>NC_044574.1:1222500-1558745 GCF_901933205.1 Camarhynchus parvulus | reverse complement strand
CATTCCCAACGGATGGCCGGGAATGTCCCCACGGGGGTCCCCAAGGGGTTACTCAGGGGTGGCTTCACAATGTGCAAGGATTTGGGATCATTCCGGGAACGTTCCGAACCCCGGTCCCGGAGCCGGGTGTGGAGGTGGAAAATGGGAATTTCACCTCTCCCAGCTCCACGGCAGGGTGGGAATGGGGTTTGGGATGAGTTTTTCCCGCCGGGACATGGGATTAGGCAGGCTCCCAGCATGGCCCCAATTTAATTTAATTCCGTGTCCTGGCGAGGAATTCCTTCAGGAATTCCTGGAGTTCAAGGAGCACTGGCCCAGAAGTTGTTCCCGCGGAAAAGGTGGATTTGGGAAAGCCATGGGAGAGGAGGTCATTAGGGGGTGACCTGTCACCTCCGATCCGTCACTGACATTCCCAACCAGGAGAAAACCACGGGAATATTCTCCTTTACCGGTGGAAGGAGATTATTCTGTTCATTCCGTTTATTCTGTGATTATTGTTTATTTATTAGCACCGATTTTGGTGGAAAATTCGGGAATTCCTGATGGACACCTGGCAATTCCCTCTTTCCCTGTCTCCAAGAACATTCCCATTTTTCCTAGGAAAGGGAATATCCGCCTTTGTCAATCCAGCACATCCCAGGATTGTGTGGAGGCTGCATCACCTGAGATGTCCAGAGCGCATCCACACCATTCCCACTTTTCCTCTGGGTCTCTACAGTGGGAAACACAGACATTTTCCAAGGAAATCCAGCAGTTTTCCAAGAAAATCCAGCTATTTCCCAAGGAAATCCTGTCATTTTCCAAGGAAACCTAGCAGTTTTCCAAGAAAACCCATCCATTTTCCAAGGAAACCCAGCAGTTTTCCAAAAAAATCCAGCCATTTCCCAGGGAAATCCGGCCATTTCCCAAGGAAATCCAGTCATTTTCCAAGGAAACCCAGCAGTTTTCCAAGGAAACCCGGCCATTTCCCAAGGGAAAATCGCCATCCATCCATGCCATCCGCATGGATATTCCCTGAGAAAAGTTCTTGCTCCATGGTGGGATCCTTGGCGTTTTTCCCACTTTTCCAGCTGTGGAGATTCCTTTAGCAGGAATATTCCTTCTCTCCAAGTGCTTCACCCCGAAACTTTTGGAATTATTTCTCCCATTCCCATTTCTTCCACTCCTTTTTTTCCCATTCCTATTCCAGCATTTCCAAGGCCACCACTAAAGCCTGTCCCTAACCCCGATTTAGGCAGTTCCCAAATTTTCCAGGTATTTCCTGGAGTTAAAACCAAATCTATTTCCAAAGGTTTTTCCTGCATTATAAAAAAAACTTCATTTCTCAGCTCTTCCCTAAATCCCTGAAAACGGGAGACGTGGACTGGGAATTTTTCTTCATCTGAGGAAAACTCCAAGGAAAAGATGCTGGAAAAATATGGGATGAAGCCTGGAAAATGATAAATGTTGGGAATTACAGAAAAAAAAAAAAGGATTAAAAAGACAAGGAGCTCAAGGCTTCCAAGATTTTGTGGCAGAAAAAGTCTGGAGGAGAATTCCAGAGGTTTGGAGGTGGCTGTGCTTCCCTAAACTCTGTTAAATCCCATCATGGATCTGCTCTGGGCAATGGGGTCTCACTGGATCCTCCTGGAAGTTTGGGAAGCACTGATTCCATGGAATTTGTCAGGCTGGAGTTGGAGCGGATAATGTCATCCGGATGGGGAGTGATGTCAGCTCCGGAGATTCCGTTTCCCTTCTGGAATTTCCCTCTTGGATCCTGCTTTTCTTTTGTGTTTGATGTGGAGAGTGCAGCATCCCAAGGATTTCTGTCATTCCGTCCTTTTCCTGGATGCTGGAGCAATTCCAGGCACTTTTTGGGACAACATCTGTCCCGCTGGGCCTCCCCGAGCTCCTCCAAAGAAAAGCAGGAATTTTTGGGAGACTCGGAGAACTTTCTTCCCATTCTGACTCCTCCTCATCCATAGATGGAGGCAAATCCCTTTGGAAAGGGATTTAGGAGCTCCCTGGATCCTGGAATTTCGGCTCTGCCTTTTTATGGATCGACTCCCTAAAGCCCAATGGATCCTTTGTATCCCCATGGGATATTTCCTTGGAATCCCCATGGAATTTCCCTGTTGGGAAGCACTTGGGAATGTCATCGGCACAGGCAGCTGGAAGGGAAATCGGGAATTTTTTCCCAGATTCTCCTCATTCCGAAATTTTCAGTCTTTTGTCCCAGTTCTCTCTGCGAGGAGCATCCAACTTGTGGGATAATGGGATATTTATCCAAGGATTCTTGGGGTCACCACCAGAGGAAGAACCTCCGGTAGAACCCAGAATAAACCAGCAAAAACCAGCAAAAACAGTAAAAAAATGAGTAAAAATTAGTAAAAAGCAGTACAAACCAGAAAAAAAAGGTAAAAATCAGAACAAACCAGCACAAACCAGTATAAACCAGTATGAGCCAGTACAAACCAATACAAACCAGTATAAACCAGTATAAACCAGTATGAACCAGTACAAAAGGAGTTCTTTGCTCTCTAGTAAAATAATTTTGGGGATTATTTTTAAACTTTTTTTGGGGGGGGACCAGGTGCTGTCAATGCCACAGGGACCAGGATTCCGAGTCTGGAATAAATCCCGTGGAACTGGGAGGGATTTTGGGAATCGAGTCGTGCCACAACAAGAAAAATCTTCCTGGGAGGATGCATCGGGATTGTTCAGTCGGGAGAAGAAAAAGTTTGGAGTGACCAAAGTGGGGAAAATCCAGGGCCTGGAGGGGCTCCAGGAGAGCTGGAATTTGGGACAAGGCCTGCAGGGACAGGAGCCAGGGAATGGCTCCCACTGGGAAAGGGGAGATTGGGCTGGGATCTTGGCAAGGAATTCCTGACTGGGCTGGGATTCCCAGATTTGCTGTGGCTGCCCCTGGATCCCTGGCAGTGCCCAAGGCCAGGTTGGGATGGATTTGGATCCACCTGGGATAGTGGGAGTGTCCCTGCCCATGGATGGGGTGGGAATGGGCTTTAAGGTCCCTCCCAACCCAACCATTCCTGGATTCCGTGGCTCTCTGATTTTCTAGGATGGGGAGAAAAGAGGGAAAATATTTTTGAGGAGGTTCAGTGGCTTTTTGATCCCAAATCAGCTCCTCCAGAGAAGAGGGAGCCTCATCCCTGTCAGGATCCAAAGGGAAAGCCTTGGATCATGGACCAGGATCTGCTCTACGGAACACAAGGAATGGGCAGGAACTGATCCCAGGCAGTCCCACCTGGACAGGAGAAAGAAATCCTTGGAACAGATCCCAGAGAAACTGTGAGGTCTCCTCACTGGGAATATTCCAGATCCACCCTGACACAACCTTGGGATGGCCCCAGCGGAGCAGGGAGTGGGACAGAGGAGCCTTTCCGTAAATCCCATAAATTCCACTCAGGAATTTTTTACATCCCACAGGAGTTGCTGATGGACCCTTGGGATCACCTGGATCACAAGCTGGAAATCCTGGATTCTATACTCACAAACTGCAGCAGCAGCAGCAGGAACAAATTTTCATGGAATTTGCTGGAAAAAAAGGCCGTTTTCCCAAGCTAGCACTGTTTTCCAAGGTCCTTTCAGTCCATAGGAATTTGTCACTTCCCACATTTCCTGATCCCATGGTGGATATTAAGAAGTTTTCCTTGTGAGTCAAGCGGAGGGAAGGAATTCCTTTGGATCAAGAAAACAGGGATGAATTTAAGTGGAAACACCCGGATGCAGCCGGGACAAATGTCCTTAATAAATTCAACGCTCCCAACATTCCAAAGAGATTCCCTGGCAAGGCCAGGCTGCCATGAAAGCTGGAAAGGAAGGATTTTATGGATGGAATTCTGCCACAATGCCCCGATCCCCTTTGGAATCTTCCTGGATGCTGGAGGGAGATGGAGAAGGGGAGAACTTCAGGAAAGATCCAGGTGGGATAATGAGAATTCCACCATGGATGTGTCCCTAGGGAGGTTGGATTCCTTCCCAAAGTTCCAGAGGATGGCAAAGAATTCCTGGGAAAGAGGGGGCTGTTCCCAGGACCTGGCAGGGCTCTGGGATAGCGGAAGGGCAGAAATTCTGTGGGAACGTAAAATAAAATATAAAATATAAAATGTGAAATATAAAATGTGAAATATAAAATGTGAAATATAAAATATAAAATATAAAATATAAAATGTGAAATATAAAATATAAAATATAAAATATGAAATATGAAATATAAAAATGAATGTAGGGCTGGAAGGGATTCCCTTGTTCCTTTCCCTTTTGATGTGAATTCAGGGACAGTTCAGGAATTCCTGACAGGTTTCCACCTGGCATGTCCATAAAAATCCTGGGAAAATCCTTTAAGAGCATCCTTATCCCTAAACCCTTCAAGTTTTTGGTTTTTTTTTTCCTCTCAAACCTAATCTTGCTTTTCTGGGATTAAAAGCAGGAATTCTTCATCCACCTGGAGCCAACAGGGACAGAAGGTGGTTTCTCCATTTGGAGATGAATTCCATGGGTTTGAATCCCGTAATCCCAGATTTGAATCCCATTTTCCTGGCTTTCCTCAGCTCTCCAAGCTCTGGAATAAACAGCTCTGGTCTGAACCTTAATTCCAGTTGAGGTTCCTCCTAAATCAAATCCTGTGGAATCACAATATATGGAGATATCTGTAAAAGATTATTTGAGTTCATGGAATCATGGAATCATGGAATTATGGTTTGCGGGGGAAGGGACCTTAAAGATCCCATTTTCACCCCATCCATGGGCAGGGACACCTCCCTCTGTCCCAGGTGGATCCAACCTGGCCTTGGGCACTGCCAGGGATCCAGGGGCGGCCACAGAAAATCTGGGAATTCCAGCCCAGCCAGGAATTCCTTGCCAAGATGCCAGCCCAATCTCCCCTTTCCCAGTGGGAGCCATTCCCTGGCTCCTGTCCCTGCAGGCCTTGTCCCCAGTCCCTCTCCAGCTCTCCTGGAGCCCCTCCAGGCACTCTGAGGATTCCCTGGAATTTTCCCTTCTCCAGGGGAACATTCCCAGCTCTCCCAGCCTGGCTACAGAGCAGAGGGGCTCCAGAATCCTGGAATGATTTGGATTGGAAGTGACCTTAAATCCCATCCCATCCCCACCCCATCCATGTTCATGGACATCTCCCGCTATCCCAGGTGGCTCCAAGCCCCAGTGTCCAACCTGACCTTGGACACTTCCCAGGATTTTAGCCCTGCCCAGGCCCCCTTTGATGGGAATAAACCCCAGCCCATCCAACTTGGAGTTAATTCCAACCCTTCCATCCTCCCCACTCCATCCCAGCCCCATTTTTTATTTATTTATCCCTCAAGGGCCTCCTTGAAGCGTTCCCAACCATCCCAAGGAGGGTTAAATCCTGGGATGAAGGAAGGAAAATAAACCTCGGGAATGTTTAACTACTGAGGGCAACCCAGGGATGAGCGTAAACGATTCCTGACCTGGAAAGCTTCACCTCTTCCCGAAAAAATTCCATCACTCCTTTCGCCATATGAGGGCACAATCTCCTTATTTTTAGGATTCCAAGCGGATTCCACAATGGGTATTGTTAGAAGTGCTTTTCCCTGTGGGAATTCGCTGAGTGGGGTGTGAGGAAGCAGAACAGGATCCAGGGAAAAAAGGACCCCCAAATCTGGGTGGATATTCCCATTATTGAAGGAAAAGCACATTCCCTTGGTTGGATTGCAGGGAATGTTGGGAAGAACAGGAGGAACTAAACTGTTCCCTCCAAACCTTGCTTCCAGAGCAGGTAAAACTCGGGATTTGAATGGATTTTCAAGGAAAACTGTTGGCACAGGTGGTTGATTTGTTCCCTTCGGATCCTGGAGCTGCTCCTCACGCTACTGAGGATGGAATTCTTGGAATGCCCCTAAAACTGCCAGGCAAAGATGGTTCCATAGCTCCTCGCTCAGAGGAATTCCAGAGATAAGCAGAGGTGTCCAGGCCCTTTTTCCATCCCTCTGGAATCTCCCATTCATTCCTTTATCAATCATTCCTTAATCCTCTCCTGGTGTTTTTTTTTTTTTCCTTAAGGATTTCCCAGTTGTCCCTTCCTCCCTGCAGGAATCCTTGATTTCTGATATTCCCAACATCCAGCCTGGGGTTCTTCTCCATGCCTTATCTCCTTCTGGAAGAGCAGCACTTCCCACCATCCCTTCCCCCCTCATTCCCATTCATCCCGCTCTCCACGTGGAATTTTAACCCCATTTGGGAAGCAGCTTTGGGAAAGATACCGTATTAAATAAAACCATCCCACTTCATCCCAGAAACCCCCAGGAATGGTGCAGGTGCTGTTTTTCCACCCTGGATTTGGAAGGGGACAGAGGGAAGAAGCAGAAACGGGGGTAATTTATAGGATCGGGAATTTGCTGCTGGAAATGGGAGATATCCATGGGGATCATCCTGACAATTCCCCTTCCCAAAATGACCTTTTAATTCTACCCCTATTCCTTGTTTGGTTTTTTTTGTTTTTTTTTTTTTTTTTTTGTTTTTGTTTTTGTTTTTGTTTTTTAATCCATCAAAAAAGAACCAGGGAATAAAAACTTCAGGAATAAATCAGGAAAAAAAAAAAAAAAAGTCCTTCCCAGATTTTCCACCGTGCCTGTGGAGCGAGGTCCAATTTTCTTTCCCTTTGATTCTTTGGGAACAGAATTAAATCAGAATCCATCGCTTTTTTTTTAGGATCGTTGCTCATCCTCCGCTCTCTCCGGGATGGTTTGTGCATATCCAGGAGCTCCTCTTGCATCCCCCTTGGAAAAGTTGGAATTCCGGCTGCTTTTTGGTGTCACTGGGACGGTTGCACATGGAAAAGGTCAGGAGGGACGGGAGCAGTGAGTCAGGCAGGGAGGGAAAGGAAACCGGAGCTTTTCCAACTAAAATCCCGCCACGGACCCCGCATGATTCCAAAGGCAAAATCAATCCCAGGCGTTCCGTGTTGTTGTTGTTGACATTCCCAATGCCGGGGGGATTCAAAGCTGTGGGGGAGGCTCACGTTCGAGTCAGAGTGACCCAAGCGCAGCGAAAAGCGATGGAAGTGGGAATCTTTTCGGGATGAGTCAGCAGCCACGGCTTCCAGAAGCCGTGTGGTGAACCCGAAATATTCCCCGGGAACAGGCCGGCTTTTTTAAGGAATGTGTTCATTCCGGAGAGGTTGGATCCAGGGCTAAATTTAAGCTCCAAGCCCTCCCCGGACTGGGAATGGCGATTACCTCCGGGGCTGTGCTGGGAGTTGGGAATTGCTGAATATTCCAGCCCTGCCCAGGGAGGTTCTCCGATGGATTTTCCTGCGTTCCCAACGTTCAGGTGCTTCCTGATCCCGGCTCCCGCTCTCATAGAATCATGGAATGGGGTGGGATGGACCTTAAAGCTCATCCCATTCCATGGGCGGGGACACTTCCCACTGTCCCAGGTGGATCCAGCCTGGCCTTGGGCACTGCCAGGGATCCAGGGGCAGCCCCAGCAAATCTGGGAATTCCAGCCCAGCCAGGAATTCCTTGCCAAGATGCCAGCCCAATCTCCCCTTTCCCAGTGGGAGCCATTCCCTGGCTCCTGTCCCTGCAGGCCTTGTCCCCAGTCCCTCTCCAGCTCTCCTGCAGCCCCTCCAGGCACTCTGAGCATTCCCTGGATTTTTCCCTTCTCCAGGGGAACATTCCCAGCTCTCCCAACCTGGCTGCAGACCAAAGAGCTCCAAAACCTGGAATGGTTTGGGTGGGAAGTGACCTTAAATCCCATTCAATTCACACCCCATCCATGCTCAGGGACATCTCCCAGTGTCCCAGGCTGCTCCAGTGTCCATCCATGTCCTTCCCCAATCCCAATTTTCTGCTCCATGACCAGGTGTGTCCATGGAACAGGAATTGTTCCATTCCAGAGGGTTCCTGGGGCCTCAGCTGGGTTTGTTCCCACTGAGCTTCACCCAAAATCCCAAAACCTTTTAGCAGCCTCTGATCCTGCTCCAGGGTAGAACTGAGGAACAAGGAATGTTCTTCCCTCATGGAGAATGTGGATTTTCCTGGAAAGGCCGCTCTGCCCTGGAATGGAATTCCCAGGGAAGTAAATGGCTTCTGCATTCCCCCATTCCCAGAAAAACTCTGGGTGTTCCATCCCTGGCAGAGTGTCCAAGACCAGGTTGGACATTGGGGCTTGGATTCACCTGGGATAGGGGAAAGTCCCTGGAGTTGGATCCAGGTGGGATTTAAGGACCCTTCCAACCCCACCCATTCCCTGATCCTGATTCCCGCTGATCTTCCATGGCCCTTCCAGAAGGGAAAGGGTTTTCCTTGGCTTTTTGCTCCCGTCCTACAGGATTTTGGGTGTTCCACGACATCCCAAATGGAATTCCATATCCAAACTCAGGGATCTGAACCTCATCCTCAAATTCTCAAGTCAATGGAAGCAGCACCTTGGAATTAGGGCTGGGAATGCTGGAGTGCTCCTTTCCTTTCCCATTTCCCAGGAAAACACAGGTGTCCATGGTGTGATGTTCCAGTTCCCAAACCTTGGATTAAGCTCCGACACAGAAAATTAAGGAAAATCCGGCATTTTTATTCCCGGTCACAATCCAGGAGCTGATTTCTCCTGGACAAAAGGAAAGGGATGAGGGATTTGCCATTCCCAAATCCCAGTGCCTTCCCAGCCTTGGATCAGCTCCTGTCTGGCAGGTTCTGGAATTTGACTGGAGTGAAGCTGCTCTCAATTCCGGGATTATTTCTGTTCCCAGCATGGCAAAGAATTCCACACGTGGCCTTCAGAGCTCACGGAGTTCAGGGATCCATGGAAACAGCCAGGATCCATCTGGAGGTGGAGATGTGACCCTCGGGAACAGGATGTGACCAGGAATGGTGGCCAAGGCATCTCCCAGCTCTTCCCTTTCCACTGGATTTGGGACACAACATCCGGCACTTCTATAATTTTATTCCCTGAATTTGTTGCCGTCTTTTTCCCACTTTAATTCCCCCCTTTTCCTCCAGCTGGAGTTGGGATTGGGAAGTGGTGACAACTTATTCCCACTTTTTTTTTTGGCTTGGCTTTGCCATTAATTAGGGCTGGAGTGTTTGATTATTATTATTAATTAATTAATAATTTATAATTAATCCCCAAAGAGGCAACGACAATCCAGATAAAATTCGAAGCCAGGAAAGCGAGGATGGAGAGACTTCAGGAAGAGAAGAGTCCAGAAATCTTCAGAAATAGCCGGAAAAATGGGAGAGAAATCAAGGAATATGGTCGTGGCAGATGTGGGGGTAGGAAATAGGGAAAATCCAAAGGGAAGGGTTTTAGTAGGAAAAGCATCTGGATAAAATTAGAGTGGAAAAGTGCTCGAGAGGGAGAAAGAGAGGAACAAAAATTTTATGGGATTCACCAACAAATCCCGCTCTGTTTTTAGGAAGAAAAAAAAACAAAACCAAATCCAGGGGTTATTTTTATCCTCCTTCCCCAAATGAAAGGAGCGGAATTCCAAAAAAAAAAAAAAAACCCAGAAGAAAAAGAAGCAGAGAAAGTCTTTCCTTTCTCCTCAACTCCTGTGGAAAAATCCCCCCTGATCCCCACTTTATGAAGACATAAAAAATCTTGGAAGTCTCTCCTGGCAGATGCCGGCAGGGCTGGTGCTGGAGGCTCAGATTTTTTGGGATGAGAGGGTTTGGAAAAGTGCTTGGCTTTGGAATTGTTCTTAAAGATCAGTGGGGTGGAGAAGGAAAAAACGCGGAGCCGGGAGCTTTTCCCGCTGGATGGAGCCAGGGAGCTCCGGGTGACATCTTGGAATGATGTCTCCTGTGGAACAGAGGATTCCAGGATGTGCTTTTTTTGGGAATAGCCAAACCAAAAGTTTCACTTTCGTCGGAGGTGCCTAAATCCATAAAATTGCTCCATTCAGTCGGAATTCCAGGCCAAATTCCCTCTGGTTTCTCCTTAAATCCAAGCCCGAGGAGGGAGAGCTCAACCTCATTTTTCCTTCTTCAAGAGTTTTTGGTTTTCCCTTGGAAAGAGAAAATTCCTGATTTTGATGCCTCACAGCA
Organism: Camarhynchus parvulus; assembly: GCF_901933205.1. Classification (NCBI taxonomy): domain Eukaryota; kingdom Metazoa; phylum Chordata; class Aves; order Passeriformes; family Thraupidae; genus Camarhynchus; species Camarhynchus parvulus. The sequence continues at coordinate 1,548,726 of NC_044574.1, read as the reverse complement.
ATTCCAAGGTGGAATTCCATCATTTATTCCACACCTCCGATGGATCCCGCGGTGCTTCTCCCTAAAAATTCCCTTGGAAAAGAGGAGGAATCAAACCAGAGCCAGGAAGTCACATTTGGATAGAAACCACCCAGCTCTGGGATAGAAATTCCCAAATTTCATCTATTCCAAACATTCCCTGAGAGGCCATCCCAGGGATAGCTGAGGTGGAACTCAGGGAATAGTGAAAGATGGGATCACCACCCAAAATTCCAAGGAAAGTGTCCAAAATGAGTAAATCCAAGACATTTCAGCCTTTTTCCATGCTTGGAGCTGCAGGTTTGCTTCCCCAGGGCATCAGGAATTGGGAAATTCCTGTTTTTAGGGAAAAAGGGTGGGAAAAGGAGCTGGAATTCCTGGAATTGAGACATAAGGAACTGACCTGAGTCTTGTTCCTAATTCCAAGCAATTCCGGAATTCCTCATTGTGTCCAAGATCCAAGGGAAGAAGAACAGGTGCCTGCCCATGGACATTGAGGAATTGACCATTTTTTATCCTTGTTTGTCCTTTTTTCTCTCCCTTTTCTCTCCTTTTTTGGCGTTTTTTGCTCTTTTGTTCTCTCATTTTTTTCTCCTTTTTTTTCTCCCTTTCCCTGCCTCTTTCTCCTCATTTTTTTCATTTTAAATTAGATTACCCCAATCCTAACATCACAGGACATTGTGTTCCCCCTTTCCCAAAATTCCATCTGCTATTCCCACAGAAATTCAGCTGCCCTTGCCTAATTCAAAGGTTTTAGGAAGATTTTGTAGGATAAATCCATGGATCAAGTTTGTTGCCATCCTGACGGATTTTGTCATGGACATTGGGAGTTTTTATCTTCTGGAATGAATCTTCCCTGCCAAGGCCACTCTGTGCCCTTTTTCCATGGATTCCCTGAGCCTTCGGGTGTCAACCTGGCCTTGGGCACTGCCAGGGATCCAGGGGCAGCCCCAGCAAATCTGGGAATTCCAGCCCAGCCAGGAATTCCTTGCCAAGATGCCAGCCCAATCTCCCCTTTCCCAGTGGGAGCCATTCCCTGGCTCCTGTCCCTGCAGGCCTTGTCCCCAGTCCCTCTCCAGCTCTCCTGGAGCCCCTCCAGGCACTCTGAGGATTCCCTGGATTTTTCCCTTCTCCAGGGGAACATTCCCAGCTCTCCCAGCCTGGCTCCAGCCCTTGGAGCAGCTCTGGGGCCTCCTCTGGATTCTCTCCAACACCTCCACATCCTTCCTATATTCCCCCATCTCCACTCATGACCTCCATTAAAAAAACCCAGGAATTCCAAGGTGGGATTCACAGGTGCCACTGGCCGGGAATCTCCTCCAAAACAAATTCCACCATCGGGAGAACCAGGCTGGAAAACCGAGCTGCAATTCCAAGGGCAGGATCCCAAATGCCAGGGGCTGGAGCGAGGTTAAGGAGCCTAAAAAAAGCCTGGAGGGAGGCCGGGAAGAGCCGGAGGGGAAGGATCTGGGATGGTTTGGGATGAGTCACGTTGGGAATGAGTCAGCAGCGTCCTGCTGCTGTTCTGTCCCGGGATTTATAAACAAAGTTCCTGCTCCCAAGGACACCGAGGGAATTATTCCACTCTGGAGCTGGGACGGGCATTGGTTGACGTCTTGCGGACTGGGGGCTCCGTGTCCTTTCCCAAAAAAAAAAAAATGGAAGAGAAATCCCACAGAATAATTTGGATAATAAAACACGGCCCATGATGAGCCAGGGGTGGTTTAATCCAGAAAGGAAAAAAGTAGGAAATGGGAATTTTGGGATTTGTGACTTTGCTGATCTTTTATCCTGGTTTTGTTCCATTTTGTGAGGTCAGAATTCCTTCCGATCCATAAAAAACATGGAGATTCCATGCTGTGACATCACTCTGGCATTCCTACACTGCAGATCTTTGGAATCTCTGCATCTCAGCTTCCTTCCTGCAGTAGGAATTGGGAAAATATCCCTGGAAAAGTCTCAGAGAGGTGACCTGCAATCCTTCCCACGGGATCATCCCTGCATCCAAGGCCTCCCGAGGGTCTGGATAATCTATTTTTAGATCTTGGAATTCCATCCCTGAATTCCTGGCTCCTTTTCCATGTTTCCACTGAATTTTTTCAGTTTTCTGTATGGAATTCACAAAATCTTTGAAATGCCTTAAAAACTTGGGAATTTTACCCCTTGATTTCATAGGACAGAATTATTTCGTTGTTTCTTTGGAATTGCTGATTGGTCCCGTTGTTCCGGAGAGTTTTTCCATTGGCAACCTCCAAATTATTCTGTGGGAAGGCCAAAGCTTGGAATTTTGGGTTAATTAAAGTTGGAAAATATCTCCAAATCCATAAAATCCAACCTTTGAGCAAACATCACAACACCCACAAATCCATATCCTGAAATATCCACTTGGACACTTCCAGGGATGGTGATTCCAGGCTTTTTCCAGTGCTTGACTGGAAAGTACTTTGAGCGAAGGAATTTTTCCTGGAGGAATTTTTCCTGGAGGAATTTTTCCCATGGAAGGCGGACACTGAGCCACTTCGAATAGGATCAGGAGAAGATCCGAGGGCCCTGCAGGAAATCTGGGAAAATGGGAATAAAATCCATATTCTTGCTTCCCAACCTTATTCCCGAGTTTTGTTTCTGCTCCCCTTTGGACACGAAATCCAGCAGGATTAAAAATCCAGTCAAAGGTTGGATTTGATGCATTTGGAGATCTTTTCCAACCTTCATTATCCCAAAATTCCAAGCTTTGGCCTTCCCAAGGAATAATTCGGAGGCTGCCAATGGAAAAACTCTCTGGAACAACGGGACCAATCAGCAATTCCAAAGAAACAATGAAATAATTCCTTCCTATGAAATCAAGGGGTAAAATTCCCAAGTTTTTAAGGCATTTTAGGGATTTGTGGATTCCATGCAGAAAACTGAACAAATCCTGTGGAAAGGTAGAAAAAGAGCCACAAATTCAGGGATGGAATTCCAAGATCTAGAAAGAGATTATCCAAACCCTCGGACACGGGGCTGATCCTCAGTGAGGGTTCCTGGTCACCTCTCCGAGGCTTTTCCAGGGATATTTTCCACCAATTCTTACAGCAGGAAGGAAGCTGAGGAGCTGAGCTGAGTCACCCCTTGGAGAGGCCGGGATGGATGGAATTTATCCCATGGAGCCAGAATTAAACCTGGGAATAACCCCAAAAACCTCCGTGGGCTCCCAAAGCTCCCAAAATCCAACCTCTGGCTCGGAGAGTGAATTCCTTGGGAGAGGCTGTTGCATCCCAGGAGGAAAAGCAGGAAAACAAAGGGATCCATGTGGATAAACAAGGACTGTTGTTCCACGGATTGGAGGATTTTCGTGGAGACGGCGTCGGATTTCCGGCTTCGTGTCCCAAATAAACGCTCCAGGATCCCGGAGCTGCGGCTGCCTCCGAGCCTGAGAGGACAAGGATTGGGAATATGTGAAATGTGGAATAATTCCCTTCCTTCCCTGCAGGATCCCAGCGTCCAGGGAGAGGGCAGGACCCAGGGAGAGAACAAATCCCAGGGAATGGGAATTCCTGGTGGGAAGAATTCCAGGCAGGGAGAAGGGGGGAGTTTTTCCCAGTGAGATTCCAGGAGACCTGTGCTGGGTTGAGTGGGGGACAGGAGGGATTGGAAGTGTTAAACATGGCAGAGAATTCCCAGTGGGATTGGAATCCCTGCCTGGATGCTGCTTCAGGTGCCTGGGATCCCTTGTTTTGAGACATCCCGAAAGCAGAAGGAGCTGCTGGAAAAATCCAGACGAGGCACCAAACTGCTCCCAGGATTCTGGAGCCCCCCTGGGAGAGCTGGGAATGTTCCCCTGGAGAAGGGAAAATTCCAGGGAATCCTCAGAGTGCCTGGAGGGGCTCCAGGAGAGCTGGAGAGGGACTGGGGACAAGGGACAGAGGGACAGGAGCCAGGGAATGGCTCCCACTGGGAAAGGGGAGATTGGGCTGGTATCTTGGCAAGGAATTCCTGGCTGGGCTGGAATTCCCAGATTTGCTGGGGCTGCCCCTGGATCCCTGGAATGGGGCTGTTCCTGTATCCCAGGGATTTTCTGGGAGCTGGGACAACCTGGCAGGACCCAGAGATCCCTGGATCAGAGCTGTTGCTCCTGCCCTGGGATTCCCCTGCTCTGTGGGAATTTTCTGGGCTACAATTCCCCCTTTTTTTTATTCCACTGGGATTTGCCTCTCTCATCCTCAATCCTGACTTTCCCCCACTCCCAAATCCTCCTTTCCATCCCGATTCCAACCCTTTCTCCCTGTCCCGCTTTGAGCCGAGCGTGTTTTCCTTCAGGAATCCGCAGCCTAATCCAGAACAAACAAAACATTCCCACAAAACCTCCAACTCCATGAACTCCTGCCCCGGCCTTGACCGCGCTCCCTCCTCCCTCTCTTCCCAACCCCCATACCAATCCTGCTTTTCACCGGCTCGCTGAGGTCTCCAGGAAATTTTTTCTCCCTGACGAAGGATCTTGCAAAAACTCCGGAATTTTTGGGCAGCCACTGGAGCTGGGATTGGATGGATCCACCTGGATTTGGGAATGGTGGTGTTGGAGCTGGATTTGCTCCAACCAGCAAGGAGGGTAGAAAATCCCTGGAAAAGCAGGAGATCCTCGTTCGTATGGATTTTGGGGGTGGAGCTCTGTTGCAGGGAACAGCTGGGTTGGAATTGGGGGAATGGGAAGAAAATTGGGATGGGGCTGTTGGAACAAATCCCAGGATTCCAGCAGCTCCCAGCTCCTTTTCCAGCATTCCTGAGGAACCACTGAGCTGTTCCCTGTCCGTTTTTTGGATAAGGATCCCCACAGTGCTTCCCAAATTCAATCCCAAAAATGTTGGGACTGAGGAGGGAGAGGGGGATGTTCCCTTTCCCACTGGGATTGTCATTCCTGGATGCCTCAGCTGGGAAATGGGCCAGGAGAATTTGGAAAGGGCTCTTCCAGCTGAATCCAGGGAAAAATTGGGTGGCGAGGATGAGGAGAATCCTCTGCATCCCAAAGGTGTGTCCTGGGAATTGTGGAGTGGTTTGGGTGGGAAGAGACCTTGGAATTCATCCTGTTCCAATCCTCAGCTCCCACTGTCCCAGGTGGATCCGACCTGGCCTTGGGCACTGCCAGGGATCCAGGGGCAGCCCCAGCAAATCTGGGAATTCCAGCCCAGCCAGGAATTCCTTGCCAAGATCCCAGCCCAATCTCCCCTTTCCCAGTGGGAGCCATTCCCTGGCTCCTGTCCCTGCAGGCCTTGTCCCCAGTCCCTCTCCAGCTCTCCTGCAGCCCCTCTGGGTACTCTGAGGATTCTCTGGAATTTTCCCTTCTCCAGGGGAACATTCCCAGCTCTCCCAGGTTGGCCCCAGGGGGGCTCCAGAATCTTGGAGCATTTTTCCTCCTCCACAGCAACCTATGGATGAAATGGAAACAGCCTCCTTTCCCAGGAGTGATAAATTTCCCTGAAATTCCAGCCTGATCCACAGCAATTCCCAGATTCTGGAATCTCCTTGAAGGTGATGTCTGGATAATTGATCCTTTTCCCTTCTTCCCTCCCTCCTTCCTGCTTTTCCTCCTTTCCATCCCTCACTTTGTCTCTCTATAGGGAAACGTTTCACTTCCAGGATTTCCACAATTTCCAGGATGAATTTTTTTTTGCCAATTTTTCCTTGGTGCCATTCCCACTGGAATTGCTCCAGCACAACAACCAGGAAGGTTGGGAGACGCTCCAGAGTAATTTTTCTGGTTTTCCCATGGGATTTGTGGCACGGGGAATGTGGGAATGTGGGATGTGGAGGGATTGGCTCATCCCAGCTGGAATTACAATGGGTGGGATGGAATAATTCCCAAATTCCCTTAAAATCAGCATCTTCCATGACCTTGGGACTGACTGACACCTTTATCCATGATTTCAGCAGGAAAAATGGGATTGTTCATCCCCAGATTCCCTCTTAGGCCTCCTTTTCCCTTTTTAGGAGGAGACTCCAAAGATATCTGCAGGGAATTCCAAAATCTCATAAAACAATTCCCCAAATTCCAGAGTTTTCCTCCCTGGGAATTTGTGGGATAACTGCCTGCCACGGGATTTCTCCAATCCCAAATCCAGGGAATCCAATAAATGATCCACCCCTAATTAAAATCCATAAACAAGTGGTTGAAAGAGGAATGTCCATAAATCCATTAAAAAAACAGGAAAAATGCAGCCAGGTTTTCAGGGAAAACAAATCCTTTCTGATTCATTTCTAATGAAGGATTTTAATTGGAATTGAGGAAAAAATATAGGGAATAAATTCTTCCCTGGGATGGTGAGGGGCTGGGATGCAATTCCCAGAGAAGCTGTGGCTGCTCCTGGATCCCTGGAAGTGTCCAAGGTCGGGTTGGATAAACCTGGGATAGAGGGAGGGAATTGGAACCGGGTCCTTTCCCATCAAACCAGTTTGGAATTCTGGGATTCCATAGGTACTAAGAGGACAAGGGACTGAAATTTGGGATAAATCCATTAAATTATGCTTTCCCACAGGGAATTGGATAGCGGAATAAACATGGATGGAGAAGAGCTTTGGAGTTTTTTGAAGGAAAATGAAATTACGTTCCCTATAAAAGACAGGATTCGGGAATGTTGTCTGGAAATCTCAGCCTCTCCGTTTCCTTCAGACACTGGAAAGAGAATTCCCAGAAATTTTAAGGAGCTCCCAGCACTATGGAAAACCTCCCTAAGGAAAATCCTAATGGCACAATTCCCCTTTCCAGCTTCATCAGGCTGCACAAGGAAAATACCCCCGGAGATGTTCCCGCTGTGGGAATTCCATGAAGGGACAACCGAGGAGAGCCCATGGAATCCTGGAACGTTTTGGCTTGGAAGGAACCTCAAGGACAACCTCATTCCAAGTCTTCCATGGACAGGGACAATATTCCCATAGGAACAAACTTTCCAGGTGTTTTTATCCCACCCTGCCGAATCCAGGGAAAACCCAGCTCTGGGAGTAGCCAGGGAAATCCCATAGGAGATTTTCCCTGCTCCAGGAGATTTCCTTGGACAGCTCTGCCTGATCCAAGTCTGGCTGGAAGTGGCATTTCCAGGATGGAATGTTCTCCATCTGGCTCCAGAGTGGGATCATGCCAGACTCCAGCAGCCTTGGATCATCTGGATGGGAATTCATCTGGAATTCTGGATGGGAATTCATCCAGACAATCCAAAGCCTGTAGTTTGATGGGATCCAAGCATCTGCTTGGAATGTGCTGCATGGATAAAACCTGGGAAAAAATGGGGAAAAAAGGAAAAGAGAATAAAAAATAAGAAGTGTTTCTTAAATCTTCCACAATTCCCAATCCAAGCTGATCTCCAAAGAAGAAAATGGGATTATCAGCTCGCTTCAATCCCAAATTTTTGTGTCCAAGAGGCCTCGCATCCCTCTGACCCCCATCCCAAATTCCATCCATCCCCTTTCCCTGGGCTTATTCCCAACCTCGGAACCAGGGAATCCAACATCCCTCAGCAGCTGCTGCATGGAATTGGCTCCTTGGGAAAGCTCCAAGCCATGGGATTTTTGGGAATGACAGAACTTCCGTCACCGCTCTCCGGATGAGGATATGAGGGATGGTGAGTGTTGTTCCTGGGAACGGCCTCATGGGGCTGGAAACCCTTTGGAATGTCGTGGGATTGGGGGATTCTCTTCCGCGTCATCCCAGTGGGAAAGGGATGTGGCATTCCCACCCCTCTTGCTCATCCCTGTTTTTCCTCTGGCCATGCCTGAGGTTTTTGCTGGGATTTGGGATTCAGATTTCATCCTGAAATTCCTCTCCCATCCACAAATCCAAGATTCCCATTTATCCAACCAGGATTCCAGCTGGGAATGCTGCTCTCCCTAAGGAGGCTCCAGATTCATCCCTGAACAGAGAAAATCCAGGGAAGCACCAGAAGTCCAGAATTCCTGCTGGAACCACGGTGATGTTGGAACTGCTTCCAGGAATTTCCCACCCATTCAAGGAGGGAATGGAGGGAGGGAGGCAGGAAAAGGGAATTTCTCCTCTATCCCTGCATTTCCCACATGGATCCCAATCTCCCTCCCAGACGCCATTCCCACTGGGAAGCCTCCCAGCCTTTCCCTGCCAGGGATTCTTCCGATCTCTGCCCTTCCCAAAATCGCAACCAGATGGGCCCGGAGCAGCTCTGACTCAGTCTCCGACATCACCATCCCGAAAATCTGGCTCCCGGCAGGAATTCTCTCCCCCTGGGGACCTCATCCCGCATCCATAAGGAGGTGACTCAGCGCCTGATGATCCATAGGCTGAGCCAAGCACGGATCCAGGCGGGATGAGGCCGAAGGGCATCCAGAATTCTCTTTTCATGGGAATTCACTCATTTTTCTCTGAAATCCATATTCTTGGAAAAGCCGGAGTGTTTCCCGGGAGCAGCCGGATTTGTCATCCTGAGTGGTTGTTCCTTACATATTTCCATAAATTCTTCTTAATATTTTAAATTCTTCTTTCATTTTCCTTTCCCTGTTTTCAGCAGTCTCTCCGGGGATGCATTTTCCATGAAATAAAGCTCGGGAAAATGTTTCCTGCTTCTGAAAACCAGGGATGAATCTCCAGCTCCTCAACGTTGACCTTAGCTCAGGGAACACATCCCAGCTCCAGAGCTTTTAGTCCAGGGCGTTTTCCCAGCAAAGCCCTGACTTATTCCTAGAAATCTGATGATCCAGGTCCATAGACAGAACATAAAACCAGGGAATCATGGAATTATGGGATTGGTTAGGTTGGAAGAGACCCTAAAAATCATGGAGCCCAACATCCTTCCCTTCCCTTCCCTTCCCTTCCCTTCCCTTCCCTTCCCTTCCCTTCCCTTCCCTTCCCTTCCCTTCCCTTCCCTTCCCTTCCCTTCCCTTCCCTTCCCTTCCCTTCCCTTCCCTTCCCTTCCCTTCCCTTCCCTTCCCTTCCCTTCCCTTCCTTGGAATTCCACCAAAATATTGGGATTCTAATCCAAGCATTTCCAAAGCTCCAAATGCTGGAGATTATTTCCTATCTTTTTTCCAAGCGTGATGGATTTTGAAGGGACAATGGGATCATCCAGCAGTCACTTCCCTCTTTTTTCTCGGATTTAATCCATGGATTCTTTGGAAGAGAGGTGTGATCCAAGATCCAGTAGGGAGTGCTGGATCCAAACAAAACCCTTCTCCTGCTTTTTGGACCACCCAAATCCATCCATGCCGAGTTTTCCAGCACTTTTTTTAGGGAATCCTTCCCACGGCTGATTGGGAATTGCGAATTCCGGTGTCCAGACTCCAGCTCTCACATCCATAAATGATTCCCTGTCTTGATTCCCTTTGTGGCGTGCTCACGGAGACAAAACTTTCCAGGAGTTCTGGGATTGTTGAGGGTTTATCCCGAGTTTTGTCTGCATCCTTTGGAATTCGTCCCAGCTCCTGGAAACCCGGGAGAGCCTCAACAACCTCTGGCTGGCTCCAGTTGGAAGTGAGGGAATCAGGGAGGGTTTGGAAGCACCGGGAAGATTGGAAGGCCCCCAAATCCAATAGGATTTGACTCCTGGTCCTGCTTTTCATGTGGATCGCCCTCAGAGGGCAGAATTCCAACAGGATTGGGATCCAAGCCGGAGGGGAGCTCCCAATCCAACAAGAGAAGGTCAACGCCGCTCTTCTGCTGAGTGTTTGGAGCTGAGGTATCCAGAGAGGAAATTAATCCAAGATGAGCTCAGGTTTTGGTGGAGATCCATGAAAAAAAAAGGGAGAGGGAAGAGTGGGAGTGTGGGCAGGGAAAGGCCTTTTCAGTTGGATTCATTATCCTGAAAAACAGGGGAAAAAATGGAATAAAACCTTCAAATCAGAATGTGGGGACTCTGCAAGGCCAGGTTGGATTGGGATTGGAGCTCCCTGGAATTGTGGGAGGTGTCCCTGGATGCGGTGGAATGGGATGGGATTTAAGGCTCTTTCCAACCCAAAGAATTCCAGGATTCTGGAGCCCTTCAGCCCCGGAGCCAGGCTGGGAGAGCTGGGAATGTTCCCCTGGAGAAGGGAAAAATCCAGGGAGAGCTAGGAGCTAGAGAGAAAGAAGGTGCTGAAAATGACAGATAAACCTGGAATATCCTTCCCAGCTTAGGATATTCCATGATTCCATGTCCTCCCCTTTAGAGCTGTCCTTGAAAATGATGGATAAACCTGGAATATCCCTCCCAACTCCCAATACTCCATGATTCCATGATCAGAGAGCTGTCCCTGAAAATGATGGACAAACCTGGAATATCACTCCCAACTTGGGATATTCTGTAATTTCATGATCAGAGAGCTGTCCCTGAAAAGGATGGATAAACTGGAATGTCCTTCTCAAGTCAAGATATTCTACCATTCCATGATCAGAGAGCCATCCCTTAAAGAGAATGGATAAACCTGGAATATCCTCCAACTCCAGATATTCCATAATTCCATGATGTCTCTTTATTTTAAATTGGTAAACTATATTCAATAGATATCATAATATGACCTCCTTTAGAATGTATTGAAATTGGATAAACCAGGAATATCTCCAACTCCAGATCAGGATTATGATAGAGATGTTGAAATGAAAGTATACTCAGCTTGTATTTGTGATTCCATGTCAGAGAATTTGAAAAGGATGGATAAACCTGGAATATCCTTCCCAACTCGGGATATTCCGGGATTCCATGATCAGAGAGCCATCCCTGAAAAGGATGGATAAACTGGAATGTCCTTCTCAAGTCAGGATATTCTATCATTCCATGATCAGAGAGCCATCCCTTAAAGAGAATGGATAAACCTGGAATATCCCTCCCAACTCCAGATATTCCATAATTCCATGATGTCCTCTTTAGAGCTGTCCTTGAAAATCATGGATAAACCTGGAATATCCTTCCCAACTCGGGATATTCCGGGATTCCATGATCAGAGAGCTGTCCCTGAAAAGGATGGATAAACCTAGAATTTCCTTCCCAAATCCAGATATTCCAGGATTCCATGATCAGAGAGCTGTCCCTGAAAAGGATGGATAAACCTGGAATATCCCTCCCAACACAGGATATTCCAAGATTCCATGATCGGAGATCTGTCCCTGAAAAGGACAGACGAACCTGGAATCCAGGAGAACCCCCTTGGAAAACTCTCCCCAAACCTCCGAAATCCAGAGGCAGAAGGAGCCCTTTATTCCATCCAGCCCCAAGACGTCTCCTCATTAGCGGGATGAGGTCATTCCTGGAGGATTGGGATGTGATCCCTCCAAAAACGGCCTTTGGAAGCTTTCCCTCTTCCAAGAGAAACATGGGACCTCTGTCTCCTTTTCCTGGAGGATTCCAGAACTCCAAACAAGCCGGGAGTTGGCTCCGTGCTCTGGCATTACTCAGGAAATCTGGCAGGAGGGAAAACCAGCGAACATTCCAAAAAAAAAAAAAAAAAAAGGTCAGAATTCCTGGTGTTACAACGAGCCCATTGAGTCGGAAAATCCCAGGCCGTTATCCCGTGCCAAGAACATCCAAATCAGGTAAATCCATGGCTTTGTTTTCTGGGCACTTTGGATTGGGGAGGAATTTAATGGGGATGGGTTTGGAGCCGAACTTCCTTCCCTCATCCTGGAACGTCTGGGATCCGGGAAAACACCAGGATTGGGGCAGACACGGAGAGGAGGAACAATAGGATTACCTGGATTGGGAGCTTTTCCAAGGGTTCATCCCTTCGGATTTTCCTTTGCTGTTTTAGGGATTATGGAAGGAAGGGAGAGAGGTGCTGGATTTTCGGGAATGGGTGAATTTCCCGTGGGGCGGGGGGGGGTTTTGATGGAAAAAAAGGAAATAATGGGATACGGCTGATGGTGGAGCAGGAGATGTTTGATCTGAGGTTTTTCTTGGAGTGAAAACAGCCATTTCACATCCCAAAATTCTCTGGGATGGCTCAGCAAAGCTCTGGAAAATCCCGGAGGGAAGAGCAGAAGGGGCGTGGTCAGAGCAAGACTGTGGCCCCGGCCATGAATCCAATTTATCCCAAAATTTCTGGATTTCACAGGGAATAAGGCATGGAATGGCGAAGAGCAGCCAAGCAGCGCAGTTTTTTGGGATGGGGGTGTTGGGATTTGTGGGATACAGCGGATCTGGATGGTCATTATCCACCCCTGGAAGCTGTGCTAGGATTGGGAATTCCCAGGGATAATTCAGGCAGGAAGGAATCTCAGCAGGTGTCTGGTCCAGCTTCCAAACCCGGATTCCTCAGGGATTTATCCAGTCTGACCTGGAAAGCTTCCAAGGACAGGGACTGTGCAACACCTCTGGGAATTCCTGGCACACCCAGCATCCCAAATAATTCCCATTTTGTTTGGGAATTCCACAGGGAATTCACTTCACCTGTGTTAGAACTTCCTAAACTTCTTCTGGATGGCCTGGAGTGATCTGGGATAGTGGCAATTGTCCCAGCCTATGGCAGGGAGTTGGGGCTGGATGATACTTAAGGGCCATTCCAACCCCGTAACATTCCATGATTCCTTTGTTGGGATGGGATGGGATGGGATGGGATGGGATGGATGGGATGGGATGGGATGGGATGGACTCTCTCCAAATATTTCCTGGAAACCTCGGAGAGTCCCCTTATCATCAATCCCAAAAATCCCAAGCGAATTCCCATTTCTGCCAGACTGGCAGGAGCGTGGGGATCCTTCATCCCGCCAAATTCCATCGGCATCATTCCCTGGTCCTTGCCTCACTTGTCCGCTTCCATCTGGTGGGATTTTGTTCCCAAACCAGCCCCGGAGCTGGGATAAGTCATTCCCTCTTTGGAAAATGGGAATGGGGCTCAGCGGTGCCTTGGGAATGCTCAAACGTGGAATAACGGGATGAAACATTGGGATATCCATTCCTGGCTGGTGGCATCCAACAGGATGAGGAGGAGAGGATGAGTGGATGGATTGGGATTGGGATTGTGATAAAAGGAGCCCAGATTTATGAAGTTTTCCATAGGACAGGAGTTTTTCATTGGGATGGGAAGAGCCCAAATTTATGGAGTTTTCCATAACTGACCCCCCCTTGGAATGGGATGTTTTCTCCATCCTGATCCCACAAATCTCTTCTTCCTCATCCCACAGGGATCTGATTCCCACTGGGAGTTTTGGGCTGCCCTGCTGGGCTCTTCCAAACTTCCCGAAATCCACCCAAATTCACCCATTCCCAGCCTCATCCCATATTTGGGCTAATCCAGCATTAAGGACTGATTTCCTTGTGGAACAGGATTTGGGATCCAGGATTCGTTCCTCCAGGATGGCTGGGATTGTTCCCATTCCTCCAAGACTCGGCTTTAGGCTGAACCTTTCCTAAACTGGGGTTTAACAGGACAGAGCGCCCACCTTAATCCCAGGCTCAAATATTCTTTGGTCTCCAACCTTGGTATTCCTGGGAATTCTCAATCCACCAAATCATCGCTGTGGCTGTGAGGAGTTGGAATCCAGTCTGGGATTTGGGATCATTGCACAAACAGATTTTCCCTGTTTTTCCCCTGTTTGTGGTCCCAGGGTGGAGAAGGGAATGGAGATGTTCTGAGAGCTCCTTCCTTCCCTGTGTCCGGATCTGGGGCTGGAAAGGCCAGAGCTCTCTTGGATTCTCCTGGAATTTTTGGGTCGCAGATTTTTCATTTTCTTTGCCTGTCTTTTTGTGGGATCACGTTAAAAAAAATCCCCAAACAATGCAGTCATGGAATCATGGAATTATGGAATGGGTTGGGTGGGAAAGGACCTTAGGGATTATTTTATCCAATCCCATCTATGGCAGGGACACCTCCCGCTGTCCCAGGTGGATCCAACCTGGCCTTGGGCACTGCCAGGGATCCAGGGGCAGCCCCAGCAAATCTGGGAATCCCAGCCCAGCCAGGAATTCCTTGCCAAGATGCCAGCCCAATCTCCCCTTTCCCAGTGGGAGCCATTCCCTGGCTCCTGTCCCTGCAGGCCTTGTCCCCAGTCCCTCTCCAGCTCTCTTGCAGCCCCTCCAGGGACTCTGAGGATTCCCTGGAATTTTCCCTTCTCCAGGGGAGCATTCCCAGCTCTGCCAGCCTGGCTCCAGAGCAGAGGGGCTCCAGCCCTGCAGCAGCTCCGGGGCCTCCTCTGGGCTCTCTGCAGCAGCTCCACGTGCTCCTACTGTTGGGCTCCAGGGACAGGGGCAGCTCTGCAGGTGGGCTCTCACCTGAGAAGAACACAGGGACACAATTCCCACCTTTCCTGCTCCCCATGCTGCTTTGGAGCAACCCCAGTGGGAATTGAAATCCGTGGGAAGGCCCAGAAGTTCCTGAGTGGGGAGAGGGAGAAGCTTTGGCAGGGGAGCTGTGAGCTCACAAAACCCTTTTGTTGGGAATTATCCCGGAACAGCCGACGGCTCCCATCCAATCCTCGGGAAAAGCCACGAGGAGAAGATGCATTAGGGTTGAATTATTTTCCTGTCAAAACCTCCCGTTCCTCCAGGTGTGACCATTCCCCCTTCCCAGAAATCCTGACGGATGGGAAGCCTCTCCCCAGCCAGGCCGATGCTCTTGGAATAAAAATATCCCTGGAAAAGAGACAGCCTGAATGTCAACGAGTGGAAATGACCTTTCCCTGCTGAGGCTCCGGGTATCCACTCACATTTCTGGATCCAAGAACAAATCCAAAGCCTCGGGAAGGTGAATCCAAAGAAGTGTCCAAAATTTGGAGGTGGCACCGAGTCCTGGCTGCGGCTTCCAGGCTGGATTTGCTCCGTGAGACTTGGAGGCACCAGGATTCTGTGTTTGGGTCAGGAAGGAGCCTCGGAGAAAAGGGGGCTTTTGTTTTATCCGTGTTGTTTTTATGGAAAGGGAAGGGAAAAACAGATTAGGGTGGGAAATGAGGAAAGTGGTTATTTCTGGAAGCAGCTCCGTGCCCAATGTTCCCTCTCCGGGAAGGACGAGGCGTTTTCCCCGCAGGGCTTGGAAAGGACCAAAAAAGAAAGGGGGGAAAAGGAGCCATCCCAAGGGATTTTCCAGGATTTTGGGGGTTGGGATTGGATCATCTTTAAGGTGCTTTTCACCCCAAACCATTCCATGATTCGGGAGGAGATTCCAGAGGGACACAGCAGTGGGAAAGGGAAGGAATCCGTGTTCCGGAGTAATTCCAGAGGACGTCACAGGCTCCTTCCCCAGGATTGTTCCAGGGTTGTTGTCAGCATCTTCCTGGATAATTCACCTCCAAGGTGGGACAGTTCTTGATCCCCATATCCCTGTTTGGCCAAAATTCCTGGAACCATGGAATGGTTTGGCTTGGAAGGGACCTTAAAGGTGATTTAATCCCAACCTGCCACGGCAGGGACACCTCCCACCATCCCAGGGCGCTCCAAGCCCTCTCCAGCCTGGCCTTGGACGCTTCCAGGGATCCAGGGGCAGCCGCAGTCCCACCCTTTTCAGGAATTCTCCCGCCCTTTTCCAATCAGGACTGGGAGGAGATTCCAGCTCCAGTCTCGCTGCTGTGGACAATTTTCCTGGGCTTTTCCAGCAGCAGAATCAAATCTGAGCATCCCAGGATAGCGGAAGATGTCCCTGCCCCTGGGATGATCCTGAAGATCCCTTCCAAACCATTCCACGATTCCAAGTTTTTCTGAATCGGGATCCCGGGAAGTTTCCTAAAAAAAAATGCATTGATCATCAGTATCAATTCCCTTTCCTCCTCTCAAATTCCAAGCCTTCCCAAAATGAGACAAATGAGCCCAGGGATGCCCAGACCATGGAATAAAGCAGCTGGTGTTTATCTGGAAATCGGGGAAAAATTCCAAGCCCTTAGGAAAGATTTGGCTCTCAGGGATAAACAATTTTCCCCTTTTGTTCTGGAATTGTTCTCACCCATTTCAGGGCCGGGTGTGAACATCGCACCTCATCCGAGGACAAAGGAGCAAAGTGTGGCGAAAAAAAAGCAATAATTAAAAAAAAAAAGGGATTTTTTTTCCAGGGAATTTCTCCAGCAGAGCAGAGCTGTGCTTGTCACGGAGCTGGGCAGAGCTGACATTCCCAGGACCTCCAGACTGGTCTCCAGGGAATCCTGAATTGTGCACACAGCTGGGATGGACTCCCTCTGGGAATGCTCTGGCAGCCAAGGATCTTCAGGGTCCGGTGATTCCAAACTTCGCAGACATGGAGGAGCCCATGGATCAGGGATGGTGTCCAGGAGGAGCCCATGGATCATGGATGGAGCCAAGAGGAGCCCATGGATCATGGATGGTGTTCAGGAGAGCTGGAGAGGGACTGGGGACAAGGCCGGCAGGGACAGGAGCCAGGGAATGGCTCCCACTGGGAAAGGGGAGATTGGGCTGGGATCTTGGCAAGGAATTCCTGGCTGGGCTGGAATTCCCAGATTTGCTGGGGCTGCCCCTGGATCCCTGGCAGTGCCCAAGACCAGGCTGGATCCACCTGGGACAGTGGGAGGTGTCCCCGCCCATGGATGGGATGGGATGATCTTTCCCAATTCCCTTCCAACCCAAACCATTCCATGAATCCATGATCCCATTTCCACAATGCAGCCCTGCTCCCTCTCACAGTTCCACATGGGACACAGGGAACTGGGAGGAATATTCTGCTGCCAAGGGAGCGAAATTCCAGTTATTTCTGGGACAGCTCTGACATGGGCACAATTCCCTACCTGCATTCCCTCCTCAGGTCCTCATCACCCTCAACCCCTCTGCAAAATTCACCTTTATCCCTAAAATTCCACAATTTTCCCAGCAAAAAGTGGCCAGAGCTGCATCTGAACTGTTCGAAAAGCCCCAAAATTTGTCCCTGTTTTTCTTGTGGGGAACAAAGGACTCTGGATTTCGGATCTCTGAGCAGCTCCGAATGTTCTGTTCCACTCCAAGGTGCTTTGTTTTGCTTTCAGCTCCTTTAATCTTCCCAAGGAATTGTTTAAATTCCAGGAATCATTTTGACACCAAGAATTCCTGAGGGCTTCAGTATTGTACTTTTAATTTTTTTTTTTCCCAAAAAGGCCTCAGTGCTCTTTGTTTTCATCACAGAGGAAACAATTCCCTGAATTTCTGTATCATTTAATCCTGGGGGGAAAATAAAAGAAAAAGGTCCTGATCTGTCCCTGGAAAAATTAACACCAGATGTGGCTGAATCCCAAAGCGTGTTCCCATTGGATTGCCCTTAGGAAAGCACCTTCTTTCCTGGAATTCTTCCATCTCTGAGTGCACGACATCCTCACTGCCCCAGAAACTCAGGAATGGCTTTTAAAGGGAGGAAAAATGGGATGCAAAATCTTGGAGTTAAAGGCATGGAATCATGGAGTGGTTTGGGTGGGAAGGGACCTTAAAGCCCAATCCCACCCCATCCATGGGCAGGGACACCTCCCACTGTCCCAGGTGGATCCAGCCTGGCCTCGGGCACTGCCAGGGATCCAGGGGCAGCCCCAGCAAATCTGGGAATTCCAGCCCAGCCAGGAATTCCTTGCCAAGATGCCAGCCCAATCTCCCCTTTCCCAGTGGGAGCCATTCCCTGGCTCCTGTCCTTGCAGGCCTTGTCCCAAATTCCAGCTTTCCTGGAGCCCCATCATGTTTCCATCTCTTCCCGTTTGTCAAACACTCTCAAGGATGGACACTCCACCTCTGCCCTGGGCAGTTCCAATGTTCAGTCACCCTTTCCAGGAAGGAATTTTTCCAATATCTAATCCAAACCTCCCCTGGCCCAGCCTGAGGCCGTTCCCTCTGCTCCTGTCCCTGTTCCCTGGGATAAGATCCCAAATCCCCCCGGCTGTGCCCTCCTGGCAGGAGCTGTGCAGAGCCACAAGGGCCCCTGAGCCTCCTTTGCTCCAGGCTGAGCCCCTTCCCAGCTCCTCAGGGATTCTGCAGCCCCTTCCCAGCTCCTCAGGGATTCTCCAGCCCCTTCCCAGCTCCTCAGGGATTCTGCAGCCCCTTCCCGGCGCTGTTCCCTGCCCTGGATGCTCTCCAGCCCCTCCGTGTCCTTTCCCTGAAAAAAAAATATCCTTTTCCTGGCCCAAAATGTTGGACGTGTTCAGATCAGAGAAATTTCACTGAGATTTTAGCAGAGGACCCTTGGCACTCGCAGATCTCCCAGGAATATTCCCACCAACCTTTTCTCCTTCTGGAATATTCCTGGATGCTGAATAAAAGGGATGCACCTCATCCATGACAGCTTTTTCCATCTGAATTTGTGTTCCAGGACATCCATTGCTCCAAAAAATGGGACACAGGAGGGGAAGCTCCAAACTGCTCTGAAAACTGTCCATGGAAAAATTCGGACCCACCCCCAGGTTCAAATTTAATTTAACAGGGATGAAGCCTTTCCCAGCTCTGAGAAGGGTGGGATTTTTGGGGAATGCCGAGTATTCCTGAATTTACAATTGTGTGTTGTTCTGGTTTGGAGAGATGGAGCTCGTCTGCATTTCCCAGCCCGAGAAACCTCGGGAAACCTTCGGAGCCATTCCCGAGCATCTGGGATGGGGAAAACCGAGGGGCTGCTTTGAACTTTCTGGCACGGAAAAGGCGGAGAAGGGAAGAGCCCGGGAGTGGGATTGTCTCTGCGTCCAGAGAAGAAGGAGCTGGAAGCAATTCAGAGCCTCAGCCGAGCTCCAGAGGCCCTAAAATCCCAGCTGGAATCCCAGAGCTCGTATCCCGCTCGTTTTCGGGAGGCTGTAATGGAAAACAGCAGCCAGGGATAAGTGGCCGTGGCCACGTTAGCTCCGGGCTGGGACAATCCCGAGGCTCTCACGAGCTACTGCTCTGGCAAATCCCTGCTCCCAGGGGCACCAGAGCGCGGTCGTTTCCCTGGAAGCGGGAGCGGAGCAGCTGGAATGTTCTCAGAGAGGTGGATGCAGGGATGGAGAGGGGCTGAGAGACCCAAAGGGGAAGGGACAAAGTCATGGATCTGACAGGGAGTGGGGTGGGAAGCCTGGAGTGGTGGTGGGATCCTCCAGGAGCTCCAGCAGCTCCATGATCCAGAGCTCCAACCTTTCCCACCTGGAATTCCTCCCTGCTGTTGTCCTTACGGAGCTGAGGATGGAGCAGGCCTCTAGAAAGACATGGAAAAATGTGGAAAATCAGCCCAAAAATTTTGATTTTGCACGGACGAGACCAAAAAAATCTCCAAGCACCTCCAGGAGTTGTGGCTGGGAACTCTCCTGGAATGCCGCAGTCATGGAATAGTGGAATGTTAAGGATGGGATGGGATCTTAAAGATGATCCCATTCCACCCCATCCATGGGCAGGGACTTCCACTATCCCAGGTGGATCCAAGCCCCTGTGTCCAACCTGGCCTTGGACACTTCCATGGATCCAGGGGCATCCAGAGTCCTGCTCCTCGCTTTCCTTCCAAGCTCAGGTTTTATGGAATTGCTGGCTTGGCCACCAATTCCATGGAAACTCGGCCATGTGTGGCACAAACCTTGGGATGTAAGCGCAGGATTCTGGCCAAAAGGATGGAGCTTGGAAAAACCTGGGATAGTGGGAGGTGTCCCTGCCCATGGCAGGAGGTGGAATTGGAAGATCTTCAAGGTCCCTTCCCACCCCAACCATTCCAGGATTCCATTAAATCTGCATCCAGGCTTTGCCTGGGAGGGAATCTCCAGCCCAGGGAGAGGAATTTTCTGGGAGGTGCTCCCGACCCAGCGGGACGCAAGGAACGTTTCCAGAGGGAGCTTCATTCCCTGAACTTTACAGGGCTTTGGTGGCAATCCTGGGATAATCCTGGAAGGGCTTTGTGCAGGATGTTCACTCTGGATTTGGAAAATTGGGTTGGACTCAGAAGGATGTGATTCTATGGGTTTCCACGTGTTTCTATGTGATTCCACGTGATCCCATGGGTTTCCATGTGGTTCCATGGGTTTCCTCTTGATTCCACATGATTCCATGTGTTTCCACGTGATTCCATGTGTTTCCATGGGTTTCCATTTGATTCCACATGATTCCATGGGTTTCCATGTGTTTCCATGTCATTCCATGGGTTTCCACGTGGTTCCATGGGTTTCCTCTTGATTCCATGTGATTCCATGTGTGCCCACATGATTCCATGTGTTTCCACATGATTCCATGTGTTTCCATGGGTTTCCATGTGTTTCCATTTGATTCCACATGATTCCATGGGTTTCCATGTGTTTCCATGTCATTCCACGGGTTTCCACTTGACTCCACGTGATTCCATGTGATTCCATGTGATTCCACATGATTCCATGTGATTCCACGTGTTTCCATGTGATTCCACATGATTCCATGTGATTCCACATCATTCCACGTGACTCCACGTGTTTCCAGCTCTGCTGAATGGAAAGCGGAGAAGTTTGCTCACTGTGCCTCAGTTTCCCCCGGCCAGAAGAGCCTCCCTTGGCAGTTGTTTTGTGCATTCCAAATTAAAGGAAAAATCTGGATTAAAATGATTGAAAGTCTTGACTGAAATGATTGAAATCTTGATTAAAATCCACATGGATTTTAAATCCCTCCAGGAATGGGGTTAGGACAGCTGTGCCTGGGCTGGACGGCCCTTTCCATGAAGGAACATTCCCTAATTTCCAGCCTAAACCATCCCTGGCACATCCTGAGGCCATTCCCTCTCATCCTGTCCCTGTTCCCAGAGGTCTCAACCCCCCGGCAGGTGGGAATTCCAGAGAGGGAAAAGATCCCTGTGGATCCTCCTTTTCTCCAGGCTGAAACCCTTCCCAGCTCCTCAGGGATTCTGCAGCCCCTTCCCAGCTCCGTTCCCTTCCCTGGACACGCTCCAGCCCCTCCAGGTCTTTGTTGGGAGAGGCTCAAACTGTTCCTGAGATTTGGAATGTGGCCTCATTGTCACGGGATAGGGATGGGATAGGGATGGAATGGGATGGGATGGGGATGGGATGGATGGACCAGGATGGGGATGGATGGGATGGGATAGGGATGGGATAGGGATGGATGGGACAGGGTTGGGATGGATAGGATGGGACAGGGATGGGATGGGGATGGATGGGATGGGACAGGATCGGGATGGATGGGACAGGGTTGGGATGTATGGGATGGAACAAGGATGGGATGGGATAGAGATGGATACAATGGGATGGGATGGATAGGATGGGATGGGATGGGATGGGATGGGATGGGATGGGATGGGATGGGATGGGATGGGATGGGATGGGACAGGGATGGGATGGGATGGGATAGGGATGGATGGGACAGGGTTGGGAAGGATAGGATGGGATAGGGATGGGATGGGATGGGGATGGATGGGATGGGATGGACCAGGATGGGAAGGGATGGGACAGGATCGGGATGGATGGGACACGATAGGGATGGATGGGACAGGATATGGATGGACGGGATAGCAGCACTTTGTATTTGCCATGAATTCTCTGCAGACGATCCCACACCCTGGAGCTTTCCCACCTGAATTCTGCTCCCAAGGGCAGCTCCAAAGTTCTCCAGATCCACCAGGAAGAGCCTGTGGATGCACCAGCCCGGACCTTCCTGTGGGGCACTGAGGTGGGAGTACTGCCACAGTGGACTGAATTCCTTACACAGCCATTCCTGATGGAGTTCCCTCCGGAGGACACAACACTGAGATTCCAAGGGAAAACCACAAATCCATGGCAGGATTTGGGCTGGAAAGGGACCTCACCCAATTCCAACACCTCCCACCTTCCCAGGTTGCTCCTCCAGTGGATCCTTGCACGTTTCATCCCTCCACCCTCCCATTCCTTCCCATTCCCATTCCCTCTTTGGAAATGGATCCAAGAGAGCTCCAGCATTCCAGGGCCCTCTCCAGCCTCCCCACCCCTGGCTCTTCCCAATGGGAAGGATCAGCTGTGGCCAAGCCAGCCCTGAGCATGATCCATGAGGCCCTGAGGAGCTGTTGACAGGGGAAATCCAGGCTGGGCGAGATCTGAGGGAGCCGCGGGCACTGCTGGGCCCTGGCACTGGGACAATTCCCTGGATTTGTCCTGGATCCTTCTCCCGGGGAGTTTTGTTCCCCCAAGGGAATTTATGGCTCAGCCAGAGGCGGGAATCCCGTGCCAGGATTTTAACGAGGCCTTCGATAAATATTTCTCTTTTAGCTTAGGATAAAGGCAGGGTCTGCTCCGATGGAAAGGAGGGAAAAGCCGGGAAAATCCATTTGTTTTCCCATTTAAGCAAAACCACACATCCCTGTAATTATAAGCAGCATCCCCTGGCAAACGTGTCCCTGTTTTTTGCTGGAATTATTTATGTCCTGCGAGTGGGAATTACACAGAGCCTGGTGCACAGCCCCCAGCTCCTGGGCTGTGAAATTGTTCCCATTTGTGGCTAAAAAAAAAAAGGAAAACAACTGGAAAACAATTGGATTTATGGTTTGTCCGAACATCTGTAGGATTACGCTGGAGCTGGTGGTTGGAAAAGGAATTTTTCCTCTTTTTTCCCAAATATTTGGTTTACTTTAGGGGTGATTGTTGGGGGGGGGGTTGTTGTTCTGTTTTGGGAGTTTTGAGGATTGGGTTTTTTCTGGAAAATTCAGCTGGTGGCAGAGGTGGGTCTGGGAAAACTCCAAAAAGAGGATAAGGATGGATATTGTGTGTAAAGTGTGCAAAGAATTCAGGGGGAAAGAAATCCATGGAAAAGCAGAGATATCTGCAGTGTTTTCCCACAGAATACGAGAACTGGTGACAGCAGCATCCCAGAGTCCCTGGAAGTATCCAAGTCCAGGTTGGACATTGGGGGTTGGACTCACCTGGAACAGTGGGAGGTGTCCCTAAAAATGGATAGGGTGGGAATGGGATGGGATTTAAGGTCACTTCCAACCCAAAAAAAGTCTGGAGTTCTGGAGCCCCTCTGTTTTGGGAGAGCTGGGAATGTTCCCCTGGAGAAGGGAAAATTCCAGAGAATCCTCAGAGTGCCTGCAGGGGCTGCAGGAGAGCTGGAGAGGGACTGGGGACAAGGCCTGCAGGGACAGGAGCCAGGGAATGGCTCCCACTGGGAAAGGGGAGATTGGGCTGGCATCTTGGCAAGGAATTCCTGGCTGGGCTGGAATTCCCAGATTTGCTGCGGCTGCCCCTGGATCCCTGGCAGTGCCCAAGGCCAGGCTGGATGGAGCTTGGATCCACCTGGGACAGTGGGAGGTGTCCCTGCCCAAGGATGGGGTGGGAAGGGATGGAATTTAAGTTCCCTTCCCAACCAAACCATTCCATCATTCTCCAAAGTCCTTTCCAACCCTCCCAGTGTGGCTGCAGCAGCAGCACTTACTGTAGGCTCTGATAATTAACCTGTTAATTATTTAAACATTGTAATTAAATTTTAATTTTTGTTGCCAGATTCCAATTTCTCCATATCCATTTTTTCCCAGACCGTGTTTGCTTTGGGAGAGTTTTCCACACCAAAAACATTTTAAAAATAAGATCAATATTTTCCCTTTTCCATTAAAAGATAAATTTCATTCTCTACTCCCAAGTGTCCTTTATCTTGGAATTTATCACATTGTAATTGGGATGAAGCGAAATTTTTAAAGAATCTCTAATTATTAAAATGAAATTCCATAGAATCCAATTCATTTTCCCAACTGGTTTGTGATTCCAAGTTGTTTTGGAGATTTTTCTTTCCTTTTGCTTCACCTCAAGTGGGAGAAATGTTTCGGTATCCTGATATTTTTCAGGAACTGGGAAAATCATCTCTTCCACTGCCCCTTTTACCCCAAGGTACAGAGATGAGGTGAGAAAAAACCTGTTATACAAAGATTTGTGGGAAAAATTCCCACAAAAAATTCCCAGTTTTGCGCCCACAGCTCCTTCTCCACTATCAATTTCCTGGATTCTGTGCCACAGGGAGCTGAAAAAGAGATGGAAAAATCTCGGGTGAGTTGTGGATTTTGACAGCTTGCTGGAAGTGCTGAATTTTGTGGGAATCGCAGGGAAAGGGCTCTGAATTCCAGCTGTTTATCCCTAATCAATCCATGTATTGATCAGGGATAAATCCCGGGATTGGTGCCTTTGGCAGCTGCAGGCCATTGTAAGGAAATTCCCTTTCCTTCCCAGAAATCCACCCTGTGGATAATTCCTGAGGGCAAGTTGTGGGAATTCCCTGTGGGAATCACTTCCCCTCTCTGTGCTTCACCCCCCTCACCTGAAACCCGGGATTTAATCCATGAAAAGTCTTTTCCAAGGGGTTGGGAGTGATAAGATTCGGGTTCCTTATCAAGGCCTGTGAGAAAGAGCGGAGAGACGGAATTCCAGCCTGGAATAATCAGCGCCAACACCCGGCTGTGGGTATGGATAATGTGGGAAATGCTCTCCAAGTGAAGCCACTTCCCACCTTTCCCTGGGAATCATTGCCCGGGTTGGATGTGGTGGAAAACATTCCACGCCCTCGCTCCCATGGGATACATCACCCCTGGATCCCGAGGTTTTCTGGGAATATCCGTGTTCCCAAGGGCTGAGGGGAGGTGACCACATCCATAATTCCGGCTGCGTCCAGCACAAAGAGTTGGCTCCTGGAAAACATCTTTGGGCATGGTTGGAATTATTTTCCCAAGGAAACGCTCCCTGGCCGGAGTGCTTTGATTCCTCTTTCCCTGGAATCCAGCCGAGCTCCCCTTTGGATGTGGGAATCTCTTCCATGAACATCAATCCCCCCCTCAAAGGAAGTCTGGGAATGGGCAGAGCTCCCAAACTATCCAAAGGTGGCGTGTGCTCTTCTTTTCCCAGGAAAAGAGCAGCAGGAATATGAATCCAGCTGTGGGGTGGAATTTGGGAAGGTGGGGCTGGAATTGGAGAGGCGCTGGAAGGAGATTTGGGATCACTTGGAATTCTGGTGCCCTGGAGTGAAGCAAAGGCAAGAAATCCTGGTGGAAATCCCTGGAATTGTTCAATCCGGGTGTCACCAGCTGTCCCTTGTCCAAATCCAAGCGGATCCAGGGTCGGACATCCCCACCCCGATGGAATCACCAGGTACAAAGGGATGTTTGGAAATCTGATCCCAAAAAAGCGACCTCGTCCAGCTGGGAATTTCGGGTGGATTAAAGCACCACGAGGACCGGATGCTCTTACTCACAGCGAGGTTTGTGTGGGACAGGCGGGGAAGGAATCCCAGGAAAACCAAAAGCCTGGCTTTGGAAAAATTCCCTGGGCTTCCCTAAGGAATTCTGGCACACAGGGACAGGGTGGTCCTTGGATTGGAGATTCCAGTTTATCCCGGATTGGAGATTCCACCAATTCCCCTCCAGACACAACTGCTCCAACCCCAGATGGTGTCCAAGGAATTACCATGGATAACATTATTATTATTATTATTATTAATTATTATTACAATTATCATTATGGATAACCATTGATAACAACAACACAATAATAATAATAATAATAAATAACAATAATCATCATCATCATGGATATTGTTGAAAACATTATTATAATTATTATTACTATTATTATTAATTATTATTATTATCATGGATAACATTATTATTATTACTAATTATTATTACTATTATCATTATGGATAACCATTGATAACAACAACAACATAATAATAATAATAAATAAAAATAATCATCATCATAATCATCATCATAATCATAATGGATATTATTGATAACATCCTTATAATTATTATTACTATTATTACTAATTATTATTATTATCATGGATAACATTATTATTATTACTGCTATTAATATTACTACTATTATTATTATTATCATTACTAAATCATTCTAATATTAATTCTAATTTGAATAATATTAATAGTAATTTTAATGAGAATGAGAATGAGAATAATGACAACAACAACAACAACAACAACAACAACAACAACAACAACAATAATAATAATAATAATAATAATAGAAAAGCATTTCTACCTGGAATAACTAATAATAACATTAATATTCCCTTCCAGGATCACTGGGAATCTCCCATTCCACTGATGGATACTGGCTCCTGCTCCAGCAAATATGCTGGGATTTGGCCTCTGCTCCTCTTAAAATCCCTGGAAAACATTGTGTCCAGCCCCTCATGTTTTCCTGGGATTTTCCAGGCCCCATTTCTGGTGATTTTTTTTCCCCCCAATTTTGATAAATTCCACAATTTTTCTAAATTCACAAATTTTTCTTAAGGAAAAAAGTGGGAAAATGTGGTGATATTTTCCATGGACTTGCTCTTGTTTGGAGCTGGGAGGGCTCTGGAGTTAGCTGGAATTTTGGGATGGCAAATTTTAACAGGAAAAATGAGAAATAACTGGGATTTCAAACAGAAGGAATCCTCACAATCCCAGCTCAGCTTTTCCAGGGAATTGGGATTGTGGTCCTACACCTTCATCCCAATTCTCTGGGACAAACTCAGGGTTCCCCTTTGGAATGACCCAGGAACACCCATCCTTGGAGACTTTGTTCCACGTCTTTGACTCCATGAGGAAATCTGGGATCCAGGCAGTGCTGGGAGCAACTTCCAGAAGGAAAAGAGACGGGATTTGGCTGGAGATTCCAGAGGGATTCTGGTTTTAGCTCAGCGAGGCTTGAGGGGAATTCCTTCATTTCCAGTCCCAAAATCTCGCAGAAAGGAAAAACTTCCATTCGCTTCCAAGCGCTGGCACGTTCCCAGAATTCCAGGATTTTGATGATTCTGTATTCCATGAATTCCACCTGCTCCTAAAACCTGGAGAGTTTTGCTGTTTTCCTGCAAACCACAGCCTTAAATCCCATCCCATTCCTACACCACCCATGGGCAGGGACAATTCCCACTATCCCAGGTGGATCCAACCTGGCCTTGGCCATTTCCAGGAATCCAAGGGCAGCCACAGCTTCTCCGGGAATTCTATCTCAGTCCCTCCCAACCCTTGCAGCCAGGAATTCCCAAGATCGCATTGATTGTGCAGAATTCCATCCTCCAGATCCCAAACCCATGGCAGAGAAGGAATTTCCCTGCTCAGCTCCCTGGTGCCAAGGGACAGAGCCCCTGTATCCCACCTGGAATTCAGCCAGGATTTGGAATCCGCCCCTCCATGTCAAAACCAACCTTAGAACAACAAATCCAATCC
Source organism: Camarhynchus parvulus (assembly GCF_901933205.1). Taxonomy (NCBI): domain Eukaryota; kingdom Metazoa; phylum Chordata; class Aves; order Passeriformes; family Thraupidae; genus Camarhynchus; species Camarhynchus parvulus. The sequence goes on along the minus strand of NC_044574.1, from coordinate 1,521,751 downwards.
TTTCCTCATCTGTAATTCCTGGGATTCCATGGGCCCTCCTTGTCTAAACTCCTTGGGAAAACATCCAGGGCACGGCCCCGGCCGCGCTTCGGAAGGAATTTGTGGGATTATGTCGGACAGTTCCGGGCGAGCCGAGATCAAAGGTATCGGGTTGCAGGTTCAACAAAATCCTAATGGGACGCGACAGCCGGGTCATTCCATGGGGTTGAGCTGCCAGGATGGATTGGAGGAGATCTCCCATTCCAGGAGGCTGTTCCGGGATGAGGACGGAGGATGCTGCTGCGCATTGTCCTTAGGGAATGTTAGAATGGGAATAAACGGGAAGGGGATTCGAGACGGAGCTGGGAAGGTGAATCAGACAGGAATTTTGATATTTGGAATTCCAGGTGTTTGGAGGAGGGATGGATTGGAAGAGGGATTGGAGCAGGGATGGATTGGAAAAGGGATTGGAAGAGGGATGGATTGGAAGAGGAATTGGAGCGGGGATGGATTGGAAAAGGGATTGGAAAATGGATGGATTGGAAAAGGGATGGATTGGAAAAGGCATTGGAAGAGGGATGGATTGGAAGAGGAATTGGAGCGGGGATGGATTGGAAAAGGGATGGATTGGAGGAAGGATGGATTGAAAAAGGGATCAGTTAGAAGAGGGATGGATTGGAAGAGGGATGGCTGGAGCAGGGATAGATTGGAAAAGGGATTGGAAGAGGGATGGATTGGAAGAGGGATTGGAGCAGGGATGGATTGGAAAAGGGATTGGAAGAGGGATGGATTGGAAGAGGAATTGGAGCGGGGATGGATTGGAAAAGGGATTGGAAAATGGATGGATTGGAAAGGGATGGATTGGAAAAGGCATTGGAAGAGGGATGGATTGGAAGAGGAATTGGAGCGGGGATGGATTGGAAAAGGGATGGATTGGAGGAAGGATGGATTGAAAAAGGGATCAGTTAGAAGAGGGATGGATTGGAAGAGGGATGGCTTGGAGCAGGGATGGATTGGAAAAGGGATTGGAAGAGGGATGGATTGGAAGAGGGATTGGAGCAGGGATGGATTGGAAAAGGGATTTGAAAAGGGATGGATTGGAAGAGGGATGGATTGGAAAAGGGATCGATTGGAAAAGGGATGGATTGGAAAAGGGATGGATTGGAGGAAGGATGGATTGAAAAAGGGATCAGTTAGAAGAGGGATGGATTGGAAGAGGAATTGGAAGAGAGATGGATTGGAAAAGGGATGGATTGGAAGAGTGATGGATTGGAAGAGGGATGGATTGGAAGAAGGACAGATTGGAAGAAGGATGGATTGGCGCAGGGATGGATTGGAGGAGGGATTTTTCCCAATGCGTCATCTCCGGAAAAGCGACACTTCAGCCTCAGTGACGGGGCCCAGTTTAGGTTCAATTAAATTTAAAATTTAAAAATTAAAATTAAAATAATCACTTAAAATTTAAGTGATTAAATCATTTAAACATTTCCTACCCAGAGAATATTTTATTATCCATTGCCATGTCCAAAAATCTGAGGGATACGGTGGACAAATTGGAATCTTTGGAGTGTTTGCAAGGAATAACAATTTTATCCCCAGACCACCAACACCACCTGGAACCAGCGGGGAAGGATTTGGGATGTTGTGGATGAGGTCGGACAGGACCCAGCCCATGGAAGTTTTTCCCAGAAATAAGTGAACCATCCCTTTGTTCCCAACACCAAATCCTGCCCAAATCCCAAACAAATTCCAGCTCCTGGGAGGAAAATTACCTCCAGCCCAAAACTCCATTTTTTGGTGGGCCAGGAAAAGCCTTTGGGATGTTCAAAAATCCCAAATGATGGATTTTATCCTATTTGGTGCCACCATGGAGTCTTCCAAGGGAAAACAGCCCCGGAGAGGATGATCCAAATCCAGGATTTTGGCTCATGGCAGCTCAGGAGCCAAACCATCACCCAGCATTCCAAAATCCGATGGGAAGCTGTTGGTTTGTGAGGAAAATAAGCCAGGAATGAGATTCCCAGCAGTTTCCAGCTCCAGGATCCCCTTTTAGGGGGGAAAAAGTCACCAAAGGTGAATTTATCCAAAAGGTGAATCATGACTGGAAAGAATTCCAAGAGGAAATAATCTCATGGATCAAGGCAGCTGCTGATAGTCAGGAGCTTTGATCCCTAAAAACCAACAACCCACGGATCCAGCTCCGGCTCCTCAGCTCCCTCTTTTTTTCCACCTTTCCATCCAGATGTGAGGAAAATCCAGCAGAGGAACAAAGATATCCCGGTGCTTTGGGAAGTTAATTCCTTAGGAAAACAAAGCAAACCCCTGGGATCAAATGGAACGAGCTGGTGAGAAATCCTGGGATTCCTCAAGGTTTTGACAGCCCCTTATCTCCGGCGGGATGTGACGGAGCGATGGGAAAAATGCGGAGCCGGAGCGCTGCCACAGCAGGTGGAGAAAAGCAGGAAAGGAGTTGGCCGGAAAAATGGAAAGATCAAAAAAAAAAAAATCCAAACAATTCCGGAAAAAATAGGGGAGGAAAGGATAAGGAGGACACGGAGAGGGCAACGGAGGGAAGCGAGAAATAGAGAAGCTGCTCTGGACTTGGAATTTTCCTCTGTGGTTCCAAAAAACTCGTGGCCAAGAGCCAGGTTTGAGGAATGACCTCACTGAGGCCTCACCAGGACCTGAGGAGGAGCAGGAAAAGGAGGGAGAGGGAATTTCTGGTGGGATGGAGGGACAGGAGCCAGGGAATGGCTCCCACTGGGAAAGGGGAGATTGGGCTGGCATCTTGGCAAGGAATTCCTGGCTGGGCTGGAATTCCCAGATTTTCTGTGGCCGCCCCTGGATCCCTGGCAGTGCCCAAGGCCAGGTTGGATCCACCTGGGACAGTGGGAGGTGTCCCTGCCCGTGGATGGGATGAGTTTCAGGTCCTTTCCCACCCAAAGCATTCCATGATTCCATGGTTTTCTTCCCTGTGGTGAGCAGTGCCAGAGGAGCCCGGAGCAGTTTGAGGGATGTTTCCACACAAACATTTCTGGAGTGGTTTTAAAGCCAAGCCAACCTTTTCCCGGCTTTTGGAATCGCTTTGAACTTTGGGAGCCACTTTGGAGCACCAGAACCGCAGCGATTCCGGAGCTCCACGCAAAACTGGGTGAAGACAAATCCCAAAAAAAGCTTTTTTTGGAGGAAAACCAACTCCGTGTGCCCAGCAGCTTGGGAAGGAAGGAGCTGCCAGCCAGACCTGGAGAGGAGGATCCGATCCAGGGAAGAGCAGCTGGGATTCCATGGAAATAACTCAGCCCCATCCCCAGGTGATAAAACAGCTGAATTCCAGCCCAGCTGATCCCGGAGCAGGGAATAAATCTGGGAAGTTCTCACTCCCTTCTTTCTGTGCTGGGGGTGCAGCTGAGCCTGAAAAAAAGGGAAGATTTTTGGCAAGAAAGGAACTTTTTCCTGGTTTTTTGCTGTTGGGAGGAAGCCAAGGGCTGAACATCCCCATCCACAGCAGAGCTGGAGCAGAAGGAGAGAGGGAAAAGGAAGGAAAAGGCAGAAGGGAGGGAAAGGAGACCCAGGAAAAAAAAATTAAATCAAATCTGTGAGGTGTGGAAAGGGAGAGAAAAGTGAGGGGGGAAGGAATTAAAAGAGGGAGAGGATGGGAAGGGAAAGGAGAAGGAGACTCTGGAAAAAACTGGGGGATGGGAAAGGGAAAGAAAATGAGAGGGAAGAAAATTAAAGGGGAGATGTGAAGGAATAAAGGGAATTGTGGAAAAAAGGGGGACAAGTCGGTTTGGGAATTGTGACAGGGAAAATTGGGAAAAACCGGTTTGGGAATTGTGACAGGGGAAAGAGGGAAAAGCCAGTTTGGGAATTGTGACAGGAAAAATGGGGAGCAGCTGATTTGGGAATTGTGACAGGGAAAAGGGGGGAGAAGCCAGTTTGGGAATTGCAACGGTAAAAATTGGGAGAAACCAGTTTGAAAATTGTGGGAGGTGAAAATTTGGGAGAAGCCAGTTTGGGAATTGTGAGAAGTGGAAAAGGGGGGAGCAGAAGGTTTGGGAATTGTGACAGTGAAAAGAGGGAGCAGCCTGTTTGGGAATTTTGGGCAGGAAAATGTGGGGAATAACTGATTTGGGAATTGTGACAGGGAAAAGGGGGAGCAGCCGGTTTGGGGAAGATTTGAGGTTTCCAAACAGGAATTTCTCCCCAAAAATGCGGAGAAGGGCAAAGCAGGAGGAGGGAGCGAGGAATCACAGAATCCTTTAAAAACCCTGGAAAATCATCCAGCCCAACCTCAGAACAACTAGGGACAGCTGGATCCTTCCCCTCCTTGGGAATGAGGAGCAGCTCCCTGGAGGTTTTCCTCCCGAAACGCTTTTCCCTCGTGGCATTCCCGGCTCTGGTCCAGACGATCCCCATCCCAACCCTTCCCTGCCGTCCACGTGGAGCTGTTTGGAGAGCAAACAATTCCTGCCCCGCCGGCGGCCCCCGGCCCGGCCTGCCACACGTGCGAGGGCCCCCGGGAATTCCTTCCCAAACAATCCCGTTTGGGATCGTGTCCTTTGGCTGCCCCGGAGCGACCCCAGGAGCAGTGGAACAAAACCCTTCTCTCCCCTTCTTTTCCACAGATTCGCTCCAAGGAGAAGGGAAACGTGGAAAAAATGTCCGGAAGCGGTTGGGTGACGCCTCTCCCCCCAAAAAAATCCAAACCCCCGCTGGAATATTTCCCTCCCCTGGGGTCAGCATGCAGGTGGGAGAAATGTTCCTGCTGGGATCGCTTCCAGCTTGGAAAAGCCGTTATTTATGGGACACGAACATCCAAAGGAGATTTTGTTTGTTCTTTCCAGCTGTCCTTGAAATCCAGCCGGGAAAGGGACGCTCAGGGCACCGGAGGGGATGGGAATTTGTGAGAAAAGCAAAGGGAATTGTTTTTATCTGGGAATAGACCCTGGAAGAGACCGCAGAGATGGAAAAGGTTTTTCCAAACAGGCGACACCAATCCCTGCTCCTCACAGCTCCCTGGAAAAGGGCTTTTCCTGGATTTTTTCCTCTCTTCCAGGAGCTGGATAAAACCAGACCTCTGAGAAAGCTTGGAAATCTCCAGGTGAGGAAAAATTCCTCTGTTTTCCTCTCCGAGTCCTTCCCGTCTCAGGAAAATTCAGTGTAAAAAGGAAAAAGATGAAAGCTGAGGGATAAATTCCCTTTCTTCCTGTGCCTTGCCTTGGAAAATTCCTCCCTGTGTCATGGGAGGTGGGAATTCCTCATGGAAAACTGTTCTTTCCTCATGGAAAACCAGTTTGGAGCAAGGTACCACTGCAGCGTCTTGGAATTACGAGGGAATCACTCAGGGACAGCCCTGACATTCCCAAGTTTCCACGACTGCTCGCTGGGATATTTCCAGGCTTTTCCCATGCCAAAGCCTTTCCTGGTGCCAATTCCAGTTGCTGGAGCCAATTCCAGTTCCAAAAGCTGGAATTGAGCCAGAGGTTACAAACTTTAGGGAGAAACCGGCTCCAAAAGTTCTCCTAAAGCTCTGGATCTGTTGGAGTCCTGCAGGATTCCTGCGGCTGGAGGGAAACTCTTCCCAAATGGCCAAGGAAAAAGCTTCCCATGGGTACTCCAAGGTGGAAAAAGCAGAAATTTGGGAGTGGTTTTTTTATTCAAAAATCAAATTTTAATTCTGCTTTCAGGGTCCGATTCCCAAATCTGGCGCAGATTCCACCAAAATCTGCATTTCCATAAGAATAAAATAATCCTGGAATTGTTACATTTGCGCAAAGACTCCAAAATTATCAAATCCAACCCAATTCCCACCACATTCACCACAAACTTTTCCTCCAAACGCCACATCCATAAATTCTTTGGACAATTCCAGGGATTTGGATTCCACCACTGCCCTGGGCATCCAATCCCTGACAGTCATTTCCATGGATAAATTTTTCCCTAATATTTATTCCAATATTTATTTATATTTATTCCAATATTCCCTAATATTTGTTCACCGACCATCCCATGGTGTTATCCCAGGAAAAACAGGCTTAGCTTTATCCCTTTCCTGCAGAAATAACTCTTGGATTGTCCTGTTTTTCCTGGCTGAGATGGTTCCCCCATCCTCAGGAATTCCAGGGGGTAAAGATTCCAATGCAAAAGAAATCAGACCAAATAATCGGATTTTTACCACAAATCTCTTCCCTGAAGGATTTTTTTTTCCCAGGAGAAGCTCAGGATGGAAATCAGCAGGAATTTCCTCATGGACAGGGTGGTCAGAGATTGGAATTACCCAGGGAAGTTTGGATTCGCCGTCTCTGGAGGTATCCAAGGGATTCCTGGATGTGGCACTCAGTGCCAAGGTGGGGATTGGGCACAGCTTGGACTGGATCATCCTGGAATTCCGACCTCAGTGATCCCAGAATTCTGTGCCGGCGGTGATTCCAGCTGTGGTTGTCCCATCTGACACCTCTGCCTAAGTTTAAACTCCTGCTTTAAGCTGGATTTTAAGGAAAATCCCTTCATGGAAAGGGTTGTCCAGCCCTGCCCAGATCCCCAACACAGCACCTCCCGAGTATCCCAAGGATTCATTCCGGCTCCAAAAGGGATTGGTGGTTCCTCACATACCATGGGAACATCTCCTGCTCCCACACAGGAGGGAAAATCTGCCACCTCCACCTTTTCCTTCATCTCTCCCAAGGCCCACAAAAATCCTGGGAATCACCCAAGCCAACGCAACTCCTGCCACCTTCTCCCTTCATGGAATTCTTGTCCCTGCTTGGATGGAGAAATCAGAAAATTTCGGCTGCTCTGTGGCCAAAAAATTCCTGCCTGGAGCCTTCCCTCCTCGGGGAACATTCCCGATGAGCCAACAAGAGGAACCACAGGGAGAGACCTGGAAAATCCCTCCGGATTTGATGTTTCACACATTCCCGGCCACTTCAAAGGCCGCATTCCCCAAGGAATTGTTCTGGCCATGGCCTTGGTGCCCTTGTTCTGGTTGGGAAATGTTCATTCCGAAGGAAACCTGGATGCACTGGGATAACTCCTGACTCAACTTTCTGGAAGCCAGTAAATCTTTTTTTTTCCCAGTAATCTAAGGGATGTGGGAATCTTTTTGGTCCCTGATCCGGCGGTCCTGTCAGCAATTCCTCAGAGGAGCTGGGCAGTGCAGGGAATGTTTGATTTTCCTGGAGAACTCCGGCTTTGCTGAGCAGATTCAGTATTTATCTATTTGAAAGCTGTTTTATACAAACACAGGAAAAACTTGGGATCATGGAATGGTTTGGGTGGGAAAGGAGCTTAAATCCCATCCCATTCCCACCCCATCCATGGGCAGGGACACCTCCCACCGTCCCAGGTGGATCCAGCCTGGCCTTGGGCACTGCCAGGGATCCAGGGGCAGCCCCAGCAAATCTGGGAAATCCAGCCCAGCCAGGAATTCCTTGCCAAGATCCCAGCCCAATCTCCCCTTTCCCAGTGGGAGCCATTCCCTGGCTCCTGTCCCTGCAGGCCTTGTCCCCAGTCCCTCTCCAGCTCTCCTGGAACCCCTCCAGGCACTCTGGGGATTCCCTGGATTTTTCCCTTCTCCAGGGGAACATTCCCAGCTCTGCCAGCCTGGCTGCAGAGCAGAGAAGCTCCAGAATCCTGAAATGGTTTGGGTTGGAAGTGACCTTAAATCCCATCCCATTCCACCCCATCCATGGGCAGGGACACCTCCCATATCCCAGGTGGATCCAACCCCAGTGTCCAGCCTGGCCTTGGACACTTGCAGGGATGAGGAATCCACAGTCACTCTGGGAAACCCTCACACCCCTGATTCCCACTTTTCCACGCTCTGTGGATTTTCACACAGAATGCCTTCCCGGAGTTGTCATCCCTGTCCTGCCCCAAATCCACCACAGAGGTTCCATGAAGCGCTGAGCGGTGGCAGGACCCGAAGGAGCCATCCCTCTTTTTGTTTGCCATATTCCCAGAGATTTTTCTTTTACTGTGTATTCACAGAGCTTTTTTCCTCAGAAAACGTGGAATTATTTCCTCGTCCTGCAGGAGAGGTCAGGACCAAGCTGACATCAATATTTCGGGGATGGTTCCTGCCAGTCTCGGCAGCGGGAAAAGCCACCAGAACATTCCAAACACCAGCTCTTTCCCAAGTCCTCCTCCGGCTACAAACACCAAAGCCAAATGTCCCACATTTTAAGTGCCACTGGCACTGGTGGCACCCCCAGCCAGGCTCCCGAATTGTTTGTGCATTCCCTGAAATAATTTTGGGTGTGGCAATCCCAGCCGGGGGTCGGGAGCCGGCTCAAGCTGGCTCCGGTTGGGATCAGGCTGCGCTGTTGTGAAGGAAATTACTTGGAAGAGCAACCCTACGGATGGAATCCATCAAATCTGTCTGGACTTCAGCTCTTGGGGATGCTCCACTGGTCTTTTCATTCCAGAGGAATTTGTGGCCTCGTTGTCTCCGGGGCTCCTTTGAAGCTTTTCCGAGTCTGGCTTGGGGACGAGGGATTTTCCCGAGGTGACAAATGGGAGCAAAGGGTTCTTGGGGTGGGACTGGGAAAGGGTTTCACCCTCAGAAAGAAGGGAATTCAAACAGGGACACCTCCCACTGTCCCAGGTGGATCCAGCCTGGCCTTGGGCACTGCCAGGGATCCAGGGGCAGCCCCAGCGAATCTGGGAATTCCAGCCCAGCCAGGAATTCCTTGCCAAGATCCCAGCCCAATCTCCCCTTTCCCAGTGGGAGCCATTCCCTGGCTCCTGCCCCTGCAGGCCTTGTCCCCAGTCCCTCTCCAGCTCTCCTGCAGCCCCTCCAGGCACTCTGAGGATTCCCTGGAATTTTCCTTTCTCCAGGGGAACATTCCCAGCTCTCCCAGAGCAGAAGGACTCCAGAATCCTGGAATGGAAATAAAAGGAACCCAAAAGAAATCACCAAAAAGAGGGACACTGGAATGCTGTCACAGTTGGAGAAAAAGGGAATCTTTCCCCCTGGAGCTGAGCAGAAGCTGATGAGAACCAAATTCCTCTTGGTAACGAATTTAAGGGATAAATTGTAGGGAAGGAAAAGGCCTGGATGTGCTGAGAGAGATTTTGTGGGAAGAACTGATGGGATAACTCTGGGTGATCCAAGGTGGGCTGGACAGAACATTCCAACCGCTGGAAAAACACCCGACTTCCCCCTTGCCTTCAGCACTCCACTAAAACCAATTAATTTTCATTAATTAACTGGACTTTGAACTCACCAATTCCCAGGAAAAAAAAGCATTCCTTTTGTCCATTTGGATTGAAAAAATGGGGGGGATTTCCTCTGGAAGCAGCGAAAAATCCCCCAGAGTTCCCTCCTTTCTTTCTCCATCTCCAATATTTATGCTGGAAAATTTTTGTCCTTGGAGTTCCCTTTTTTCCCTTCCAGGTTCATCTTTGTCCTGTTTGCTCCAAAAGTGCTACAGATCCAATAAAGCTCAGAATCCAGGGAATAAAATCCTTGGATTAAAAATTTCCCAAGCTGTTTGCAGGGAGCAGGGATCACACCCCAGGGGGAAAGAAAAGGATAAAAATCTGGGATGTGAATCCACCTGGAAAAAAGGGATTTTGGATTGTGTACCCATCTCATGCTGATTCCAGGTGGGAAAAACATTTGGGATGTGGTCCAGGTTTAAATCTTGAATTTGAGATTGCAAAGCCCAGCTCTCAAGCCTGGCCCAGGCAAGCTCAGGGCTGGGCTTTAGTTCCAAATCCATTCCTCGGAGAGAGGGAAACTGAGGCACAGCCAAGGATTTTTTTTCCGGTTTGGATCCACATCTGTGCCCAAAACTTTGGAGCAGTTTCTCCAAGGAGTTCTGTTTGTTTGTTAAAATCCAAATTTTTCCACAGCTTCCACCTGGATCCTTTCCAGGCCTGGAGTTTCAAGGAAGAGCTCTTAAGCCAGGCCCAGGCAAGCCCAGAACTGGGCTTTAGTTCCAAATCCATCCCTCGGAGAGAGGGAAACTGAGGCACAGCCAAAAACCCTGTTGGATTCTTCCCAGTTTGGATCCACATCTGTGCCCAAAACTTTGGAGCAGCTTCCCTGAGGAGTTTGTTTGTTAAAATCCAAAATTTTCCGTAGCTTCCATTTGGGTCCTTTCCAGGCCTGGACTTTAATGGAAAAGCTCCTTAAAACAAATCCATGGAAAAATGAACTCCCTTGAGCCTTTTTCCAGATGATTCTAAGGAGTGGGAATGTCATGGCTCCAGCACTGGAGTTTTCCTCCGGTTGGGTTATCCTGCTCCAGGTTTGCTTTTCCTCCGGGAATTCTCCCTGGTGGGAGCCTCTGTGATTTCCTGACCTCATCCAGGGATACCGTGCCCGTCTTTTCCTTGGAAAAGCTCCTTGGAAAAGGAATGCTGAGCTGCTGTTGGCTGTGATGCACATCCCAATTAATCTCTTTAAAATGATCCAGGCAAACGGCATCTTCTGAATTCCATGAATTTTTTTTTTTCCCAGGAATGATGAATCCTGTGAGTTTTCCTCATGCTGTAAATTCTCAGCACAATCAATTCTGATTAACTGTGATTAATTATGATTAATTTTCTCATGAGCTCTTACCAAATATTTCGTGGTTTAGTGGATACATCTGGAAAAAAAAAAACCAACAGCAATTCCTTGGAATATTTGCCGGAAAGATCCATCTGGGGTGCTCGAAGGTTGAGTTTGGAGGTGGAGGAGGGAGGATGGAGCTCCGGATTTCACTCCGTGGGCCATGAAAATCTGGGACGGATGGATTATTTCCAAGGAATCTCTGAAGATTTCAATCCTAGACAAACAGTTTTGTCTGTGCTCCTCGGAGATTTCCATGAGGAAAATTCCCTCAGGGAGTCGCAGCTCCACTGGGAGACCTCTGGGGATCCAAAAAGATTAAAAACCTTGGAAAGACGCCACCAGACTTCGAATTCCAGGGGTTCTCCTTGCCCTTATCCCAACACCAACCTCGTGGAGATGCTCCATGTGCTGAAGGTCTTCCCAGAGGAGACCCAAAATCCTGGAAAAGGGGAGGGGGCACCCCTGGATTCATGCCCAGGATCGGGAACTTCTGACTCGCCGCAGCAGAGGGCAGCAATGGCCCACACTCCACAGCCAGGCAATTCCAGTGGGATTTGGGAAAAAGATCCGTGCGGAAAGCGCCTCAAAAAGAACCAAACCAAAGGGAAAAGATCCCCTCAGCTCCAGGAGAAAGAGCTCCAAGTCCAGGGATTTGCTTCATCTTTGGGTGATTCCTTTAACAGCCAAAAAAATGTGGGAAGAGAGCAAGGATGGGATAGGAAAAAGAAAGGAATGTGGATGATCCTGATGGAAAAATGACCCGCAGCCATCCATGGGATCCTTGTGGCTTTCCTGGAGGGCTTGAAATTAGGCACAGGGAAACAGCTCAGGGAAACACTTCCAGTTTCTTTCCGCAGAATCTGTGGCTTTGGAAAAGCTGGATTCTCTTTGGGATCTCCATCCCAAATATCCTGGGAAGGACAGAACCTTGGGGATCCCACCCAAGCTGCTCCAGGTGTATTTCCAGGGAGGGTGTTTCCAAAGCACCTTCTGGCTGCTTATTCCTGAGGTTTTTAACCCTTTTGGATTCCCAAAGGAATTGAGGAATCATGGAGGCTGGGAATGTGAATCCTGCAGGAAAATTTGGGATCTGGGACTCTATGGAGAGGCTGCTGAGGCTTGTCTGTCTGGGGCTGTAATTCCCTGATGGTTTTCCATGTAGGAAACCACATGGACATGGAGACCTGGCTCCACAGGTGATGGTTGAGGGCATGGAATTCTGGAATCGTAAGTTCATGGAATGGGTTGGGTTGGAAGGGACCGTGAGAGTTTTCTCATTCCAACCCCACTGACAAGGGAAAAATTCCACCATCCCAGGGCACTCCAGGAGAGCTGGAGAGGGACTGGGGACAAGGCCTGCAGGGACAGGAGCCAGGGAATGGCTCCCACTGGGAAAGGGGAGATTGGGCTGGGATCTTGGCAAGGAATTCCTGGCTGGGCTGGAATTCCCAGATTTGCTGGGGCTGCTCCTGGATCCCTGGCAGTGCCCAAGGCCAGGTTGGATCCACCTGGGACAGAAGGAGGTGTCTCTGCCCATGGAATGGGGTGGATGGGATGAGTTTGAGGTCCCTTCCCACCCAAACCATTCCATGATTCCATGGTTTTAGTCTCCAGGACTAGACTGGCTCCGGAGGCTCTGGACAGAGCAGGGGAAGGATGGAGCTGTCCCTCCATCGCTAAATCTGGCGCTCATCCAGCCCCAATTCCCTGGAGCAGAGCTCAGGATTCCTGGAGCTGCTGGATCCCGAAGATATCCAAAGGAAAAACCTCTGGGCATTTTCAGGGATTTCCCTCCACAGAGAGAGGAGCCATGGAAGGAAACAGGACCATCCCACCTTTCCCACCTTCTCCTCTCTTCCAAAGGAGCTGCTTTGCAAATTCCATTTCCAAGACTTAATTCCTGGGATTCTTCCAAGTCCTGCTGTCATCCCAAGGGCCTCTGTTTATTTACATTTGGATTTTATTTAGCCCTGTCCGACGTCTTCATGTCCAACCCCATTAATTGCCAATTAACTGCCTCATCCCTGGTTCCCGGGGATGGGATGACCTTATCCTGGTGTTTTATCCCTGAGTTTGTTTATCTGGAATTTTGGAGAGACATCAAACCTTAACGCAAAGGCCTCAGCCTATGGAGCAGGAGGCACATCCCAGGGGAAGCAATTTTAAAGGATTCATCCTTACCTCCAGGAAAAAACTTCCAAAATTAATTTTTTTTTAAATTTAACACACAGCTGAAGGAATTCAGTTTTTTTAAAGGAAAATCCAGATTTGTTGGAAGCAAAATCCCTCATTTTGTTGGAGAGATTCCTCTCTGTTTTTATTGGCACTTAAAGATCTTAGGTGGACCCATCCTAAAAATATTCTTGGGATCAGGATTTTGATGCTGTGGCATAAATCTTCTTTTTCAATCTTTTAAACAGCATTAAATGCCAAAAATTCTCATTTTTCCTAAAAATATTTTTTTGTTAAAAATTACAGGGTTTGAGAGGTCTTGGTGGGAAAAAAAGCAGAAAAAACCCAAATTTCTTCCATTTTTGATGGGCTCCCATCCAACTCTGATTCTGAAGGGGACACACGACTATGAAATTATTAATCCCAGAATTCAGAGGGAATAGGAATCCTTTTCCCAACTGATATCCCTAAGAATGCAAAGGAACTGGGAAATTTGGGATGACAGGCTCCTCTGCGCATCCCACTTTTCCTCAAATGTTTTGGGAATGGGCCGGCACTGCTCCTGGAATTCTGGGATTACGGTTTAAGAAGCAGCCGGAGCTTCTCCACTACAGGACACATGGGAGGAGGTTCCAGGATATTCCAGAGGAAACTGACCTGTGGCAGGAGCAGCTGGGATGGATTTTGTCCCTCCTTCTGCCTCTCCTGGGTCGTGTTTGTCCCCAGTGCCATGGATTTTTTCCTTTTCCTTCCCTTTCTGTGCTCCGAAAGAAAAAAGAATAAATGAGGAATTAAAACTTTGATTGGCTGCCAGTCCCTCTCCTTAAATCATTCACAGATTCCCAGGCTGGTTTGGGATGGAGGCACCCTGAAGATTTTGGGATGTTTTGTTGGATACCTGCAGAAATCCAAACCCTTCCCATGCTCATCTCTCCCTCAGGCAGCCCCTTCCTCCCCAGGAAGGGAATTGGGATGAACAATCCCATCAACCATCCCAGGAGAGCCTGAAATGGCTGAACAGAACCTGGGCTGCGCTTAGGGCTCAGGGTCAGCTCAAACCAGGCCAGATGTCAACCAAATAATCCTGAAATTCCCATCTTAGACTTTCTACCAGTCCCTCTCCTTAAATCATTCACAGACTCCCAGACGGGTTTGGGACGGAGACACCCTAAAGAAGTCGGGATGTTTTGCTGGATATCTGCAGGAATCCAAACTCTTCCCATGCTCATCTCTCCCTCAGGCAGCCCCACCCTCCCCAGGAAGGGAATTGGGATGAACAATCCCATAAACCATCCCAGGAGAGCCTGGAATGGCAAATTCCTGCTGAACAGACCTGTCACAGTCAAGAAGGTCATGATACCCTGAGTGTCACCACATGATTCCAGACGGCTTCACCCCACACAGAAAGAGTCACAGCCCGCCAGGTGTCACATTCCAGCCTCTGGAATAAACCTCAGAGGGCTGCCAGCACCTGCCCCGCGTGTCTCCAGCCCAGCCTTTTGTCCCCTCATGGTCACACATTGCACCTGTGCGCCCTCTGCTCCCTCTGTGATTGGTCAGGAATGTTCCAGAGCCTTCTCCTGCCACTGCTCCAAGGAATGTTCCAGAGCCTTCTCCTGTTACTGCCCCAGGGAATGTTCCAGAGCCTTCTCCTGCCACTGCTCCAGGGAATGTTCCAGAGCCTTCTCCTGTTACAGCTGCAGGGAATGTTCCAGAGCTTCTCCTGCCGCTGCTCCAAGGAATGTTCCAGAGCCTTCTCCTGCTGCCCCTCCAAGGATTGATCCAGAACCTTCTCCTCTCACTGCTCCAGGGAATGTTCCAGAGGTCTTCTCCTGCCGCTGCTCCAGGCTGAGCCCCTTTCCCTGTTCCCTCAGGAATTCTCCAGCCCCTTTCCCAGCTCCATTCCCTTCCTTGGGCACTCTCCAGCCCCCCCAGGTCCTTCTTTCCATGAGGAGTCCAGAACCAAACCCAGGATTTGAGGTGTCCCAGCAGCGCCGTCATTCCTTGCTCCTGCTTCCACTCTACTTTGGACAAAGACCAGGATCCCACTGGAATTGTTGCAGATCTGGGCTTGTAATCAATGGAAAACATCAAGGAGAACCTTGGGAAAACTGACCAGACTTCACCTTTCCTTGGGGATAGAAAAAAAAGAAATAAAAAGGGTGGAAAACCGACCATTGGAACATTTCTGCTTTAATTTTGGTCTTTTGGAAAAATTCCAGTCAGGAGAACGTGATCCCGCGGCATTGTTAAAACAGAAGGTGAGAGGGGGGAAAAGAGAGTGGCGGGGAAATGCATGGAATTAAAAAAAAAAAATCAAATAAAAGGAATATCAGGCAGCCTGGCAGAATTCCAGGATAGTAGGCTCGCGGGATAAAGGGATAATTAACTGGGAGAAAGGAGTTTGGCACAGGAGGAATTCTAGCAAGGGAAGGGCTGGGAGGGGAATGAAAATGTGGGAAAACACCAGGAAAATCCATTCAAGAGGAGCACTGGGAGTGATTTTCCTGAGGGTGAGGGAGCTGAAAGGGCACACAAAGGTAATTCCAGGGTAAGCCAGGGAGGAGAAAGGAGGTGGGAAACTCCAAGCGGGAAGCAACAAATAGGAACGCTCCGAGGGAAAAGATTCCAGCCTTAGCTGGAATTCAGGGACAAGCAGCTTAAAAATGTGCTTGGGACAACATTTCGGGAGAAAAGGAAGGACAGGCCACTGGGAGAGCTGGAATTCCTCGCAGCATTCCATCAGCAAGGAAAAGAGGCAAACAAAAACAAGGAGGGAGGGAAAAAAAGGGAAATATGTTTGGAAAATCACGAATTAACCTGTAAAAGTGGCTCCTGGTATGGAAGAAGTAGGGAAATCTATGGAAAGTGGGGTAGGAAGTGGACTTGGAATAGGAGAGTTACAAGGGAGCAAACTGGATTTCCAAATCTGAGGAATTGGGGTGAGAGCAGGAGACCTGGGAAAAGGGAAAGTTGTGCCAGACCTTCCAACAGCCAAAAGAATGGGAATCCTGGGAATTCCCATTGTGGGTGGGTGAGTTGTGACTCTGGAGTAATAACTGGATGGGTACAAAGGGAAAGGATTTGGGAGGGAACCTGAAGCTGGAAACTGAGGTTGAGCATCCAGGAAATGTTCCTGGAAATCAGGAATGCCATCCTCTGGAACAACCATCCCATAAAGAAGCGAGGGAATCTCCTTGGCTGGGAATACCGGGAAGTTGTGGCTGGGAGTGTCCAAGGCCAGGTTGGACATTGGGGCTTGGAGCACCCTGGGATAATGGGAGGTGTCCCTGCCCATGGAATGGGGTTGGAATGGGATTTAAGCTCCTTCCCAACCCGAGCAATTCCAGCAGGGATGATGAGGAGCAACATCTCCAACTCTGCTCACGGATTTCCTTCTCCATCTCATCCCTACTTTTCCTCTAAGATGACGGCTCAGCTCATGAGCTCAGTGATAATGAGGCCGGAAAACAAATCCCAGAGTGTGCAAGGATGGAAAATTGTAGGAATTTCCCATGGGCACAGCAGCGGCTCAGCCATGGGAAGGGGATGGTGAGGGGAGAAACCTCAGGAATAAGCGGAGTTCCCAAGGAAAAGTGGGATCTGAGACACTGGGAGTGTGATGAAGATCGTCCTTGATCCTGGGAAAAATGGGTCCCTCTGTGGCAGCAACCAGGTGGGAAGCTATCCCCAAATTCTGGGTTCAGATGTCACATCCCAGCCTCTGGAATAAACATTCCCAACCCTCCAAGCAGCCCCACAGATCAGGTAGGGCACAGGCAGCATCCGGAGCAACACAGGCGATGCTCCGGCTGCGGAGGGCGGGGGGGGGAAATTCAGGAGGTCAAAAAGCCGGGGCGAGAAAATTCCATGAAAAAGCCAAATCCTTGTTCTCCGAGCGGGAGAAATTTCATTGGAAGCTCACAGGCAGCGAACTTGGCCGGAGCAGCACATTCCCCTTCCATGGCTGCATCCCTCACAGCTTTCTCCCATTCCTCAAGTTCCTTCTCCCTGCTAAGCCGTGGCACTCCTGCCTTTTCCAGCCGGAGCCACTGCGGGATCCTTCTCATCCCGCTCCCTGCGGTGGCCTGGCCTCGGGAAGCGCGGGGACGGCTGCGGCCCCAGTGTTTTTTTAAGGATTGTTTAGCGTTTACTCCTCCGGAGCATTTGTGTATTTTTCTTCCAGCCCACTCACGCTCCCAGCAAGAAAATTCCCGGGCCAGGGCTCCACGTGGGCCCTCGGCACCCCAGGATTCCCCGGCTTTATCCCAAAACTGCGGGGGACGGCTGTTATTGGAAAAGAAAACAGCCGTGTCAGGCTGTTCCCCACTCCCCTGCCCCAGCCTGAGAGTCCCAGCTCCGTGTCCCGAGTCTTTCTTGGAGAGCGGTTTTGCATTCCGGAGCTCAGATCGCTCCCGAAGATGCCAAAGGAATTTGGTCGCTCAGCTCGCAGGGAAATGCTTGGAAATTAGGTGTGCACGTATCTCTGATGGCTCCGGATATTTCCACCGATAACGTTTTCCAACAGATCCTTGCTTTCCCAGGTTTGCCAGGGGAAGTTTGGCTCTCCTGAGAAGCCACTGGGAAAGCAGGATGTGGAGGAATTGAGAGGTTTCTCTGTCCCGGCATATCCAGGTAGCAGCATTCCCGCAGATCCTGGTGGGAAGAGGGATTGAGGTCATCCCAACCCTGATCTGTTTCCCACCAGGAAATGAGGAACTGAAGGAAAAGGAGACGCCTGTAGGAGAATTAAAGCTTAAGTTTAAAGTTGGTGATGTCCCATCCCTGGAAGTGTCCAAATCCAGGCTGGACAGAGCTTGGAGCCACCTGGGATAGTGGGAGGTTTTCCTGACCATGGATGGGGTGGAATGGGATGGGATTTAAGGTCCTTCCAACCCAAAATATTCCATGATTCCCTGATGAATTCAATGTCATCACTGTGAGGTGATTCCTTTCATATCCAGGATTTTATTCCCTGTCTGGCCACAGGACTTGGCTCCACAGAGGGGAACAGACTTGGGGTCCTTTCCGTAAGATTTTTTAGTAGAACATCCCATTCCTGGGAATGCCATTCCCAAAAAGCCCCTCACTGCTTCCAACACCCGTGGCCATCCCTCGGAAGAGATTTGTAGGGAAGGAGGGAAGTCCCTCCACATCCTTTGTCTGCTCCAAGGTCATGGATCACAGGGAATGCGATCAAACCTTATACAGACATCCACGCATCCCAAGACGCCCTCAATCCCAAACCCATGGAGGCGGGAGCAGAAGAATTTCCAAGGATGAGGGTCCCAGGATGAAATGATGAGACCAAAAAAAAAGAAGTTGGATTCACTCTGAGGAAAACATTTCGGAGGGAATGTGCGGAGCTTTGGAATGGTCTCCCGGCAGGAGCGGTGGAAGGGTGGAAACCCCTTGACTTGAGGGCTTCCAAAATGGGACAGGACCAAGCCCTGGGGAACGCAGAGTCCGGAAAATCCCGGGGTCAGTGGATGGACCCAGCGGGATGGGGCTTTTCCATCCCTGATTCCAGCCAGTCTCTGAGAACCCTCCGGACTTTTGGGAGCCACGGGGCCGAGGAGCCAGGGACACAAATCCCACAGCAGGGGGTTGATGTCATTCCAGACCTCCGGTCCCTTTGGCAGCACAGCCAAAGGGAGCTGGGATTCCCTCCAGCGTCTCCCCTGGTGCCTTTAAGGGCTCTGAATTAAATCCTGATCCAGAAGTCCCCGTGCAAGGGCGGATCCAAGTGGGAAGTGGAATAAAAATTCCATGAATTGTTCTTATCCGGTTCACTCCGTGCCTGAAAGCGGAATTTTGCCATCCCCACCTGGAGACCTGTTTGGATACTTGAACATACTCATGGGTGATTCAGGCAGGGTGGATTTTTCCTTCCCTACTCCTGTTTGGGGCAAATTCTTTTGGAATTTTGAAAAGGATTTAGTGGAAAAAGGTGTGGGAATTTCCTGAGGCCTCCATGTGGGAAAAATCCCATTTTTAAGAGCCTTTGTTTGTGGCTCTCCTGAGGAAATCCAAGCTCCACAAGGCTGGAATGACACACAGGTACAGCTTGGATTTGAAATCCCACAGGATGATAATTCCTGTGGGAAAAAGTCTCCTTTTAAACAGGAAAGTTCCTTTAAAAAAGCACCTGATCTTGTCAAATTGGAGAATTTGAAGTTTTTTTTGTTGTTGTCCATATTAATCAATATATTCCAAAGATTCCAGTGATTTGGATTTGTCATTTTGGGAAGCAGAACTCTGTAGGAAAGGCCTGAATTCTTCTGCAGTGCTTGAGATGAAGCTTTAAAATTAAAAGGAACTGGGAATTTTAAAGTGAAAGTGACTAAAAAATTGTTGATAATTTCGGAATATCTTGGTTATCCCTGCATGTCAATCCCAAAAAAAAAAAAGAATCCTCTGTCTTGGAATGAAGCAGAGAGCTTTGGGAATGGTTGTTTGGAAAATCTGCTGCTGCACGATTCGCTCAGCTTAGAAAATACTCCAAGATTTGGAGTGGAGGGAATAAATTATCCAGGCAGGAATGAGCCCTGGATGTGTCACAAGAGTCACATTCGGAATATTCAAACATTCCCAGGATGGAATTTCTTAGCCTGCTCCAAGGAGGTGAAATTCGGGGTCAAAGGGATTAAACTTGGAATGGAAAGATGAGAAAATGTTTCAGCAATACTGAGGGAATAAAATTTGCTGAGACCAGGGGTGATGGGTGAGAAACTGCATGGTGTCCAGACCTGCTACATCCATGGGAAATAATCATGGGATCAAGGGATGGGTTGGGTGGGAAGAGACCTTAAAGATCATCCCATCCCACCCCATCCATGGCAGGGACACCTCCCACTATCCCAGGTGGATCCAAGCCCCAGTGTCCAACCTGGGCTTGGGCACTGCCAGGGATCCAGGGGCAGCCCCAGCAAATCTGGGAATTCCAGCCCAGCCAGGAATTCCTTGCCAAGATCCCAGCCCAATCTCCCCTTTCCCAGTGGGAGCCATTCCCTGGCTCCTGTCCCTGCAGGCCTTGTCCCCAGTCCCTCTCCAGCTCTCCTGCAGCCCCTGCAGGCCCTGCCAGGGGCTCTGAGCTCTGCCTGGAGCCTTCCCTTCTCCAGGGGAGCATTCCCAGCTCTGCCAGCCTGGCTCCAGAGCAGTGGGGCTCCAGCCCTGCAGCAGCTCCGGGACCTCCTCTGGGCTCTCTGCAGCAGCTCCACGTGCTCCTGCTGTTGGCCCCAGGGCTGGGGCAGCTCTGCAGGTGGGCTCTCACCTGAGCCAGGGGCACAGCGACACAATTCCCACCTTGCCTTTGCCATCAGCCCAGGGGGGTCTGGGCTGGATCATTCCAGCCTCATCCCAACATCCCAAACCCCTCTCCCAGGACTGCTCCAGTGTTCGTCCCCATCCTGCATTAATTTTGGGCCAACACCAAAAGATCTGCCAAACTTCCGAGCACGAGACCCCCAAAGTCCATGAACATCCTGGATTTGTTTCAGAAAATCAGGAATGCTTCTCCTGGATGGAGCAATAGGTCATTCTTGACAAGCCGATAATTTTTCCTGCTTTTCCAGAGCCAATTTTGTTGCCTCTTTGCTGTCAGGAAATGGTTTTTGGGGCCTCTCAATATCCAGCTCTGAAGTGGTTGTAGCTACACCCAGGAGTTACACCCCGAGTAGCTACACCCAGCAGCTGGTAGAAGCTGAGAGAGCAGAACCAAGCAGGTGAGGATTCCAAAAAGCTGGAGCCTCTTCCAAGCTGGGATGGGACCAACCCATCCGTGAAAAACTCTGCCTAAAAATTCACGACCTACGCTGCTCGGATTCCAGAGGAATTCAGCAAAGGAGAATTTTCTAGGGGGGATTTTAGGGTGGGAAACTTGCTCCACACACATGGAATTTTCCAGAAAGTGGAATTAAGCGAAGGAGCGTTTTCTGGGTGGGATTTTAGGGTGGGAAACGGCTCTGCGAAAATGAAGATTTCCGGAAAATGTTGTCAGTGATTCCATAGAAACTCCTGTCCTCTGTTTGGGCTAAATTTGTTTGCCAGGATTCATTTGAGGGTCTTCCTTTCGGGAAGAGATGAACTAAAATTCCGGCGGCCGCTCCCAGTTATCCAAATTCTCTCTTTTTTTTCCTGAAGGAAAAGGAGGTGGGAGCTGCTTTCCAGGCCAAAATCTGATTCATCTTCTGCCTTCCCACGCTTATTTTTCCTGTAATTTTTACTGGACACGGTTCTTCTCTTGGATCCAATCATCCTCTTCCCTTCCCGTGCCTATTCCTTCCTGAAATTGTGCTGGATCGAATAAGCCGAGGTTCCAAAGCTGAGCTCAACTGAGGGACTCTGTTTTCTGGGAAATTGGGGAAAATTGGGATTGAAAGGGCAAGGAGGGATGAGGAAAAGCCGTTTTTCGGAATGGGTGGAAGCCGTGAGTCACAAAGGATCAGGGATGGGGAAGACAAGGAGGAGGAAAGGCTGCTCTGATGGGTCATTTTCCATCCCCACGTGGATTTGGGAAAGTTGGAGTCACATCCCTCAGCTACTTTTTGGATCAAAAGCAGTCACCCGAAACTAAGAAATCCCAGGATTTCGGCTCCTCCTTTTAACCACGTTATACTGGGAAGCATTCCTGATTTTTTTTTTCCTCCTTTTCCACCATCTCCTCTCCATCTTCTTTCATTTAACAGGAATATCAAGTTAGAGGCTCGTTAAGCCTCAGGCTCATTAGGAGAAACCGAAGCTCCTGGAGTTTGCCTGGAGTAGCCGGGATCTGATGACAGAAGCTGACACCGGATTGTTTGGGAGTTCTTAGGATCAAGGAGAAATCGCCTGGAATCCTGGGATGAAAGAAATTGGAAACCAATCAGGAAGAGGCAGTGGTTTGTGTCAGGGAAGGGGAGCTTTTCCTAAAAAAAAAACCCCAAAAATTCTCTGATCTAAGGAATAGTTTTGTCATTTAGGACAAGAAGAAATGGCCTGAAATGTGCCAGGGGAGGTTTAAGTTGGATATTTGGGAAAATTTCTCCCTGGAAAGCATTGTCTAGGCCTGGAAGAAGCTTCCCAGAGGTGGAGTCTCCATTCCTGGAGGGATTAAAATCCATGTGGATGTGGCGCTTGGGGACGTGGGTCAGTGATGGCCTGGGCAGTGCTGGGAACGGTTGGACTCGGTGGGCTTTGGAGGGCTTTTCCATCCCGAATTATCCCGAGATTTCCTGGATTTGTGGTGTCATGAGGGGCAGGCAGCAGGTTCTGTGATATCCGGTGATCGGAACATTCCAGCTGGGAAAGGCAATTCCAGAGAGGCCCAACCCAACGTTCTCTGCAGTCCTATTCAGGCCAGGTCCTTCCTCTCCTTTCCCTGCATCCATAAAATCCAGGTCCCCCTTTTCCCTCTGTCCTCCGAGGGATGGATAATCCATCTCCCTGGGAATTTCCACTTCCCTGGAATTTCGGAACTGCTCCGTTCCGAGGGAATCAGCAGAGCAGGGCCTTATTCCTGTCCAAAAATCTTCCTTAAAGAGGGAAAAACCTTTGGATCCTTGGACACCCATGGAAGCTGCGCTTCCACTCCGTCCCAGCTGACATTTCCCTGCCTCTGCCTCCGTCTGGGAATGGGCTCCAGCTTTTCTATTTTTTATTTTCCACCCTGTCTCCCTTGTTTCCACCCAGCCGACCCAAAACCCAGCTCCAAAAACTCCGAGAGCCCCTCGGAAGGAGGAAGCAGCCGGAGTCGGCAGCCGGAGCAGCGCAGGCACGAAGGTCATCCTTTGCATAATGTATTTATCTTGGAAAACGGGGTTTTATTCAGGCTGTCCAAGAATCCAAGTGCTGAAACCAACACTAAGTCAACAGCACTTAGAGTAATGAAATACATTCTTCAGGACAATCCAGCCCAAGGAGTTGACAAGGAGGGGGGGACCAGGGTTGTTTTTATTAAAATTCCTTCATTCCTGCAAACCGGCATTGTCTGTGTTTCTTGGATGCGGCCTACGGAGAGACACCGCGCAGAGCCTAGGCCGGAGTTTATTTAGTCTGCTGCCTGCAGCAAAGGAAAATAAAAAGCTTAATAAAAGATTTCCTTCTACGGGAGCCCCTGCGATTCGCAGATTGGAAGATAAGGGGGCTGCTCGGAGGAAGGGATAATTCTCCATCCCAACAGCGACGGCATTCCCGAGCCAAGGGAATGGGAATTTATCTCCAGCCTCTGGTTAACCACAGGCCTGAGTGAAAGCCACCAGGACTGAAAGCTTAAACTGTTCTTAATTGTGCTGTAAAGCTCAAAGGAAAATATTTTTGATGCTCCGGCTTTTTAATCTAAATATGATTTAAATTCGTCTGTGCCCTTTCCCTCCCGACAGCACTACATCAATCCTTGATTTCATGACCTCTCGCATGGAATTCTGCCAGGAATTCCGTCGACTTGGAAGCTTAATTTGGAGCCTAATTTCCACTGGCCCTAAAACTTGGGGATTTGGTTACGCCGCAGCTGCAGCAGCAGAATGTGGTTCCACTCCTGATCCTTTCATTTACCTGGAGAGAGCTTTCATCCCGTTATTCCAAGATATTGTAGCTGTTGTTCCTTTGCTCGGGAATTCTGTTGGTGTGGCAAATACTCCAGGTCACAAAGAATTTTTTTTGACCTTGAAAATGGAAACGTTCCTTAGCTTTGGGGTCTTCCTTCTCTTGGAAATGGAAAATTCCCTTGGTTTTGGTGTTCCCACCTCCAGACCTCCAGCCTACCTCTCCCACCCTGTGGTTCCTCACAAACCAGGGATCCAGAATTCCATAGATCTTCTTCCCCCTCAGCCAGAAAGCCTCCAGGATTCTGCAGTCCAGAGTGACCAGCAGGAAAAGAATTCCCAAATCTTTTCCCACCTTTTTTTTCCAGCAGGGAAACAAAATCAGACAAAGGATTCCCTCCACAGATGTCCTGCATGAGGAAAGATCCAACCAAAGGCTTTGCAGAGACCCTGTGAAAAATCCAAGGAGATCCCTCAAGTCACCCTCATCCCACAATCCCATTTTTTTCCATAAATCCATGATGCATTTCCTTCCTCATCCTCAAAATGCACAGGTCAGCGTCTCCCTAAATTCAGGCCAAGATTTTCAGCCCAGTTAAACTCCCAAGGGCTTTCATGGCAAACCCTTGGAAATTCAAAATAGGGGGAAATAATTCCCGTATTTCAGCAGACCATGGATGGGATTCAACCAAATTCCTACGGTACCTGGTCTGCAACTCTGGATCAATTTATATGGGAATATTTTCTCAAAATCCTTCTTTTTTTCCCCCCTTTGTTCTGCCTGGAAAGGAGTTTGGCTCCTGCATTGTCTCCAAACCCACCACGGCGTTGATTTGGAATTGTTGGATGTTCCAGAAAATTCCAGGCAGTTGGCTTCCAGTTGGATCACCATTCCTCCCCTTTCCCTCTCTTTCATCTCTCCTTTAGGGATGGGATCCATGCGGTGTAAAATCCTGACAAAACCCCTAAAATCCCTACAGCTGCAGCCATTTGGTGTTGATAATTCCATGTTCCTTTTTTTTTGGGTCTGAACCTACTGCAGGCACAACCGACCCACAGGTGACCTCGCTCCTGGAATTCTGGTGATCCCAAATTTGGATTGGTGTCCTAATCCAGGCCTAGAGGAAAGGCTCTGTCCTTAAAGCCACTGTGGGAAAAAGTTACCCCTGGATAACTGGAGATTCCAACTCTTTTATTTTATGGAGGAAGCACGTTTGGATTTTCCATGGAGGGTTTGGAGTTTAATTCACTTCGTGGAATCTTGGGATGGGATGGGATGAGATGGGATGGGATCCATGGGATGGAATGGGGTGGGATGGGATGGGATGGGATGGGGATGGGATAGGATGGGATGGGATGATCAGGCTCTGAGGACCTTATCCTGAAAACCACCAGAGCCTTGAACACAACTTGAGATTAAAAATTGGGTAAAAAATTCCTCCCTCTGAACGTGGAGAGGGGTGGAATGACATTCCCAGAACAGCTGGGGCTGCCCCTGGATCCCTGGAAGTGCCCAAGGCCAGGCTGGGTCCACCTGGGATTGTGGGATGTGTCTCTGCCCGTGGCAGGGAGTGGAATTAAATGATCTTAAAATTCCCTTCCAACCAATTCCATGATTCTGTGATTTTATGATCTCAACTCTCATCCCCCAGGATTTCTCCCCAGAACTCCAGGAATAAATTTCCTTTCTATTTTTAGAGGGGAAAAATCTTTGTCTTCTTTCCAGGGCTTTTTTTTTTTTCCCCAGAGTTTTTTTTCTTTCCATACTCTCCTCTTCAGGTAGGACATTTTTAGGAATTCTGGGGGGTTGGGTGAGGCAGGGGCCAGCCTGGGGTAGGAAAACCAGGAGAACTGGGTCTCGTTCTGGCACTTTCCAGCCAGGACACACCTTTGGATGTGCGCTCCAAGCAAAACCCAGGCTCCTGGAGTAGGAAAAATTGATGGAGCTGCAGGAAAACTGGTGGAGTGAAGCTGCTTGGACCACGGAGCGCCAGGATCCAGCGTGAGGCATGAAGAGCTGGGGGGAAAAGCGGAGGAAATTAATGATCGGATAATGGATTCCAAATGTTGCCGTTCCAAGTGAAATCCTAGGAATACAGGCACTTTAGGGGACACGGAGCTCCAAGCCGGATTGTTTTTCAAGGCAGAGCTGCAGCGAGGAGGATGCTGGGTAATGCTTCCCGAATTCCCAGAAAGGTAATAAGGTGAGGATTTAGCTCCATCCAAGCTCCGTTGGCTCCCGTGCGTGCAGGAGCGACCGCGGAGCGCTCTTCCCAAGGTTTCGCATCCCGCCCGGACTGTTAATCCCGGTGGCAGGTGGCCGCCGGCCATCTGGAATCTCTTCATCCATTAAGATTCTCCCAAGAAAGAGGGGAAAGAACTCCCTCAGTAGCCGGGCCAGGTTTTCAGGGAGAGCTTCTGTACGGCGGCTCCGGGTCAGCGCTCCCGCTCGGATCCTTGGCTCCGACTCGGCATTCCCCTTCTCCAAACACGGCTGCTCCTCCCAGATCCTCACTTCACCTCCTCCATGAGCTTTTCCTGAAGTTTCCAGGGGGGACCAAACCTGGGATTGTTCGGTGGAGAGGGGTGGCGTGGAATGATGGGGTAAAGGGAATGGCCTGGAGCTGAGGAGGGAAGGTTTGGATGAAGGTTTGGATTCCATCCAAAGGGGTGGAATTATTTGGATAAAGCTGGGACAGCGAGGTTGTGGCTGCCTCTGGATCACTGGGAGTGTCCAAGGCCAGGTTGGACATCGGGGCTTGGAGCAACCTGGGACAGTGGGAGGTGTCCCTGCCCATGGAATGGGGCTTGGAACTGGATGGGATTGAAGGTCCTTTCCCACCCAAACCATCCCATAATTCCATGGTTATTCCAATTATTGATAGGATGTCCCATTCCCAGGCACTGGCAGAGGGGTTAAACCCCATCCACGTTTCCTGCTTGGCTCAATCCCAATCCTTCCTCAAATACTGTTGGAAAAACCCATGGAGACCGTTCAGTGACAGCTCCAATTGGAGTCAAAAACTAATGGAAAAATCCCTAAGGAATTTTTTGAAGTGGGGGATTTGTAACATTGGGCACAAGGGTGGGGGAAAACAAAGGAAAACCTTCCAACGTGAGACTCGTTCCTACTGCAGAAGGAAGAGCGAGGCCATCGGAGAAGAAAAAACAGCCTTTCCCTACTAATCCCACTTTTTTTGGGGATAATTGCAGGTGGGAGATGTCTCTCCCATTTCTGCATGGTCCATATGGGAATAACAGCATGGACCAAGGGCCTTGGATACCTTGGGAATTCCACAAGTCTGCCACAAGAATTGGGGCCAATTTTTCTGACCCAAAATCCAAAACATCCTTCTGTATTCCAGCCCCTTGGATGTGTCCAGCTCTCCGTGACCCCCAGCAGGAATCAATTGGGGATCAAAGGAAGCGGCCAGAGTGTCCAAGTGTATTTAGCAGGATATTTGGGGTGAGAAATATGGAAAAAGGGACTTTTCCTGGAGGGGGAAGTCTAAACAAGGAACGGATGGGGTGCATGTGGATTCCCGATCCTTTGCACTTCCCATGGGAACACCAAACGGAGACAGGGATTGCACGGGGCCTGATCCGCTGCAAATCTCCCCATGACAACCCTAAAGCCCTGGTGAGCTTTGGGAGACTCCAAAACCTGGGGAATTTACTGGAATTTACCCTTTGGAATGAGTGTCACTTCCGGATAAACTCCAACCACCTTGTGTCCCTCTGGGGACTTCCACGTGTCACCATTGTCCTGCTGATTTTTAGGGAATCCAGGCTGATTTTGGAGGGGCCGGAGCAGAGGAATGTGGATGAATTTCCTGGTTTAAACATTTTTCCAGCTTCTTGGAATTGTGTCACCCTCATCAGCACTCTGCTCTTGGCAAACAGGGAACGATATCAGAGGGATTCAAGAATTCCTGGAGATTATTCCTGTTCCTTCAGCTCCGTCAGTGCTTGGAGTTGCTCCAGTGCTCAGTGCTTCACAGGGTCCGGTCAGGAGGAGGAAAATCCCACAATCCCAGAATCACAGAGGCTGGGAAATGTCATCAAGTCCAACCTGTGCCCGGCCCCACCTTGTCCCCATCCTGGGAATGCCACATCCCTTCCCAACCCACTCCAGTCCCTGGAGCTTGGATCAGGTGAACGAGCCCAGATAAGCACCTGAACCCTGAGATGTTTCCCTGGAATGCTCCCGGATCTATCCCAAGCTGGCCCAACCCTCTCACCAGCAGCCTGTGGAAATAATTCCAGCTAAAGTCAGGAGACTTCCAAGGATCCTGAGCATTGTCCTGGATAATGTGGATGGGGAGGAGGGGGAAAAATGCCGTGTGGAAAAACAAAAGATGCCAAATTTTTTCTACGACGCGTTTCTGCTGCCTTGACACAGCTCCGCTTCCTCGCACCATTCCTTTATATCCGGTTGATGGATATTTTTCCATAGAGCGGGAATGCTGATCTTGGCAGGGGCTGAGAGCAAATATAGAAGCTCTGATGCGTGCCCGGAGAGCTCCAAGCCATTGGGAAAGCTGCCGGGAGCAGCAGGAGGAAACAGCGAAGAGCCGGAGCACTGGACAGGGCTTGTTCCACATCCACAAATCCCCCGGGATTTGGGAAGGTGAGGGGAACCCCGCCATCCCGAACGTCGGGATCCTGCCAAGGAACACCGCTGGCAAAATTCCGCCACAATTATTATCTGGTTTCTTTTGTTCCCGCTCCCGCTCCGGATCCTTGGCTTCCATCCTTACAATATCCAGCCCCCCGCTGTCCTTAATATCTTCATCTTTTCCACATTATCCAGAGTGGGATCCTTGTGCTGATCCTTGGATTACGGGAGCACAAAAGGACTGGGGAGGCCCAGGTTTGGGATTTAAAACTTGAATTTTCTTTAAGCCAGGCTTTGGTGCCCTAAGAAAAGAGCTCCTCAAATCCTCATCTCCCCACTTAAGGGCCATTCGTGTGTGCTTTAATTTGGGGTGGGAAATTCCAGCTGGCTCCTGTTTTTTGGGAATTGCTGGAGCAGCCCCCACTGCTTCAATCCATGTCCCTTCCTGCTCCAGGGACGTCCCAGAGAGGGAATTGCAGGATGTGGTTGGAAAGAAGCCACTCACTCTCCTGCAGGGGGATCATTCCTGAAGGGAGCCTCAAAAAAGACGGACAGAGACAATTTCCAAAGGCCTGGAGGGACAGGACACAGGGAATGGCCTCCCAGTGCCAGAGAGCGGGGAGAGATGGGATATTGGGAAAGAATTCCTGGCTGGGAGCGTGGGCAGGGGCTGGGCTGGAATTCCCAGATTGGCTGTGGCTGCCCCTGGATCTCTGGCAGTGCCCAAGGAAAGGTTGGACACTGGGGCTGGAGCACCTGGGACAGTGGGAGCTGTCCCTGCCCATGGATGGGGTGGGAATGGGATGGGATTTAAGGTCACTTCCAACCCCAACATTCCAGGATTCTGGAGCCCCTCTGCTCTGGAGCCAGGCTGGCAGAGCTGGGAATGTTCCCCTGGAGAAGGGAAAAACTCCAGGGAATCCTCAGAGTGCCTGCAGGGGCTGCAGGAGAGCTGGAGAGGGACTGGGGACAAGGCCTGCAGGGACAGGAGCCAGGGAATGGCTCCCACTGGGAAAGGGGAGATTGGGCTGGCATCTTGGCAAGGAATTCCTGGCTGGGCTGGAATTCCCAGATTTGCTGGGGCTGCCCCTGGATCCCTGGCAGTGCCCAAGGCCAGGTTGGATCCACCTGGGATAGTGGGAGGTGTCCCTGCCCATGGAGTTGGAATTTGATGATCTTTAAGGTCCCTTCAACCCAAACCACTCCATGGTTCCACGAAGGTATTTCCAGGGGCATCTTTCCAAGGAACACAGGCCAGGACACCTTCCCAAGCTGTGCTGAGCTGGGCTGGATGAGGTGACGATGTCCAGGTGAAAGGCCGCGGATCTCATTCCCAAGCTCTGGAATCTCCCCATTTTCCCTCTGCATTTTACCGTCAGTGCTTGGACAAAGCCGGAGCTTTCTTTTTAGGGAAAGCTGCCAGAACTTGGATGTTCAACTGTCCAGGGATGGGGGAGAAAAAAACCCTTAAAAAAGCAAACTCTGGATCTTCCAATGGTTTATTTTTGGAGTGCAGAGCAAAATGTCCTTGGATTTATTTTTTTCACGGATCTATTTTGGTAAAAACTCTATTAAAGTTTTTACTGTTTTATTTTTTTTTTTTAAGATGGAGCTATCGACTCCTTTCTGCCAAAAAAATGTAATTCCTGTCTCCTTCAGTGTTTCCAGAGGCCTTTTCCAGAGGTTCTCACACCCACACGGGAGCCTCTCCCAGAGCCCGGCCCAGAGTCTGGGTGACCCCTCCATAAATCCCAGTAATTTATGTATTATTATTATTATTATTATTAATAGCAGGCAGAAAAATTCCAACACTCCAGGACTTTCTCTTCTTGCTCCTCCAGAAGAAATCCAGGGGTGTCCATGGAGCTTCCCTCGCGTGCTGCGGGAAGTCTGAGAACTTTTCCATGCTTAATGAGGAGAGTGGATTTAGGGAGGAATGACAGAGGGAGTGTGGCTGCTTATCCCTGTTATCCCTGATTTATGAGCTGCTGGTCCCAGAGGTTTGGAAGGAGGCTGGGATCAAAGGAATGATGTGATCCCAAGGCCATCCCATGGTGATGGCGCGGTCTGGGCTGAAATCCGCTTCTGGAATTCCAGCTATCCCCAACAAACTCATCCCGCTTTATTCCATTCCTACCAGACCCAGACTCGCAGCCCCTCTTGAAGCAATTCCACGGAAGATGAATGGGATGAGCATTCCAAAGTGTGTCCTGCTGGAGCTGGAGCATTGTCAGCTGGGAAAACACCTCCTGATGGAGCTGCTGGGTGTCCTGAGCAACTCGGAAAAACCTGGATGGAAAAACATGGAGAAACTGGGAGCAGGTCTTAAAACGTGGAATGGTCACGTTCAAATTCCCGGCTGGGGAGGGGATTATCCATGAAGACAACGCTTCATCTGGGATGAACATGGAATAACTGATGTCATCCACCGATATGGGGTGAAAGGAGCTGGAAAGATTCCACAAAAGGGATATTTTCCTGGGATATGGGACTAATCAGGAACAGAGGCCTGCAAGTGTCCAACCCCAGGCTCCACCTGGACCAGTGGAAGGTGTTGGGGTTGGGATGAGTTGGGATTTGGTTCCATCCCAACCATTCCACAATTCCCGATTTCCTGGATGTTTCTTCTGAGTGAGACTCTCCACCCTTCCACGAGCCGTTGGCTTTTCCCGGATTCTCTCCATGTTTTCTGCTCCTTGGAGAAGGAACCGCTCTCCTTGCTGACCTGCACCTTGTCAACCCATGGATGAGCTGATGGAAACTGGGAACATCCCCGTTTTTGCCCCATGGAGGAACAACATGGAAACTCCTTGGATCTCCACATTTTCCTGTCTATCAGAGACTCATTCCCAGCTTGTCACCCATCTCCTCCATCCCGACATTCCCTCTATCCCGCTTTCCCCTTTTCCCATCCCACCCTGCCTCCCCACGTCTCCCTGGAGCAGCCACACCCGCTGCATCCATCCGGAATTCCCTCCTTTCCACCCTTCCTGGCTGCTCTTCCCATTCCCTCTCCTCTTGGGCAACACCAAAACTCCGGTGGCCAAAGCCAAGGCTCGGAGGTGGCTTTTTATTCCCGGGGCTTTGGAAAACCACATTCCTGCCCTGCTCCGGTCCCATCCCGCTCCAGCCAAGTGGGATGGCGATGACACAGCAGGGCCTGGGTAGGATTTTTCCTCTTCCTTGTCCCGCTGCCAACGTCTTTGACCTCTGGATGAACTCCCCAAAAATTGCCTTTGGAGCTGCTCCCGCCTCTTTGACATCCGCGACCGGTTGGAATTTAAATTCCCTTTATTTTTTTCCTTTTGGGAGGGAGGGAATGAGAGAGGAGTGAGGAAGGGTGAGAGTTAAAATGCAAAAAAAAAAAAAAATTAAAAAAAAAAAAAAAAAAAAAGATGGATGGGAAGAAACCAAAGCCAGAACTGAGGGAAATCTTGTGGTTGGAAAAAACTCGGGAAAGAGTGGGATAAGTCAAGGGTTCAGAATATATGGATCTCTTTGTTCCAAGAAAACAGCGGGAAAAGGTAACAAGGCCTTATCTGGAGTCAGTTCCTGCTTCCCACGTCCCCTGGCAGGGTCATTCCCAGGCTGGGAATGTTGGAAATGTCCCTGGCTGAGGCTCCGGAACAGCCGAGCTCCAGTCACGTGTCCAACCTTTGGAATCATCCATCCGTCACCTCTGGCTGAGCTGGCGGAGCCCGAACTCCGGAATTTTGTTGCTCAAAGCCTCCAACAAAAAGCCAAAATTCCAGCGACACCTGGATTGGGATGGACTGCAGAAGCAAACGGTAAAAAGTTGCTGGAAATGGGAAAATTGACTCGATTGGGATCGAATTTTTGAAGGGTCAACAATTCCTTCCCGGAGCGATCGGGAAATGGTGCTTGGCTTCCACTGAACTTATTTAGGATTTGTTCTCACTGAATTCCAGAAAAACTGCACCACCATCCAGCAGGAATTCCATGGGATGCAGAACTTCTTGGAATTCTTGGGCTTTTCCTAATTTATGTTCTAACAGTGACCTGTGTAAGAAGAGCTTTTTAAAGTTCCAAATTCCAGTTCAGTCAGAAAATCCTACACTCTCATTTTTAAAGGGTTTGTTCCCTAATGAAATTAAAAAAAAAAAAAATCTTTTCTGCTCCAAAAATATTTTGCTGGTCAGAAAAAATAATCCTAATGCTTTCATTTGATTTTGGAGTTGCTTTTTTGGGGGGAATTTTGGGAGATGAACAAAGGGAGACCCGGTGGGGTGGAAATTTTGACGCCTCGCAGATTTCCAAAGGGAAACTCCAGAGTCTTCACCTGGAAATGGAGGATCCCGAATGCCAGAGGGAGCCTGGAGCTCTCAGGAGGCTCCAGGATCCCAGGAGTCTGTCTGAGAGACTGGAAATCATGGAATCATGGAATGGTTTTGGTGGGAAGGGACCTCAAAGATGATGAAATTCCAACCACAACACCTCCTGCTATCCCAGGTGGATCCAAGCCCCAGTGTCCAACCTGGCCTTGGATAGTTCCAGGGATCCAGGGGCAGCCACAGCAAATCTGGGAATTCCAGCCCAGCCCCTGCCCACCCCCGAATAAAAAAATCATTCCTGATATCCCATCTCCGTGTCCTCAGGTGGATTCCCATTCCCACGGCAGAAGATTCCCAATGTCCTGGGATTTAAGGGATCTGGGTTCGTCCTGCCCGGGAGCTGAATCCCTTCGTGTCCTCACCAGTGCAGGCTGGGAATTCCGGTCTAAACTGGGATTTCTGGTGGATCATGGCGTGGCCAGGGGGTGTTTGGGAAAGAGTTGTGTCATTCCCAGGTTTCTGCTGGGATTGAGCAAAATTCCCGCAGTTTTCAGCCTCCTCATGGCCGCAGTGTTTGGGCAGAGCTGAGTTTAAGCCTGGCCTGAATCGCTCGGATTCACCTTCCCAAGCTTTAGGCTTAGCCGGAGCTGTGATTCCCAAAGTGAGCCAGAAACAGGGAATCTGGGAAATTATGGAAAAGCAGGAAAAGAGAATACAGGAGGTGGATTGGATAGAGAAATATTCCAACAAAAAGAGTGGGATTGGAGCTTCCCAGATGAAGCAGAGATTCCAGGAGGCCTCTTAGGCTGAGGCTGCGGAGGAGCAGCGGGAATGTCGCTCCTTGGAGCACCGGCCGCGCTCATCCCAACCGGATTGGTGCCAGGGAAATTCCCGCAGGGATTTGGCTTCGGGGATTATGGCAGATGGGATTATCCGTTCCCTGTTCCCAGATTTGCTGTGGCTGCCCCTGGATCCCTGGAAATGTCCCAGGCCAGGTTGGACATTGGGGATTGGAGAAACCTGGGATGGGGAAGGAAATAAATCCTCAATTTTTAAAATTCTATTAAAAATTTTATTTTGAGTTATATAAAGTATATTTTACATTATGTTTAAAATGTATTTAGAATTCCATTTAAAATGAAATTCAAAAATATATTTTTAAATAGGTTAAAATATATTAGGAATCACATTTAAAATATATTTTTCAATTGCATTTAAAATATTTTCAAAAAATATTTTTTAAAATTTTATTTCAAATTATACTTAAAATTATTTAAAATATATTGAAAATTATACTGAAAATCATATCAAAATCAGACTGAAAATACATTAAAAATCATATTTAAATTATATTTTTAATTACAGTTAGAATGATATTAAAAATACTTTAAAATTTTATTGAAAATAGATTTTAAATTATATAAAATATATTGAAAATTATATCAGCATTATACTAAAAATATATTAAGAATCATATTTAAATTGTATTTTTAAATTACATCTATAATGATATTAGAAAATAATATGTAAAATATATTCAAATGCTATTTTTAAAAATACATTTTAAATATATTTTAAAATACATTTATACTTTAAATAATATTTGAAATTGTATTTAGAATTATCTTTAGTATTAATTTAAAATTATATAAAGATATATTTAAATTACATTTAAAGTTATAGTTGAAATTTTATTTAAATTACATTTAGAATTATGCAAAAATACAGAACTATATTGAAAATTAAATTTCAAACATATTGCAGTTGTATTAATATTAAAATTACATCAAGATTATATTTTAAATCACACAGAAATTATATTTAAAATATATTATTGATTATGCCTGAATTTTATTTAAATTTTATTTAAAATTTATATCAAAAAATTTATATCAAAAAGAAAAGATTGTTAAAAAATCCGACAACATTTTCCAGGCTGCCCCTGGATAATGGGACCAGGACATCCTGAACAAGCCGCTCCTCCTTTTTTTTTTTTGGATATCCCATCCAGCTTTTGGGAAATCTTGGGAGGTGGGAATTTTTCCTTTGGAAAACTTGGGAATGAGTCCCACCAGGCCTTTCCCGGCCATGCCCATCCTGGTTTTCGGCTGCCACCCCAGGACAGGAGGTGACAGCCAGGCCAGGGCTGACGGTGACGCCACCGAGCGCTCCCGGACATTTGTCCTCGGGAAGAGCCAAGCTCGGGATCGTCACCACCAACAAAGATTCCCTACAAAATCCAGGAGCGGGGACGTGCCGGCCCCGCCGTTCCGGCCTTTCCCTGCCTTCGTTCCCGGCGCTGTTTGCGCAAAGCCGCCTTGGGAAGATCCCAATTATTCCTTCCCTAATGAACTCTTGGCTCACGGAGCCTCCCTGTTAATGAGCTCCCTGCTCCAGCCTCGTCCGCCTTGGAAAACGCCGGGAAGAGGAGCCAGGAATTCTCACCCAGATCCGGCAGGCTCGGCAGCGGGAATTGTTGATCCCAGAGCTGGGAAAATGGGAGCTCCGGTGAAGGAAAACAGGGATTATGAATGTGCCACCTGAAGTGAAGTTCCCACTGATCCCAGCTCATTTTTCCATGTCAATTCTCCCGGGAGCCTCCAGCCCCTCTGGAAACAGGATTTTCCCTCCTAATTTCGGCAAATTTTACTGGAAGTGTCCAAGACCAGGTTCGAGCAACCTGGGATAGTGGGAGGTGTCCGTGCCCATGGAAATGGGATGATCCTTAAGGTCCAACCCAACCCATTCCAAGATTCTGGAATTCTAGGAAGTGTGGGCTCAACCGTGCTCTGCTCGAGGCAAATAATTATTCCTACTTCTGGAAAACAGCCCAAAGAATTGGGGGGTTGAAGGGAAAAATAAAGAGGCTGCAGGAATTATGGATCTGGAATTCATTCAGGATATGGAAAAACCTGGAATTTGGGAAATTTGCTGTCTGTTGTGCTGATAAATTCCGTAAAGCCCGACTTCAGGATCACTGGGAGAACCAGAGGTGCCACAGTTTATCAGGAGCAGGGAGAATTCCCAACTGAATTCCATGGAATCCAGTGATTCATTGCCCAGCCCACCTCGACTGGGAAAAATAAGAAAATCCATTTGGTAGTGGTCCTAAATCCTTATTCCAGGTTCCAGTGGAATTCCAGGTCCCAGTGGGTTTATGTCCCTCTGAGGAAAGTTTTTCCTTGGGATCTGGGACCTTTCCTTGAGACTGTGGCTCCTCTGGGAGCTGTGGGAACAATTCTCACAACATTCCCCAAACCCTGATCCAGAGCCCAAAGCCAGCTCTGGAATGACCCAAAATCCACATCCCAAAGAGCTGCGTCCTGCTCTCAGCTCATTCCCAGCTTTCCTGCTCTTTTCCCGAGCCTGATTCCCCTCCAGTAGTTCAATCCCATTTATTAGGAATTTATAGTTCTCCATAGGGTTTTTATATTTAGCTGCCTCCCCTGGAAAACCACATTTTTATGGATCTTGGATCCCACCCTTTTCCCTGCAGCTCCTCCAGGCGGATTTTTTTTCCCCCTTTTTTTTTTTTTGTGTTTATATTCCAATTTTGGAGCTTAGCACTGGCTCATGTCCGCCCTTTATTTCCATCCACCCATCCCAGAAATTCCTTATCAACAGGTCGGGTTTAAAAGGCCGCAGTTTTTCCGGGATTGGGTCATCCTTGGCTCCCGGAGCCGTTTGGCTCCAAGAGAAAAGTGGGAAAAAGGATCAGTTTACAGCCTGCTAAAGGTCAGCTGCGCCGCTCCTGGTTTTTAGAGGGGAAGACGTGAAATCCTTAAAATATCAGGACAATATCCCTAAAAATAAAACCCCACAAAGCCTGATCAGCTCCGTGCGCCTGCGAGTTTGCCTCTGGGATGGGCAGGGTTGATCCGAATCCCAAATTTCTTGGGCCAAGCCCAGAGGAAACCACTGCCAGTCAATGATTCCCTGCATTATCCGGTTATTTAAAGCTGGATTTTCCGTGAGGAAACCGAGGGGAGAGAGGCCGAGGGATCGATCCCTGATCGATTCCAGCAGGAAAATGGGAATGCAGAGCAGCTCCAGCCTCTGTGCCAAGGGCTCCAAAGATGGAAATCAGGGAAAAATCCCGCTGGTTTGGGATTTTTTTCAGGAATCATCACAAATACCAACTAAAAGGATGGGAATGACCTCGCTCTGTCCCTTTGGATTAGATTTTGCAGAGGGGATGTGGATGCCCCATCCCTGGAGGGATTTAAGATCTGGGAGAATTGGGAAAGGTGAGTTAGGGATGGGTTAAAAAGGCGGAAAATCAACTTCAAGCCAAAATAATGGAAAAATCTCTTTTTCCCCTCTATCTAGCCACAAATTCCATGGATTTTTCTGGGATTCCCCATTTGTGAAAAGCTTTTCTGGGAATGAGTGAGGATTGGAGCTTCCCAGCTATCCAACATGCCAAGGAATAAGCAGAAAATTTTGGGAAATTTTGGCGTATCTCACCATTTATCTCTTTGGGAATCATCCCAATTATCGACATTGATTTGTAAACAGAAATTCGGCTGGGTAAGGAGTTGGCAGAGTGGATATTAGGGAATATCCATGGAATTCCAGGATATTTTGGTGGCAAGGATTTTTGGCATCATGCAGGCAGGCTTGTTCCAATCATGGAGTAATCCGGGTTGGAAAACGTTCCTGGAATTTCTGCCCTCGCATTCCCAACTCCGAGTTTGGAGTCAGATCCAAACTCAGACTGGGTTCCAGGTGTGGATTTTTCCCACTCTGCGCTTCCAAAAAATTCCAGTTGTGGGTGAACCCTTTAATGGGGGTCCCAACTTGGTGATTCTCTGGAAAAACGGGAAATCAGGAATTTTAGGAGATCTGAAGGTTCTGTCATGGATGCAAGGGTGAAATTGGAAACCTGGAAATAAATTCCCAGCGAAACTTGTGAATAAATCTGGGTGAGGAATCTCAATCCATGTCTCTTTTCCCATGATCCATTTTTCTTCCGGAGCCATTCCTCATGAAAGGAAAAATGAGGGGAAAAAAGGAAAAATGGCTCAAAACTATGGAAAAATTGGAATTTTCTGCTTATCACCCCCAAAAAATCCACCCAGGCTTCTCCAATTTTGGGCATAAATTAACATGAATTAAATCCAACACCATCCCATGGCTACAAAGAGCCCGAGGATGGTGTTGGAATAACTGCTCCAAGCTGGAAATTTTCAGGAATGATTTATTCTCTGACACATCCCTCTTTTTATTAAAAAACCTGGATCTCGGTAAAGATTTCACATCCCATTAATGGTTTTGCCCTTAATTAAATAAACCACCAGCAGCTCATTAATACCTCATTAGGAGGTGAGAATAAAAGGCAGGAAACTTTGGAAAAAAGCGACGGAAAATCCAAGTGCTCCCAGGTAGAATTCCTCAATAATTTATCAGGAAAGGGCAAATCTCCTCACTTTTGGCTCGCACACAGTGGCTCCTTTATTTAGGATGAGTCAGCCTGGAAAAATCCTATTTATTCCCAAATTTTGGCACAACTGCAGCTACCAGGCTCGGAAGTGATACCAGCCAAATTTCAGGATTTCTAATTCCCAGGAAATTTTGGCCTTTGGAAATTTGCATTTTGTTGGGGTTAAGAAAACAAAATTCTTTCCTCCGTTCTTGCCTCGGGCCAGAATTTCTGACTCCAAAAATGCCCGGCTTTGGAAATCTTGACCTGGGATCATTGTTCCCGTCCGTGGAAATGGGCGGGGTTTGGAAGGGAGACTTTTTTTGGGAGCAGAACCAAAGCTCCTTCAGGGATGTTATTCCCAATTTTTATTGCGCAGAAGTGTTTTTCTTGTCATGGAAGATAATAAGTATGGATTGCTGGAACACGTGAAAAAGCAACAGGAAGTTCAAGAAGGTTTTGATGATGAATCCTTGGTGCTCTGGGGGATGAGATGGGATTGTCCAACCTGGAGAAGGGAAAATTCCAGGGAATCCTCAGAGTGCCTGGAGGGGCTCCAGGAGAGCTGGAGAGGGACTGGGGACAAGGCCTGCAGGGACAGGACACAGGGAATGGCTCCCACTGGGAAAGGGGAGATTGGGATCCTGGGATCTTGGCAAGGAATTCCTGGCTGGGCTGGAATTCCCAGATTTGCTGGGGCTGCCCCTGGATCCCTGGCAGTGCCCAAGGCCAGGCTGCATCCACCTGGGACGGTGGGAGGTCTCAGGTTGGAACAGATGATCTTGAAGATCCCTTCCCACCCAAATCATTCCATGATTTTCTGTTCATTTCCTTCATCGCTCCAGAGTCCTGCTCCATGATTGTCCAGGCTCCCTTCGGAAGGAAAACAGTTATTCCTGATTTATTTTTTAAGCAGAAAATTCCAGGCATTCCTTCCCAGCCCGCACCAGACACACGGTGTGGACGCCCCACCCTGCCCAAGCCAATACTTCAACCTGATCCATCTGGATTTCCCCATCCCATCTCCCCCTTTCCAGCTTGTTTCCCTACATTTGGAGCTTCTCCCAGGACATGCAACACCCTCAGTGCTGCAGAAACTCCTCAGTGGGAGCCCTGCCAGAATTCCAGGATCCGAGTTGTCCCTGTCCCTCCGGGAAACCACGAGGGATGAGTCAAGGTCATGCCCAGAGCAAGGATTTGGGGATGGAGATTCCGACAATCCAGCCCCGAGTGCAGGGCCTGACCATGGTGGTTATGGAGCAGTCTGCACCAGACAGCCCATGGATGAGTCTCCTTCCCCTCCTGAATCCCACAAATCCCAAATTTCCAGCTTCACTCCCACATCTGGGCTGCAGGACCTCCATGGAGTTCAGGGAAACCTCATTTCCCCAGCAAATTTTGTCTCTGTCACTCGCCCAGGGTTGCTCAACGAGCCCATGGCTTGGATCCAAGGTATCCATGCCCCAAACCACCGGGAAAAGAGCTGGACTGGGCTTCCTCTCCCACATTTCCCAACCGGAGCAGTGAATCCTACACTTGTCATGGGTAGGGAAGTGAAGCTGAGGCAACTTCAGAGAAGGAAAGTGGCTGGAGAGCTACAAAAAGCTGTCCCTGGAGTGGTCTGGGTCATCCTAAAACAACCCAGGGGGTTCAGCTGGCAGGAGGGAGGGCCAGAGCCAGGAATCCTGGAAAAGCAGGATTTCTGGGATAAAGTGAGGATGAGATTGACCACACATTCGCCGTGCTTTGCTGTCTCCATGAGCTTTGCCCTTGCAGGACCCAGATTTTGTGTGTGCTCAGGGCTGATCCTGGTTTTCATGAGTCCAGACTGCTCAAACTCGCCTCGCTCTGGGCGAGGGA
The DNA here is from genome assembly GCF_901933205.1 of Camarhynchus parvulus. Taxonomy (NCBI): domain Eukaryota; kingdom Metazoa; phylum Chordata; class Aves; order Passeriformes; family Thraupidae; genus Camarhynchus; species Camarhynchus parvulus. The sequence continues at coordinate 1,482,324 of NC_044574.1, read as the reverse complement.
TCCCAATCCAGACGGATTCCAGGATGTGCTTCCCAGAGGTTTCCCCACGGTTGAAGTGTTTCCATGGGTCAGGCTGGAGAAAAGGAACATCTGGCTCTCCACAATTCCCTGGCGGGAGGGAGGAGCTGGTGGGAGTCGGGATTTACTCCCCGGGAATGTGGACGGGATGGCTCCTTCCCAACATCCCATCTCGTCCCTTCCTTGGGAAGCCATTCCCCCTCGTGAATGCAAATTTAGGGATGAGAGGAGAATCAACGCATCCCCTTCATGACCTCATTAATCCCAAAAAAAAAATAGATGTGGATCCAGGATTTTCCTTGACCCAAAGAAGTTCAAATCCCAACCGATCATTTTTAGGGGCATATTTTATTTTTGGTATTTCCTGGGAAAGATGGAAAATTCCCACTGTCCTGACTGGGAATCCAATCCTTTATTCCCTTCTTGCTTTCCAAGCCAATTCCAGGCTGTCCTTTCACTGACTAACTTGGCATTGGGAATAAACTCAGGAATATCGCTCTCCTCTGGAAAATAGCCAGGATTTGGGGGTCTCTTGTCCTCATGCATCCCAATGGGAAAAAAAAATTCCTAATGCTCCCATTCCTGGGGCAGAGTCCTCAGGAAAAGTGGGGTTTGTGCTCCAGGGGAAAGATTTCCAGCTCCAGGAGTGGAAAAATAAATCCAGGGATGGCTGGGAGAAGAGACCATTCCCCCCTGGCTGCACCCTCCTGTCGGGGAATTTCTTGGAGTATCCCTGGAACTGAGGGATTGGCTCTGGGAGAATCCATAGAATTGAGGGATTGACTCTTGGATTATCCCTAAAATTGAGGAATTGGCTCTTGGAGAATCCCTAAAATCGAGGGATTGGCTGTTTGATAATCCCTAAAATCAAGAGATTGGCTCTTGGAGAATCCCTAAAAATGAGGGACTGGCTCTTGGAGAATCCCTAAAATCGAGGAATTGGCTCTTGGATTATCTCTAAAATCGAGGGATTGTCTCTTGGATTATCCCCAAAATCGAGGGATTGTCTCTTGGAGAATCCCTAAAATCGAGGGATTGGGTCATGGAGTATCCCTGGAATTGAGGGATTGGCTCTTGGGTTATCCCTGGAATTGAGGGATTGGCTCCCAAAGTCCCAGTTCCACCAGCAGGGAGAATAGGAGGCTTCAAAGTGAGATCCCAAAAACCAATTTAGGGACAGAGGACCCACTTGGGATCGGCATAAAAAGCGCACAAAGGGCAGGGAAAATCCCTCAACACCAGGAAAAATTCTTCCCTGTGAGAGTGGGGAGGCTGCAGCACAGATTCCCAGGAAAACTTGGTGCCACATCCAGGAGTTCCTTGGATGCCTCCAGGGATGGAGACTCCACCATTCCCTGGGCAATTCCGATGCCTGACCACCCTTTCCATGGAAAAATTGCTGCTGATGTCCAGCCTGAGCCTTCCCTGGCACAGCCTGAGGCCGTTCCCTCTTTTCCTGTTGCTCCCTGGGAGCAGATCCCAAATCCCCCTCCTGTCAGGGAATTTCAGAGATGGAAAAGATCCCTGTGGATCCTCCTTTTCTCCAGGCTGAGCCCCTTCCCAGCTCCTCAGGGATTCTGCAGCCCCTTCCCAGCTCCCTCAGGGATCCTGCAGCCCCTTCCCAGCTCCGTTCCTTTCCCTGGAAACGCCTCAGCCCCTCCATGAATTGAGGGGCCCAGAGCTGGACGCGGAATTCCGGGTGTGCCCAGCACAGAGGGACAATCCCTTTCCTAAGGATAAGACAAAGTGGAAATCCCTCTTAAATCTGGAATTTGGAATGCCATCCTGCTCGTGTAATTCCAGCCCTTCATCCACGCTGCCTTTTCTGCAGCTCTGGGAATGAGCTCCAAGCCCTCATCACCTGTATCCAAAGTTTCCTGGAGTGATCCAAGGAAACCAAGAAGTTCAGACTTTATCGGAGCAAAATCCATAGAGTGGGAGATCTGAGGGACAAGGAATGAGAGGAAAAGGGGAAGGAAGCACTTGGACAGGAGGGATGCACAAAATCACCTCAGAATTCCCTTCAGACAGCTCCCAGGATCCCGAAAATTGGTGGAATTTGGAAAAAGCCTTCGCTTCTCTCAGTAAAACTGAAACCGGTTCCGAGGAGGCTGGAGGAGTTCGTGGCGCAAATCCTGGGAAAAGGGGGGAAAATGCCACGGATGAACCGCTGCCCATGAGTCACTGCGGTGACTCATTGGAGCAGAGCCGAGGTCAGGAATAAGGAAGGGAAAGCTGCCACCTTTCCCTGCTCCTTTTCCCTACGTCTGGTGTCCAAAGTGTTGAGCATTCCCAGGATTTCTCCCCTGGGAGTGGCATGACATGGACGCTGCGGGTGTTATTTCTGGATGCCTCAAGGAATTTCCTTCGGCATCCATGGAAAGAACTTCCCCATCCTGGCTGCTGCCACTACCAAATCCCAAAAAATCCCAAATCCGTGGCACAGGGAGAAACCACCTGGGTTTATGTCCCCAATTTAGAGGTGGTAAACTGAGGCACGGGCAGGGGGGTTGGCACAATTGTGAGCCACTGACAAATCCAGGAATCCCGTCTGGAACATTGTGGAAGTTGGTCCCTGGAGCAGGTGCTGGAAGTGCCTTTGGATGGTGTTGCAGTGTTCTGGGAATGTTACCGGGATTAGTGCATCCCACACGCCTGGAAAAGAGGAATCCCAGCGAATTGGCTCAATCTGCTGCTCTGCACCTTCCACCGCAGCACAGAATTCCCAGGATCTTCCACTGCTCCAACCATTCCCGTGTGGGTACTTCAGGTATCCCACGGCGTCTTGGCCATGCACGGGGAATGGGATTGCACCCCTCATTTTCAACAGGGAATTGTGGAATCATGGAATCCCAGAACATCCTGGGAGGATGTGATCCACAGGGATCACCGGGGTCCAGCTCCTGGCATAAACACCCAGGGATTCAGGGAGCAAAGCCTTCCCAGGATGAGCAGAAAGGACAAAGCAGGAATGTTTCCACTTCCTAAACTATTCCCAAACATGGATCTCACCCGGCTGTTTCCCTCGGGAAGGTTTGCAGGGATGGGAGGTTTGTGCTCCGAGGTGGGAGCTGAGGAGATCCCACCCACAGTCAGGGAGATTCCAGGGAAATCTTCCCTCGGACCACTGGCTGTTAATGGAAGGAAAATCCCTTCATCCATCAAAACCTTCCCATGGACACTTTTCCTACTGAGCTCCTGGAAAAACCCCTCCCTTCGTCCTTTCCTTCTCCTTCCTCCTCACATCCCCCTGATCCCAGTGTCTCCAGGGCTGAGGGAATAAACCCCGTTCCAGCCAATCCACGAGTTTATGTTCCTCCCATCCCATATTTTGTGCCTCAACATTGCTCCCGTTCCAAGGAAGAAGTCGCAGCTTCTGCTCCGTGGGTTTGCTAATCCAGGGAAAAAGAGAGAAACAGGAAAGTTCTTGCAGATACCCCTCGTTCCCAAGGGAGATTCCGGCACTTTTTTCTTCTGGATAAAAGCTTTTCCAGGCCTCTGACCTTGGACTAAGTAGCTCTCCAGATGTTGGGACACGATGGCTCCAGCAGGTCCCGGACTTCATGTGGCCACTGAGCTCCAGATGTTGGCCCGGAATTCTGCCTTTGGAGTCATCTGGAGGAAAAGAGGGAATGGGTATGGATCGGGATGAGTCAAGCAGGGTGTGGAGCCGGAAAGGAAAGGAATGTGCCTCCAAAGCTGCTTTTATGGCCTTGGCACGTGGGCTTTGTCCTGGTTGGACACCCGGGTGGAAGTTCAGCCCTCCCGATGGATCTTGGGAAGTCCCTGTGGCCGAAGGGTTTTGGGAACAACATTCCCTGGTTGCGTGGAGCTGGAAAACCTACAAAGGTTTCCTCCCTTTGGCTCCCGACTTCCAGATTGCTCCGGATGGGACGGACCCGGCTGGGGACAGGGACAGGGTGAGAGGAAACGGCCTCGAGTTGGACTAGGGGAGGTTTAGGTTGGATCTTGGGGAAAATTTCTTCATGGAAGGGTATCTCCAGGCCTGGCACAGCTGCCCAGGGCAGGGGTGGAGACCCATCCATGGAGCTGCTCTGGAGCCAGGCTGGGAGAGCTGGGAATGTTCCCCTGGAGAAGGGAAAAATCCAGGGAATCCTCAGAGTGCCTGCAGGGACTCCAGGAGAGCTGGAGAGGGACTGGGGACAAGGCCTGCAGGGACAGGAGCCAGGGAATGGCTCCCACTGGGAAAGGGGAGATTGGGCTGGCATCTTGGCAAGGAATTCCTGGCTGGGCTGGAATTCCCAGATTTGCTGGGGCTGCCCCTGGATCCCTGGCAGTGCCCAAGGCCAGGCTGGACACTGGGGCTTGGATCCACCTGAGATAGTGGGAGGTGTCCCTGCCCATGGATGGGGTTGGAACTGGATCATCTTTAATTCCCCTCTCACCCAACCTATTCCATGATGCTTAAATTCTCCAGAGGCCATCCTGCTTTTCCCTGTTCCAGGCTGAGGATCACACCTCTGCCTGGATTTCTCAAGAATGTGTGACAGCACCGAAGTTTCAGTTGATTTTCTGTTCCCGATTTCCCCCTTGGAACAGCAATGGAAATATCCCAGTGCCAGCTCCAGGTTAAAAATAGAGGCCCGGGATGTATGGAAAAGAGTTCATGACCCTGCTGGGACAATTCCAACCCTGGGCAGGTTTGGAATTACAGGGAACAGCCTGAAATTTTCCTGGTTTTTATTGGCATAAAGGCAGCGAGTTCTATTTATAAAGGAGAAAAAAAAAAAACATAGAAGGAAGGGCAGGAAAAGAAGGAAAAAGGGAGACGTGGAGCTCCCCACCGTGTCCCGGGTGGAATCGGTCACGCTGAGGTCACACACTGGTGGCCAGGACAGGCTGAGCTTTTCCTGCCTGCTGGAAAAGTCTGGTTTGGAGTTGGGAATATCCATGCACCAGGCTCTGGAATTCCAGCTCCCTGCACTTCCGGATTGTCCTGAGGTGGTGGCACTTCCCATGGAGACCCTGCTGTCACCCCCACCCCGGGCTCTGCTCCTCTAAATCACCCAGCAGGGAAAAGATTGCATCCCAGCTCCTGGATTGCTCCCATCCCAGTCTCTCCCAGCATTCCAGCGTTCTCCTGGGACTTGATCCAATGTCTGGGATTGGATCCTGCCCTCACTCAGGGATCCAGGGAAGCAAAGACACGGAGCAGAACACCTGGGATGTGCTTGGACAGAGGTGGATCAGCCCAGGATCCACTTCCCAGGTATCCCTTTGGGAGATCAGGTCCCTTTTCCATGTGCCAGATGTGTCTTCCAACACCTGAGAGTGAGAATTTTGTCCACAAGATAAAATATTCCTTTCTCCTGGCATTTCCAGTCACCCCCTTCCCTCCAGAGCTTTTTCCCAAGGCAGTGGAGATGGAAAAACAGAGGAACAACTGGATTTTCTCGGGATCTTGTGGCCTCCTCCAGAAGTGGGAGAGATTATTCCTCTTGGATATTATCTTGGATATTTTTTTTTCCCCTCAAGACACAACAGAGCAACCAAGGAAGGCTCAATCCATGGAAGACTCCACATCCATATTTTCCTGAAAATCCAACTGGAATCTGGCTGTCCAGAGCTGGCTTGACCCGTCCTTGACTGGTTTTAGTGCCAGGCCAGCCACAAGTTCACCAGATATTTGTCATTTCTTTCCTTCCTTTCCAAAATTTCCTGGGATTTCCAGTGCCCCACAGCTCCGAGGGCGGAAAATGTGGCAGTGAGGGGATGAAATGTTATGCATCCTCCTGAGTCACCGGCAGTTTCCTGGAGCTCCTGAAATATGGCCCAGATTGCCCATGGTCTCCCAAGGGAAACATTAAAAAAAAAAGGGAAAATAAAGGGAAAGAAGAAGAAAAAATTTTGGAGAAATGTTTCTCATCCCGAGCCAAGGAGAGGGAGAGGGAAATTCCCTGGGTGGGTGTCGGGTTTTGGTTGCAAAATGAAAACAAGTGGGAACTTCAGGGGCACCTCGGTCTTCCTGTGACTTTTCCTTGGAGAATTTCTTCCGGGCAGGGTGGCAGGGACAGCACTCGGCTGCCCGGGAACGCCCATTTCCATGGAATTGTCCCTCCGAATCAGAGGTGCACAAGAATTCTAGGAGATCTTCCCATTTGTCCTCTGCTCCCATTTTTCCTCGGATGTTTTTGGTACATCCAGCATCCTCCTAAAGCCAGGAGCGATGGAGGTTCCAACTTTTCTTCCCAAAGGAGCTTTGCCTCCTTCACCTCAGGAAGGTGAACCTGAATTCCAACCTAAATTTCCTTTGGAAAACTTTTGGACGTAAAATTTTCCTTTCTCCTTGTAATTCCTGATAAATTGCAAGTCTTCAATTGGCTTTTCCTTCACCCATTTCTTCGTATTCATCCAAGTTTTACTTCTGTGTCATCTCTTCGATCATCCCTCTCATGTTTCCAAGGGAAATCTCCAGTTTATCCATAAATTTCTTGCCATGGTTTAGCCAATCCTGAACGATTTAATTCCATTGGAAGGCTATTTTCCTAATCCTTTTTCTATACAACAGCAGGAATTTCTTGATTTGGGATCAATTTGTAATCCATCATTTCTCCCTCCAAAGATCCAGAGTTCTTCTCCAGCTGAGATTTATCCAGGCAATGAATCTTCCTCAAAAATAGTCCCTGCACGTGATTCCTTGAATTATTCCCTGCTTTTTCCATCTAGGTTTTTACTGCTTGGCTACGGATTCGCTGCCTGGGCCAGGAGAGGCACAAATTTGGCTCCCAAATTTTCCAGGTTCTGTGGCCTCTCCAAAAAAAATCCTGCTCAAAATGAGCGGAGCAATCCAGGTTCTGCGGAGGGCTGATATTCCAGATGGAATAACATCATCATTCCCAAGTTTCCTTCACTTTTCCCGGATGGGTTTTGCCGTAAAAATGCGAATCCGTCTTCGCGTTTGGATTCTGTGTGATCCATCCGTCAATAAATGGTTCTTTTCCTGCAAGGAACCTCCTCTGATCCAGAGGAAATGCTCATCCCCAGGGAAAAATTCCTTCCCACTGGGAAGTACCAGGCTGGACGGGGGGAATATCCGAACGTGGGCAGGGAAAAGCTGGAAAAATTCCCTGTGTGAGGGTGGGGGGTTGCAGGAAGTCACCCGGGGCAAAACAGGGAATCATGGAATGGTTTGGGTGGGAAGGGACCTTAAGGATCATCCCATTCCCACCCTCCTTCCATGGACAGGGATGCTACTCGCTGTCTCAGGTGGTTCCAAGGCCAATCCTTGGACATTTCCAGGGATGGAGCAGCCGGAACCTCTCCAGGCCACACCTTGGCACGGGGCAAATTCCCAAAGTGTTTTCCTGCTGGTGGCAGCCCAGGAGCAGCAGTGACCCTGCTTTGACTCCTGCATTCCCAAGAGGAATGTGGAAAACTTTCCTTAGGATGGAAACACCTTTTTCCTCAGAGACAGAGCCCTCCCAGGTCCCAAAATCCCCCTTCACCACACCTGCACCGCTTTCATGGAGCCTTTTCTCCTCGCCTGCTTCCCAAAAAACATCCCAGTAGCCAAATCCCCAAATCCCGGAGCCAGCCGCGCTGCCGTGCGTATTCCAAGATGTTTGTGGAGTTAAATCCCAACAAAAACCTCCCCTACCTTCCAAAGGCCATCCCCAAGTTAAAAACAGATGGAAAACGCTGGCAACAGAGGGATGGCTTTTCTTTAATCCCTTTTTTTTTTTTTTTTTCCCATGAATGATTCAGAAGGCCAGGAACAGCGGCCTAAGCCTGGCTTAGGCCCAGCACATCCTGTTGAGTCATGGCTGATGTCTGCACTCTAAGCTTGGCCTTGTTAGGACTTGTCAGCCAGGCCTGGCTCCAAAAATATCCCCCGGCCTGCCCTGGCGCAGGAATTCCACAAAAATCCTCACCCCAGGCACGGCCAGGAGCGTGAGGGAGGTCTCGGCAGGGCCAAAGGCCACGGATGGGAGGCAGGAAAACACATGGATCATTCCTTATCCTTTCGCCTGTTCTCACTTTAAAAAAAAATAAGAAAAAACAGCTAAAAAAATGTTGGTTCAGCCAGAAAAAGAGACTTTGAAGTCCCAGCATGCCCAGTTCCAGGCCTGTCACTGATTTCTTTTTTTTCCCTCAGGATAACAGCAGGAATTTTATCTGCCACTGGGTGATACTGTCTGCCCATGGACACCACGGGAATTAGGGAATGCTGCGGATGGTGATTAATTAAAATCCGTCAGATTCTGGAGGGTGCTTAAGTGGCTCTTGACCTTTAATGTGGTCATTTGCTGATCCTGAAAGAATTCCCAGTGGCAGGAAAAGGCCCATATCCAGCAAATCCAGGCCTTTCTCTGGCAACACTTCCCATTCTCAGATACATTTTTGGAAGTTCGCAATAGCCCCTCAGTTTTCCTGCCTGTCTCCCCACAGAGATCTCACATTTCCCCCTGATGTTGATGGACAGATAAGGATCCAAACAGGAGAACGTGGGGATGAGCTGAGCTTTAGATTCCCACTGGAAAACTTCCACACAGACCCTCCCCGCTCCCCAAAATCCCCAGATGGAGGATTTGGTTTGCCCTGGGTTATCAAGATAAAGCACATTTCCCACTGCAGATCCAGCCTGGAGATCAAAACCGTTCCCAAAAATTCAGGAACGTTCCGATTTGCGGCTCTGGTTCCAATCCACGTCCAGCTTTCAAAGGGAAGATGAAGGGAGATGGCTCCGAGATAGCAGCAGATCCACGGATTTGTCCAGGCCTCTCCTGTTTTTTGGGCAGTAGCTGAAAGCCTCCTGAAATTTCCCTTTCAAAGCTCCGGAGCACTCAGTACTTGGAAATTTTTTCCCGGTGAAACCCTGGGAGCTTCGCCACCGCTTTCAGCCGGGCTTGGATTCCCTCCTAAACATTTAATCCTCCAGATGGGGGAAGGATTTTTTTTTTCCTGACTTTTTTTTTCTTTTTTTTTTTTTTTATGGATGGCGGGGGGGGGAAACAGAAAGGAATCACGCGGGAGCTGCTCATCCCAGGCCAAAGCACGGTCAAGGAGAATTCCTGAATTGCTGGTGCCGAGCCTCGGGCTTGGACTTGGTGCCACAGTTTTCCGGGAGGAGAGGACTCTGGAGGCCACACACGGAGCGTGTTCCTGCTCTCTTTTCCCTGTTTTCCAGGATCCAGGAGAATCCCAGGCCTCCTGTGCCTTCCCCAGGCTGCAATCCAGCCCTTGGGAATGAGCACCAGGACAAAAAGTGTCCTTGGATTCCTCGGGAAATGTTGGACCGTCGCTTTGTTTTTTTTCCCGAATAAAACTCAAAATTGGGATGCACTGGGATCAAAATGGGCTGGAACTCACACCCAAACTGGCTTTTTTCTGGAAAAACTCTGAGGTGATGGATGTGATTCCGAAAGCTCCTGTTTTTCAATCCCAAAATTGTTTTCTGGAGGCGCCCAATCCCTGCTCCATCTCCATCGGGAAAATCTGGGAGAGCCAAGCACCAATTTAAGCATTCCAGAGAAGCACTGGGAGAAGTGGGATGAATCCATAACCTAAAAATAGGGGCGTGGATGCAGCCCAGTCCTTCCCTGGGAATTTGGGAGAGAGGGAGAGCCCCGGCACAGAAATCCCTGAATTATTTTGATCCATTCATCACAAAATCGTGGAATAATTTGGATTGGAAGAGAACTTTAAAGATCTCATAATCCAAAACCCCTGCCATGAGCAAGGATAAGATTCCCAAATGTGTCTTAAATCCCATAAGAAGGAACCTCTGGAATACTGCAGTTATTTAGGAACAGGGAAGAGAAAATCCTTGTGGATCAGGCTTTATCCCAGCCATGATCCAGGAAATTTTTGGGAACAAAAGCATCTTGCACAGTTAGACAGGATTAATAATGAACCTTTGGATCTCCCTTCCAGGTGTTCCTGGATCCCAGTGGGATCTGCATCCATGGAATACGGAGTTGAATCCATTTGGGAAGGGGGAACAGCGCTCCAGAATCCTGGAATGGTTTGGGTGGGAAAGGATCTTAAAGCTCCTCTCATTCCACGTTCAGGGACACTTCCCACGATCCCAGCTTTCTCCAATTCCCCGTGTCCAACCTGGCTTTGGACACTTCCAGGGATCCAGGGACAGCCACAGCAAATCTGGGAAACTTTTGCAATTTCTTGGGATTGGCCTTCACCACGGCATTTTTCCTTGGATCGGTGTTCCATTTTGACCTCTTCCCACCAGTAGCTCCTGTGGGATAGAGATATTTGATGGATATTATTTATATTTTATAGATATTTATATTGTATGGATATTTTTAATTTTTATATATTTATATTCTATGGGTATTATTATTTTTTATATCTTTATATTGTATGGATATTTATAATTTTATATATTTATATTGTATGGACATTTATATTGTATGGATATTTATAATTTCATATATTTATATTGTATGGACATTTATATTGTATGGATATTTATATTTTTATATATTTATATTCTATGGATATTTATGTTCTATGGATATTTATATTTTTATATATTTATATTGTATGGAGATTTCTATTCTATGGATATTTATATTTTTATATATTTCTATTGTATGGATATTTATATTTTATATATTTATATTTTATAGATATTTATAAATGTATATATTTATATTTTATAGATATTTACATTTTTATATATTTGTATTCTTTTGATATTTATGTTCTATGGATATTTATATTTTTATATATTTATATGGTATGGATATTTCTATTCTATGGATATTTATATTTTATGGATATTTATGTTCTATGGATATTTATATTTTTATATATTTATATTCTATTGTTATATATATTTTATGGATATTTATATTTTTATATATTTCTATTGCATGGATATTTCTATTCTATGGATATTTATATTTTTATATATTTCTATTCTATGGATATTTTTATTTTATATATTTATATTCTATTGATATTTTTATATATTTCTATTCTATGGATATATATATTTTATATATTTATATTTTATGGATATTTATGTTCTATGGATATTTATATTTTTAGATATTTCTATTGCATGGATATTTCTATTCTATGGATATTTATATTTTAATGTATTTCTCTTGCATGGACATTTCTATTCTATGGATATTTATATTTTATGGATATTTTATGGATGTTTTTCCATCCCCGGTCTAAATTCCTCTGCAGCACTGGCAGAGCCGCTTCCCTCCAGCAGCAGGCAGGGAGCAAACACCTCCATTTCCCAAAGAATTCCTTGGATTGTAGAAGGGGCGCTGCAATCCTCAGCATCCCAAACCCTCCCGTGATCCAGCAGGAAGGGAGGGCGCCTCTCTCCAGGACCCCACTCCCATTCCATCCCGCTCTCACTGCTCTCAGGTGGGATTTCCCTGCTCCAACCCTATTCATAAACCCCGATTGTTATCCGGGAGCCAGGAGGAGAAAAGGAGCGGAGGGAACTTTCCATGGAATGGTCAGGAAGCGGCTCTCAATGGCCAGACAGAGCGGCAGCCTCCGAAGGATCCTCCTGGGAGAAAGGAGGGATTTCCCCCCACTGAGTCACGCTTTGTTGGGCTGGACACGGGCAACAACATCCAGGAGGGGAGGTCCTGGAATGGCGCTGAAATCCATGGATTTGGGAGGGTGCTGGCAGTGGATTCACCATCCCAGTTTCCTGGAAATTATGAGGGAAATTCAGTTTAATCCTATTGGCAGCAAGGACAAGCTCAAGACCCTCTAATTTAAGCAGGGAAAAGGGGCGAATCCCAGGAATAATCCTATCGGCAGCAATGACAAGCTCAAGACCCTAAAATTTGAGCAGGGAAAAGGGGCGAATCCCAGGAATTCAGAGGAATTCTGTTTCCATGCGGGAATTGCAGGCAGATAGGACACAAATCCTTTCAAAGCTTGGATGGGTAAAGGAAAATCTGCTTTTCGCTGGATCTGGTTTGTTTATTTTCATCCAATTAAAAGCATTTGATGGAAATTAAATTTGTGATTTGTGCGCTGGGCACTGCTGAGGCGACACCTGGAATTCTGGGTCCGCTGGTAGGACATGGAGGAGTTGGAGCATGTCCAGGGAAGGGAATGGAGCTGGGAAGGGGCTGGAGAATCCCTGAGGGAGCTGGGAAGGGGCTGCAGAATCCCTGAGGAGCTGGGAAGGGGCTCAGCCTGGAGAAAAGGAGGATCCACAGGGATCTTTTCCATCTCTGAAATTCCCTGACAGGAGGGGGATTTGGGATCTGCTCCCAGGGAGCAACAGGAAAAGAGGGAACGGCCTCAGGCTGTGCCAGGGGAGGCTCAGGCTGGACATCAGCAGGAATTTTTCCATGGAAAGGGTGGTCAGGCATTGGAATTGCCCAGGGAATGGTGAAGTCTCCATCCCTGGAGGCATCCAAGGAACTCCTGGATGTGGTACCAAGTTTTCCTGAGAATCTGTGCCACGGCCTCCCCATCCTCAAAGGAAAAAAATTTTCCTGGTGTTGAGGGATTTTCCCTGCCCTTTGTGAGCTTTTTATGCCGATCCCAAGTGGGTCCTCTGTCCCTAAATTGGTTTTTGGGATCTCAATTTGAAGCCTCCTATTCTCCCTGCTGGTGGAACTGGGACTTTGGGAGCCAATCCCTCAATTTGAGGGACACTCCAAGAGCCAACCCTTAATTTCAGGGATAATCCAAGAGCCAATCCCTCAAGTTTAGGGATTCTCACAGAGCAAATCCCTCAATTTCAGGGATATTCCATGACCCAATCCCTTAATTTTAGGGATTCTCCAAGAGCCAATCCCTCAATTCCAGGGATAACCCAAGAGCCAATCCCTCAATTTTAGGGATTCTCCAAGAGCCAATCCCTCAAGTTTAGGGATTCTCACAGAGCAAATCCCTCAATTTTAGGGATATTCCATGAGCCAATCCCTCAATTTTAGGGATTCTCCGAGAGCCAACCCCTCAATTTTAGGGATTCTCCACCTTGAGAACAATAAACACCTTGGAGTCAGGTGGATCCTGTCCCTCAGGCATGGATGATCTGCAAGGATGGGGATAAGGAACCATCGCTGGGAGATGGATTTAGATGGAGTTTACATCCGTTCCTGTGGAAGAATTTGGCAGAAGTGGCACCTGGAGAAGCCCTGGGGATTCCAAGGGTTAATTTTGCTCTTGGAAATGACAGTTGTGGATCCATGGGTGATGAAAAACCTGGACAAATCCTTGTGGAGAAAGGGAAACCAGGAACCTTGGGATGCTGAGCAGTGTTGGACCCTAAATTTCTCAACCAATGGATTGTAATTAATTGGTGCATTCCATGCAAGGGAATTCCAGATCTTCCTTAATTTCCTCCTTTAGATCCCTTGTCCAAGGCTAATTAGGGATATTAGGGGAAAAAAAACCCCTTGGGATATTTGTGGATCTGTTTGCAGCAAAATCTAATTAATAGTCCGTTGAAACCAAAATCTAATAATTACAATTTAACAAAATCATGGAATTGCAGGATCATTAAGGTTGGAAAAGCCCTCCAGGATCACGTTCCCGATTCCCAACCTTTTCAAAACCATGGGAATATCAGTGTCGGCCATGGCAACGAATTTGTTTGTTGTCGCAAATCTTCTCTTTCCAAGAGCTGTTGGAAAAAACTTCCGGCCTTGGACCCGGTGGCACGGAATGTTGTGGATGTTACTCAGCCCCTGGAATTGCCCAGAATTTCCTGGAAATTCTGAGAGAAATTCAGGAAGCTCAGTGGATGATGCGAGTGATTCCTGATTATTTTTATGATTATTGTTACGGGTTTTTTTTGTGTGGTGGCAAACAAGGGGTCATAAATTCCATGACTGTGGAAGAAACTCCCCTGGATCTGGATCCCTGGGGGTTTTTCCAGGTATCCACCGGGTTTGCTTGGCTTGGTTAAGCCCAGCTTGTTTTTGCAGCTCAGATCAAAACATTCTCCAAGCCCCAGCCCAAGGCCAGACCAAAGAAAGCCAAACTTGAGTTGGTTTTGTTTATTCCCATGTGGAGAAATCCAGGAGAACCCAGGCACACCACCCCACACAGCTCCAGGGGCTGGCTTGCCTCTGGAATGAGCAAGGGGGAATCCAGGGGAATTTATGGAATTTTGCTCCATCCTTGCAAGTGCCCAAGGCCAGGTTGGACATTGGGACGTTGGACATTGGATCCACTTGGGACAGTGGGAGGTGTCTCTGAACATGGAGGGGCTGGGAATGGGATGGGACATAAGGCCACTTCCAATCCAAATAATTCCAGGATTCTGGAGCACCTCTGCTCTGGGAGAGCTGGGAATGTTCTCCTGGAGAGAAGGGAAAAATCCAGGGAATCCTCAGAGTGCCTGCAGGGGCTGCAGGAGAGCTGGAGAGGGACTGGGGACAAGGCCTGCAGGGACAGGAGCCAGGGAATGGCTCCCACTGGGAAAGGGGAGATTGGGCTGGCATCTTGGCAAGGAATTCCTGGCTGGGCTGGGATTCCCAGATTTGCTGTGGCTGCCCCTGGATCCCTGGCAGTGCCCAAGGCCAGGCTGGACACCGGGACAGAATGGTTGGAAAAGGCATTTGGGAAAACTGTGAGGGTCATAAACTGGAGTCAATCCCTAAAATATTCCTGCAATCCTGTTCTGTTCTGCACTGGACATCCAATACCTTTGGATTTTGGGTTTCCAGGAATTTGGGAGAATGGGGACCTTAATGGGACCTCGTGACCTTAAGGTTCCAGCCAGGGCTGTAACAAGGGATGAGCCTGATGCCCCTGAATATCTGAATGGGACTTCCCAAAACAAATCCGAGCTACAGAAATCCTGATTCCTAAATTCACTCGGAATGACCAAATCCATGAAGGGTCTGAAATCCCAGGGAGGAGAGTTTGTGCAGGGCGAGTCTGTCAGGGGAGGGGTGGAAACGGAATGAATTTAAGGAAAAGGAAAATTTCAGCTGAATCTCAGGAAGTTTTTCCTGACAGTGAGAAACACAAGGATGCGACGGATCCCCCAGGGAAACTCTGTGAAGAGCTCGGTTGGAGCTGGACAGAGCAGCAGAGAATAAAAAGGGAAGGAAAAATCCGGGATTGCTCCCATGGGATCCCAGAGGTGACATCAGAGGTGTTCTTGCCATCTCCAGTCTGTCCATGATCAGTCTGGGAGTTAAGGAAATGTGGGAATCACAGCCTTCGGATCCCTGGGACAGAAATGATTCAGATGTTGGAGGTGAGAATGAAATAATTCCAAAGGGGGAATTGTGACAGGATTGGAGTCCAGCAGCTCCTTGTCCTGGAGCACATGGGGAAGAGGAAAGTTTGAAAAAAAGGGGGAAAAAAGGAAAGAAGGGAAGGGAAGGGAAGGGAAGGGAAGGGAAGGGAAGGGAAGGGAAGGGAAGGGAAGGGAAGGGAAGGGAAGGGAAGGGAAGGGAAGGGAAGGGAAGGGAAGGGAAGGGAAGGAAGGGAAGGGAAGGGAAGGGAAGGGAAGGGAAGGAAGGGAAGGGAAGGGAAAGGGAAGGGAAAGGGAAGGAAAGGAAAGGAAAGGAAAGGAAAGGAAAGGAAAGGAAAGGAAAGGAAAGGAAAGGAAAGGAAAGGAAAGGAAAGGAAAGGAAAGGAAAGGAAAGGAAAGGAAAGGAAAGGAAAGGAAAGGAAAGGAAAGGAAAGGAAAGGAAAGGAAAGGAAAGGAAAGGAAAAGGAAAGGAAAAGGAAAGGAAAAGGAAAGGAAAAGGAAAGGAAAAGGAAAGGAAAAGGAAAGGAAAAGGAAAAAGTTGGGGATCCCATCCCTGGAATTGTCCAAGGCCAGACTGGAGCACCCTGGGATGCTGGGAGGCGTCCCTGCCCATGGCACAGGGTGGGATTTAAGGTCCCTCCCACCCCAAACCATCCCATCATCCCATGATCATTCCTTGTCCAAAGTCCCTCCCAGCACTTCCATAGAGGAGCTGTCCCTCCTTGAAATCCCATCCCAGCCTCCAGGGAGCTCCTGAGGGTCCAGTTCCCAAAATCCCAGGCACGGATCCAAGGATCCATCCTCTTTCTCTTGGAGAAGAGATCCCCCCCACAGACAAACCTTAGGAGCATTTCCTGGAAATTTTCCAAAGGGAATTTGAAGAAGGAACACAGCTGGATTAACACCTGGATAATAATAATAAAAATATTAATTGCACTAATAACATTAATAATGAGAATGAGAATGCAGTGTTAATAACAATAACAGTAATAATAATAATAATAGTAATAATAATAATAATAATAATAATAATAATAATAATAATAATAATAATATAATTCTGCTTTGTGCATTCCATTTATTTCCAACCAGCAGGAAGAGAAAACCTTTCCCACGGATCAGGGAATTACACCTGGATCAAGGCGGAACCTCTGATTTTCATTCTCCTCCCAGTTTGGGTGAAGCGTTTGGGAAGAGGGGGAATTCGGCAAGTTTGGGATTGGGAAGGGCTCCTGGGAGCCAGGAGGGGATGTGGATCAGGGAAGTGAGGAAGCCGGGGCACCTCATTGGAATATCCACAGCATTCCCTGTGCTCTCCCTGCCAGGATTCGGGAGCAAGGCAGCCCCGCCACATCCCAGCTGAAATCCTGCTGATTCCTGGATTCATCCTCACCTCCCAGAGCCTCGGCTTTGCTCCAGGAATTCGGGATCAGACCCAAGGGAGCCGGGCAGACGCTCCATCCTGTGCAGCCTGAAATTCCCTCCTCTCCCGCTGCCTCTCAGCTGGATCAGCGAAAAACAGGGATTTTGCCTTGTTTTGCTTCCCAGAGAGGCTTGGAAAACTTTCATCCCAAGCACGCGTGGTTGTTTTCCTTTAATTCCGTGGGATGCTGCTGGTTTTGAACTCTGCCTGGCTTTTTTTTTTTTTTTTTTTTTTTTACTTTCCAGGGATGTTTTAGTGCTCTCCAGTTTCCTTGTTTATGGAACAGCCGGAGAGCCGGGGCTGGGGGGTGCCATAAAAACCCGACCCAGGATTCTGATGATCCCGATTGTTTTGTTGATGCCGTGCTGGCCGAGCCCCACGCGAGGCAGGAATGAAAAACCTCCGGGATATGTCAGGAATGGGGAGCAAACAGAGACGCTCTGCGGCATTCCCTGAAAAAAAAAATAGAGATAATAAACCAAGATATCCTTTCAAATCCACTCCCGGTTGGTTGGGAAAACATTTGTGTTTGTTTTATCCCGTGGTGGCAGAGATAAGGATCTGGGACAGGGATAATTTTCAAGGAATGTGTTCCTAATAATCAGTTGATATTTAAACACACGATAACTGTCCCATTAAACCCCCTGCCATCGGATTTATTGGATAAGGATTTTCCTGGGCTGCCATTCCCACTTTTCGAGGATTATCAAAACCATCCCGAAGATTAGCAAGGGATTTTATCATTCCCACGTTGCCCTCGTTAATCCTTAATAAATCTGCTTCCAATAATCAGCTCCAAATAAGCAATCGCGGCTTCCTAGATTCGGAATGCGGCGACAATTCCCGTGGGAATTGCAAACCTGGCAGAGCTCCTGTCAGGAGATTCCAGGGAAGGCTGGGATTGTCCTGCTCACCTGGTTGGAAGCTGGTGTCACCTTCAGAACAAATGGGATGGAGGTGGAATTTTGACAGGACACAGGGAATGGCTTCCCACTGCCAGAGGGCAGGGAGAGGTGGGATATAGGGGAGGAATTCCTGGCTGGGAGGGTGGGCAGGGGCTGGGCTGGAATTCCCAGATTTGCTGTGGCTGCCCCTGGATCCCTGGCACTGGGACAGTGGGAGGTGTCCCTGCCCATGGATAGGATGGGATGGGATGGGATGGGATGGGATGGGATGGGATGGGATGGGATGGGATAGGATGGGTGGGATGGGATTTAAGGTCCCTTTGCAACCAAATCATTCCATGATTCTGGAGCCCCTCTGCTCTGGAGCCGGGCTGGGAGAGCTGGGAATGTTCCCCTGGAGAAGGGAAAATTCCAGGGAATCCTCAGAGTGCCTGGAGGGGCTCCAGGAGAGCTGGAGAGGGACTGGGGACAAGGCCTGCAGGGACAGGAGCCAGGGAATGGCTCCCACTGGGAAAGGGGAGATTGGGCTGGCATCTTGGCAAGGAATTCCTGGCTGGGCTGGAATTCCCAGATTTGCTGGGGCTGCCCCTGGATCCCTGGCAGTGCCCAAGGCCAGGTTGGATCCACCTGGGACAGTGGGAAGTGTCCCTGCCCATGGATGGGGTGGGAATGGATGATCCTTAAGGTCCCTTCAATCCAAACCATTCCAGGATTCCCTGACACTGCAAGAGGAGCCAGCTGGGATTATCCCTGTGCAGATCCATGCTGTCAGGAATCCAGGAGACTGGGAAAGGCTGGAATCCCATGGGAAGACAGGAAAGCCTCCTGGGGCTGTTTTCCCAATGAATCCAACCCCACTCAGAGCAGGAATTGTGGAATTCAGCCACGGAGCCGTGCTGGAGGGGGGCGCAGAGCTGGAGTTTTCCATCCCAGACTCTCGCATTGGATTTCCCAACACTATTTCCCAAAGGAAACCCTCGGGAGCAATAATTTTCCAGCGATCCACGAGCTGAGTGCTGAAGTTGGGCGTTAATTGCAATTAAGTCTCCACACTGGCGGCTCCCTCCGCCACCTCCAGGCCTTCGGATATAAATTATCCTTTGTTTTCAACCCTCTGGAAATCCTCTGGTGGAATCGGTGTGGCTGGAGTTATCCAGGGAGAATCCCTAGGGAATATCCTTGGGCAGGCTGCAGGGACCCCTGTCCCTGTGTCCTCCCCTGGGGATCCCCAGGGAATTTTGGGGATCCAGGTTTTCCTGTCAAAGCCAGGCCTTTCATCCCAGCTCCAGCTGCAATTGGAATTTTCAGATCCATCAGCAAAAGGAATAAAGGAGATCTCCAGCCTCCGGCTCAGGAATACCTGGAGTTTTTCCCAGGAACAGGAGCAGGGACAATCCCAGTGCCAAATTTCAATCCTGGTGACAATTCCACGCCTCCCAGGGGATCCATCTGCAATCCCAGCCACAACCACGACATCCCTCATCCCAGGGTTCGCAGGTGATGATCCCTGGGTTTTCTGGGAAGAACAGGTTAATTGGGAACACCAGACCTTCCTCTCCAGATCAGCACCAGTTTTGTCCGGATTTTTTTCCGTGATTTTTGGGATTGTTGGAGGATTTTGCTGGCAGTGATCTGTTCCCTGGGAGCCACATCATGGCACAGGAAATGGATGGATTCCACATGGATTTGTGGATATTTGGCACCAGATTCCGAAGTGTGAACCTGGCTCTGCCACCTCAGCTCTGAGCTGGGTATCCAGGATTTTTATGGGATGAGCCAATCATCCTTTGGAAGAACTTTATGGGAAAGGGGCCACAGCTGTAAATCCTTCCCTCCCTTCCCTGCCCAACCCCAAATCCAGCTCAGGGATCAGAGGATCATTCCCACCAAAAAGGATCGCGAATGACAAATCCCCTGGGAATGAATAATTTAATTCCATCAGGAAACGCACGAGGGAATTTTCCTGTCCTTTTTTTTTCCTGGAGTTCTGGGCCCTCAGAGAGGCCTGGTTCAAGGAACTGGAGAAATCCCTAAAAATTCCTTAATCCAAGAATGAGGGAATGAAGGAATTCTGCTGAATCCCAGTTTCTCTTCCAGGCTGAGTGAGGTTTCCAAGATTTTTTCCGTCTTTTTGCCGGAAGTAGGATGGATAGTTTGGATTATTTAATATTAAATCCATTGCATAATTAACTATTACTTGTAATAATTGAATTATTAATTTTAATCTCAAATTTTATCCCTTTCATCCTGGAATGGAGCATCCTAAAAGGATTTCTCCCAAGGCAGATTTAATTCCTGGAAGTATGGCTGGAATGTCAGGATGTGGAGCATTTCTCTCCTGCCAGGAGCACCAAAGAATTCCAGGAGAACAGGAGGAACCGAGAGCCAGATCCTACAAACAGGAGCTGGGTTTTTCTGAGAATTCTCTCCTTCACTTTGAGATTTTTTTTGGGATTAAAAATCCCAACAAATCAGACAAAAAAAATATTTCCCGTATTTAATATTTTTTGGGGTTTTCCATCTGTTTTTTTCAGCTCCTGGGAAGACTTTAAGGAATTTGTGTGGAATGGGTGCTGTGATTAATGAGGGGGAGAAAGGGCTTCTCCCACTTTTCCTGAGGAAAATTGGGATTAATTAGAGCCGGATAAATTGGATTAATTCCCTCATTTCCTCAGCTGGGATTGGGCCCCACCTCAGGTGTTCAAAGCACGATGAAAAAGGGTCAGTTGAAAAGAAAAAAGCCAATAATTAAAGACCAAAAACCCAATCAATCAAGAAAAAAATGACAATCAATTAATGATAAAAACCCAATTAATTAAAGGCAAAACCTCAATTAATTAAAGACAAAACTTCAATTAATTAAAAACAAAACCCCCCAATTAATTAAAGACAAAACCCCCAAACAATTAAAGAAAAAAACCTCAATTCATTGAAAACAAAACCCCAAAATAATTAAAGATAAATAAAAGACAATAAGAGGCAAAAAATCCTTCCACAACCTCTGGAATAAAACTCTCCCAGGCCTCATCCTTCAGATGCCATTGGATTCTCAAGGATGATCCTTCCGGAATCAAGGATCAAGATTGATCCGTGGGGGAGCAAGAAGGGTTTGGAAAACCCGGGACGGCTCCTCTGGCTGGGATCCGGCCAAGGAATCTGATCCAAACTCCCTGGAGCTCCTCGGCCTCTGGATTTGGGAGCTGGGAATGTTCTCCTCACATTTTCTGTCCTGGCTGCCGATCCCAGCATGGAGACAGGGAATGATCCATCCCAGGAATTCCTGGAGCGAGGAGGAAAATCCTGGGAGACGGGAATGAAGAAAGGACGGGATGGGTCAATTCCACCACGGCAGGGTCCGAATTCCCACTGCAGAATATTCCAGGCTGCTTGGAGAACTCCCAGCCTAGAACGAATTCCAGCTGTCCTGCTGATTTATTAACCTTGGAATTCTGGAGAGGATTTTTCTGGAGAGGACTTTCCCGATAAAACCCAGCCTTGGCAGGAGAACTTCCAAAGGCATCCCAATGTTTTTGGTTTAAAACCAGAGAAAAACGATTATTTTTGTTTTTTTTTTTTTTTGGAGTCTGTATTCCTGTCCAGCACAGGCCAGGGAATGTCATTCCATAATTCCTGTGGCTGAACCTTGTCCTTGGAAAACTGTCCTTGGAAAATGTGGGATTCATGGAACAATTTTTCTTCTTTTCTGGTGTTTTCCTTTTTTTTTTTTTTTTTGGATGGCCGAGGTTTTTTTGGATGAAATTTGGACAAAGTTCGGACACTTTGGAGGAAACTTGATTCCCAGTGATTCCTGTGGTTGGTTTATTTAGGAAAAATCTGCTCCCTGTTTTTCGGAGTCATGGCTTGGAGAAATATTTGACCTCTGGAATCCTTCACAATCCGGATTTGACCTGGGAGCAACCAATTTTTACTGGAAATTCCGGACAAATCAGGAATTCATTATGGAATTCCTGAGCCACAGTAATTTTTTTTTTTTTTTGAGAACCAAAATGGATTAAAAAAGTTTTATTCTGAGTCTGAATTGTGGAATTCAGATGGATTTGAAATTTTTAAAATTCAAATAGGAAGAAAATTCCAAATCAATTTTGAGGAATTTTGGAACTTTGAGAGAAAACAGAATTAGGAATTAGAAATTTAGGAGTTCTGACTTTTTTTTTTTTCCAATTACTTTTAAATTTTTTGGGGGGCAAATGAGTTAATTGGTGGCACT
Source organism: Camarhynchus parvulus (assembly GCF_901933205.1). Lineage (NCBI taxonomy): Eukaryota > Metazoa > Chordata > Aves > Passeriformes > Thraupidae > Camarhynchus > Camarhynchus parvulus. The sequence continues at coordinate 1,460,560 of NC_044574.1, read as the reverse complement.
GAGAGAATTCCCTGAGCTTCCAAAATTGTAGGAAAATTTCCAGATTCTTCTGGTGCCACTTTGAACCAAAAATTCCTGTGCCTGGCACCTTCCCCGGGAAAATCACATTCCAACTTGGATTTCTCCTGGAGGAAACTCAGGAACATCCTTTCCCAAATTCCTTTTTTGTGCCAGCCGTGGATTTTCCTGCTTTTCCATGTGTTTGTGCAATCCCAAATCCAAGTCTAAAGACCCGTTTGGAAGGAGGGATGGAACATTCCCAAATGCTCTGGGAAAGGAAAGTTTCCCTTTCTCTTCCCATGGTTTGGGATTGGGCAAAAAAGGGCTTGGAGCATTTTCCCAGGAATCACCACTTTCCCAGAACTCATTCCCAACATTTTAGGATCCAAAGGAATTTTGTCCAGTTGGACAAGCGAAGGCAGGAGCTCATCCGAGCCCGGCAACCTGGAAAACTCCACTCCAAAAGGTGAGAATTCCCAAATAATTGTTCTAAACCACCAACAATTCCTTTTTCCACTCGGGACAACTCAAGATTTCCACTTTTTTTTTTTTTTTTTTCGGAATAAAAGGCAAAAGGCGCTTTTTGATGGAGCACCAGGGGTGACCTTTCCCAGAAAATCAACCCTGGGCAGCTGCGGTGACATTTCCAAAGCACAAAGCTCCAAGAAATCCGTGGGGAGAGGAGCTGGAATGACGCTGATTCCTTTGGAAGGGCCCTGGATCACCGCAGGCTCTTCCCGGCGACAGAGCTCTTTGTCACCTGCTCCTTTCCCAATTTTTTTGGCAGATTTTTTTCCCCTCCAGATTCGCAGAAAAGAGAAAAACTTCATGAAACAAAGGTTTGGGGAGGGAGGTGGAATTTTTCCTCCTTCTCTGCTCTCTTTGCTCCTCAAATCTTTGATTCCTTCTTTTAATCTCCACCTGGAATGCCGGGATTTTGGTGGGTTCTCAGGCAAAAAAGTGGCATCCACTAAAATAAAATTAAAAAAAAAAAATCCAAAATTCCTTTAAATTTATGGAAAATGTGGGATTTTTTTCCTCTCCCTGAAATCCAAATAATTAAACACCAAAAAAATTCCGCAACACCCAGAAAAGGGGGAATTGTGTCCTGGAGGGAAAACTCCTAAAAGTGCTTCAATCTGGAGCGCATCCCAGTCAGGAAAACGCTTGGATTTTTAGGGAATGCCGATTTCTGCCCATTTCCAGAGGGAATTTTGGCGTCACAACAGATCCCAAAATTCTCCTGGCACTTGGGTTTCCTTGCCGTCCCTTAGATTCCGATGAGGAAAAACAGGATTGGCTCCTTCCCGGGGATTTTTTTGGGAATGTGACATCTTCCCCAGGTCTTCCCTGTCTCCCAGTGTTATCCAGCCTGGCATGGGATTGGTCTTGCTCCCAGTAGGGATAAAAACATTCCAAAGGGATAAGCTTGTTATGCCTAAAATAGGAATTAAATAGAAATAAAATTGGAATTTCAGGAAGATGCTGGAAGTTCGGGAGGGATTGGGATCCCACCAAATTTTTCCTTTGATAAATCCATGGATGGGAAGAAAACAAACATTTATTACATTTGCTGTTGAGGGAATTTCTGGGAATTCTCCTCTGCTTAATCCAATAAAAAGCAGGCAGGGAATTCCCAGTTTAGCAGAGTCACGGACATCCCATTCCCAGCCTCTGGAAAGGGCTTGGAAAAACCTGGGATGGTGGAAGGTGTCCCAGCCCATGGATGGATGATCCTGAAGGTCCCTCCAATCCAAATCCATTCCAGAATTCCATGATTCCATCCCAGTCCCAGCCTGAAACTCCCTTGGCCAAGCGGAGGTTGCAGGAGCAGCGAAAAATCCCTTTCTTTGTATTTTTCAGCTTTTTGGGTTTTTTTTTGGTGGGATCTGGACCATTCCCACTTGGAATTAGAGGATAAGGAATCTCTGAAAGGTGGATTTTTGAGGAAAGGAAAAGGCGGAATGGGATTTTCACCTCAGTGAAATATTTTCACCTGAAAACATCTCATCCTGAGAGGGGAATGATCCCAAATTATTGGAGCAGTTATCCCAAATTTTTGAACACCTATAACAAGTTATTGAGCAGTTATCCCAGATTTTTGAGCAGTTATCCCAAATTTTTGAACACCTATCCCAAGTTATTGAGCAGTTATCCCGAATTTTTGAGCAGTTTTTCCTGGACAAGACCTTTCCTCTCCCTTCTCCTCTCTCCTCATTTGTCCTTTCAGTCTGCCCCAGCCCCTCGCTGCCATCTCCCAGCCAAATTCCCATTTTTTTTTGAGCTCTTTTCACAGAAAATTCCCATAAAAAGCGGGTGGAATGTTTTCCAGGGTCATGGAATGACCTCAAAGCCCATCGCCCATCCATTCTATTCCAGGCCGCTCCAGCCTGGCATTGGACACTTCCAGGGATGAGCAATCCACAAATTCTCTGGGAAACCTCTTCCAGGGCCGGAATATAAATCCACAGATTTGAGCTCCAGGTCCTGCTTTTCCAGGTGGGTGGGACTTTGGGACGCACCCTCAATTCCCAGGTGGGAATGGGATCTTTCCTAGAGCTTTTTCCCGTTTTTTGACCATCTCCACCTCCAAAGCCGCATTCCAGACCTTCTTCCAGCAGAAAACCGGGCAGAGGTCTCATCCAAGCTCTCCACTTCTGCCTTGGGGGCAATTCCTCATGAATTCCATGAGGATCTCCAGGACCACCAGGCTGATCCTGGTTGGTGAATTTCTGGGAAAAAAACCACAAATCCAAGAATTCCCAGGGAACAACTGACAGGATGATGGGAAACGGCCTCAAGTGGCACCAGGGGAGATTAGGGCTGGATTTTTCAGGAATATTTCTTCACCAAAAAGCTTGGAAAACCATGGAAAAGGTTGGATTTTTGGGGAATATTTCTTCACCAAAAAGCTTGGAAAGCCATGGAAAAGGTTGGATTTTTGGGGAATATTTCTTCACCAAAAAGCTTGGAAAACCATGGAAAAGGTTGGATTTTTGGGGAATATTTCTTCACCAAAAAGCTTGGAAAGCCATGGAAAATGTTGGATTTTTGGGGAATATTTCTTCACCAAAAAGCTTGGAAAGCCATGGAAAAGGCTGCCTGGGAAGCTGTGGGAATCTTGGATCCCTGGAAATCTTGGATCTGCTTGGGGACAGGGTTTAATGGGTTGGCCTTTGGGCTTGATGGTCCCGGAGTCTCTTTTCCAAAATAATTCCGTGCTTCCAAAATAAAAGCAAAACTCTTTCCCAATATTCCAAGGCGGAGGAAATTTGTGGTTCCTTCCGCGTTGGGTCCAACCTCTCAAAACCCAAAATGAGCCCAAAAGAATCTGGGAATTCCACGGGATAATGGTGGGTTCTGGATGGGAGAGAAGGAAATATTCCAGGGAACCAAAGGGGAATTTTTTTAAGGAAAACAGGATTCCCAAAGGTTGAGAAGCCTTTTCATGGCAAGAGACATTTCCAGGTTCCAGGGACAGGTTTGGAGCATTTTCCAGTGGGAATTTTCTCCGTCGGGAATGCCTGGAGCCAGTTTTTCCATCAATATCCATCCATATCCAAGAAAGGCTTGGAAGTGAAAGCTCCGGCCTCGCCGGGTGTCAGGAAATCCTGACTGTCAAATAAATCCTGGGAATAATTATTTTCCTTTGAATTCATTTACATTTGAAATTAAAAAAAAAAAAAGAAAAAAGAGGGATGAATGGATTCTGACGGCTCTTGGAATCCGTTGAAGGCAACTCCACAACCACCCCGGGAACAGAGAGTCCATTGTAATTCCCGACAAATCCCGGCCCGGGAGCCAAAAGCAACAAACAGGATGTCAGGGAATGGATGTGGAAAGGAAGCCATGGAAATTGGCGGGAGAAGCAGCCGGAGAACGATGGGAAGAGAGGCTTTGGAGTGAAATTTTTGTTGGGAAACAGGAAAAATGAGGAAAATCCCCATTGTTTTTGGCTGGATTTTGAGCGTAAGGAAGACCAAAAAATGTGGAATTTTTTTTTTTTTTTTTTTTGTCTAAAAATGCCCTGCTGGATCTTTGGGAATGGCACATTCCAACGACGGAGAGATCTGTGCTGGAGACATACAAATCTCCGTGTCCCGTGCTGGTCCTCATCCCACTTTTCCTGCAGAATTCCATGCAAAGAGAAGGAGATGAAGCAGCTCCGCTTCTTTTCCAGGATGGCTGTTCCTGAAAAGGGCAGGAAAACTGGGGATGGAGGAAATCCCACCCTCATTCCTTATTTAATCCCAGCTGAGAGCTGAACTCCATCTCTTTGTCCATGTCATTTTATTGCAGCAAGACAGCCCCAAAAAGTGGGAAAATTCCAGCCAGGAGGGTTTCAGCTTGGATATTCGGTTCTTCATGGAAAATTTGGGAATATTACTTCATTTCTTCATGGAAAATGCTGTCAAGCATTGGAAAAGGATCCCAGGGCAGGGGTGGGGTCCTCATTCCCAGAGAATTTAAATCCACGGGGAACACTGGGGACATGGATCAGTGGTGGCCCTGGATTCAATCCCAGACGGTTTTTCCACCCTTAACAATTCCATAATTCCGGGATCGTGGAACCAAATCTTTCCTTTGGACCAGCACAGAGGGTCTGGTGTCCCTTTAATTCCTGGTTTTCCCACCTCTTCTTCTCCCTAAAAACTGACCGGTCCTTCCAGGAACATTCCACAGGATTTCCTGGATGGATCCCAAGCAGCCGCAGGTTCCAGCTCCATCCTGGGGACAAAACAAATCATGGAGTGAAGAAAAAGCTGGAAAAAGCTGGAAAAAGCTGGAAAAAGCTGGAAAAGCTGGAAAAAAGCTGGAAAAGAGACAACTTTTTCTTGGACACAAGGAGAAACACAGCCTAACTCAATCCCAAGGGAATATTTTCAGGAAACCAAAGTGATTTCTGTGATCTCAACTGGAAAAATATGGCATTTTTTCCCATACTGGCCAGGAGCTCATCCCAAAGGACATTTGGGTCACTTTTCCAAGTTTTCTCAGCTCTTCAGGGGTTTAAGGGAAGTGAAGAAGTTCAGGAATGAAGGAAAATCTCATCTGAGGAATGGGAGAAATTCTTTTTGGGCCTCTCCAGCTTTTCCACGTCCACTTTGGAATTCCGTGTTGGGTATTCCTCCTTCCTTCCAAAGGATTTTTCCTGGTTGATAACTTGGCTCTTGTTTATTAAAAATAGGGAGAAGGATAAACCTTTCCGCAAAAAAACTATGGAATTTTTTAATGGAATTTTTTAAAGGAACAAAATCCCAGAAATTTGGGGATAATTACAAAACTGGGACATTTTTCTTAAAACAAAGCCATTTCATCCCAATGTTTATTCCTTATTTATTTATTTTCAGGGAAAAGGGAACAGATTTCATGGAGGAATTCCGGGCATATTCCAAGATTTTCCCATAAGGATCCAGGGGAAGCTCTGGGGAGTCACTCCCCTCCAAAAGGGGAAAATATCCTATCTCCATGGAATTCCAAACCTTTGGAACAACAAAAGGGATTATTTGGACCTGAGGGAACTGAGCACTTCCAAGGAGCTCCAAAATCCTCCCAAAACCACAGCCCTGACCCCAAACCGGTGGAAATCATGGAAAAAAATCTCAGGGATCAGAGGTTTTACCCCAAAATTTCCTTCCTGGAATTCCGAGATGAACAATCTCACTGCTCCTTTGATTTCTGGAATAATAGGGATAAATCAGGAATGGCGCACGAAATTCCTTCTCCTGCTTCCCATCTTTCCATGGGATGGGATAACTGGAATGAAATCCTCCTCTTGCCATTGGAATCACGGCCTGGAATCCCACCTGGAATCCACGGATAACAGCAGGGAGACGCCTCAAGTGGGGGTTAATCCATCCCATTCCCGGCTCCTTCATCCCATTGGTTCTATCCGGGCTCTGGCCTTTATTTTTAACTCCCGTGGAAAGCTCTGCTTTCTTTTCCTCGCCGCTCCGAGATGAAAGTCGGAATTCCGGCCTTATCCGCTGCCAGCCTGGGATGCAGTTGGAATTTTTGAGGGGCATTTTTCCATCTCCTTTTTCTCCCAGTTGAGGAATTCCTTCTCAATCCTCCCAAAGTGGAAGCAGTCCCGGCTTGCTCTTTCCTTGGAAAAGGAAAAATCCCCAAAAATTCCAGTGCTATCCATGCAATTGGATTTTTGATGGGTATTTTTCCCTTTTTCTCCCAGTTGAAAAATTCCTTCCAAATCTTCCCAAAGATGAAGCAAGCACTCCCACCTTGCTCTTTCCTTGGAAAAGGAAAAATCCCCAAAAATGCCAGCGCTATTCATGTCCAGCCTGGTGTGCAATTGGATTTTTGAGGGGCATTTTCCCCTTTCCTTTTTCTCCCAGTTGAGAAAATCCTTCCAAATCTTTCCAAGGTATTCCAAATATCCCTGGCTTCCTCTTTCCTTGGAAAAGGAAAAAATCCCAAAAAATTCCAGTGTTACCCACACAGCTGGAATTTTGAGGGGCATTTTTCCCTCTCCTTTTCCTCCCAGCTGGAAAATTCCTTCCAAATCCTCCCAAAGTGGAAGAATTCCTGGCTTGCTCTTTCCTTAGAAAAGGAGAAGGAAAAATCCCCAAAATTCCAGTGTTATTCACGCAGTTGGAATTTTGAGGGGCATTTTCCCCTTTTTCTCCAAGTTGAGGAATTCCTTCCAAATCCTCCCAAATTAGAAACATTCCCACCTTGCTCTTTCCTTGGAAAAGGAAAAATCCCAAAAAATTCCAGCGTTATTCATGTCCAGCCTGGTGTGCAGTTGGATTCTTGAGGGTTATTTTCCTTTTTCTCCTTTTTCTCCCAGTTGAAAAATTCCTTCCAAATCTTTCCAAGGTATTCCAAATATTCCTGGCTTCCTCTTTCCTTGGAAAAGGAAAAAAATCCCAAAAAATTCCAGTGTTACCCACACAGCTGGAATTTTGAGGGGCATTTTCCCCTTTTTCTCCCAGTTGAGGAATTCCTTCCCAATCCTCCCAAAGTAGAAGCATTCCCACCTTGCTCTTTCCTTGGAAAAAGGAAATCCCCAAAAATTCCAGCGTGGAATTCGACTGGATTCAATCCCTGAGTGCTCCGTGGAAACAAACCCACACCACATGAGGAAAACATCCCTGTTTGGGGTGAGAACCTCCAAAAACTCCCCCTTTCCCTGAAAAACCATAAGTTTGGTGGAAAACATGGAAAACATCCCTGTTTGGGGTGAGAACCTTCAAAAACTCCCCCTTTTCCCTGAAAAACCCTAAGTTTGGTGGAAAACATGGAAAACATCCCTGTTTGGGGTGAGAACCTTCAAAAACTCCCCCTTTTCCCTGAAAACCCAGGAGTTTGGTGGAAAACATGGAAAACATCCTTGTTTGGGGTGAGAACCTTCAAAAGCTCCCCCTTTCCCTGAAAAACCGGGAGTTTGGCGGAAAACATGGAAAACATCCTTGTTTGGGGTGAGAACCTTCAAAAGCTCCCCCTTTCCCTGAAAAACCTGGAGTTTGGTGGGAGGCACGGCACATTCCTGCCACACAGGGCTGGGATCCGGGCACAAAAGGAGCCATTTCCTGGATTTTTTCCCCTGGATTTCGGGACAGGGTTCAGGCAGGGGCCAAGGCATGGATGTGTCAAAATGAGGGATGGCCTTGGGGGTCACCTCTCCTTTGGACTCCAACGCCGCTTTTCCGTAGGCTGGAAAATTAAGAGGTGGGAAGGAGATTTATTCGTCCCCCCGGCCCGGTAGTTCCTTGTTAGGTTAAATTCCCTGATTTCCGGCTACAAAAGTGCTTGTTAAAATAATCTCCCTGGAAAAATTCCCCCGGGAGCGCTCCATCTTCCCCAGGCCAACATTCCCGGGGAATGGAAGGGGGCGAGGATTTGTGATGGATTCGTGCAAAATCAAACAAACCCCCCCCCCAGAAAAGAGGAGCTCGTTCCCAGGAATTTTTTGGGAATTTGGTTCGTTCCAGGTGTTTTGTGTGGAATTCCAGGATCCCTGCTCCGTGCATCCTGTTTCTCTTTTATGCACAGGGATATTCTGCCCCTCCCACCCTCCCAGGTTTTTCCACAGGTAATTCCCATTAACTTTCCCTGGTTTGGCTCCGTCCTCTGCCCGAAACTTCCACCAGGATTGCCCCAAAGAGGCAGCAGGAAAATCCATGACGTGCTCAACGTCCCCCTTTTTCCCAGGCTATCAAATCCCAAAACTTCTTTTGTCCACATCCCTCAAACTCCAGTGGGAATTCTGAGCCGAATCAGCCACAAATCCCACGCCAAAACTGGGGATTCCTCCCTATTCTCCTTATCCCAGTATCCTGCCAGCCCCATTCCCAAAATCTTTCTTCCCATTTTTCTGCCCTCCCTGGTCCCATTCTCTTCCTACAACCCCACAAATCCCCCCAAACTGAACTTGCTCCGAGGATATTCCACATTCCTTATCCAGCTCTCCCTCTATCCCAAAGTTTTGATCCCATTCCCATGTCCCAATCCAGATTCAGCCCCGGGATGCTCCGTGGGGAAGATGGGACCTGAGGAGCCCAGCCAGGATCAGCCCAACCTCTCCATATCCAGGAGATTGGGATTCCCTCCACTGATATTTGGGAACGGGGGCGGCACAGCAGGGCCTGGATTGGGATCTCTGATTTTCAACAGTTCAGACTTTTCCATGTTTTTCATGGAATGGTTTGCATTGGAAAGAGTTTAAAGATGATCCTCTTCCACCCCATCCATGGGCAGGGAGACCTCCCACTGTCCCAGGTGGATCCAGCCTGGCCTTGGGCACTGCCAGGGATCCAGGGGCAGCCACAGCAAATCTGGGAATTCCAGCCCAGCCAGGAATTCCTTGCCAGGATCCCAGCCCAATCTCCCCTTTCCCAGTGGGAGCCATTCCCTGGCTCCTGTCCCTGCAGGCCTTGTCCCCAGTCCCTCTCCAGCTCCCTGCAGCCCCTGCAGGCACTCTGAGGTTTCCCTGGATTTTTCCCTTCTCCAGGGGAACATTCCCAGCTCTCCCAGCCTGGCTCCAGAGCAGAATCCTGGAATGGTTTGGGTGGGAAGTGACCCTAAATCCCATCCCATTCCCACCCCATCCATGGGCACCTTCCCCTATCCCAGGTTGTTCCAAATCCCGTCCAACCTTTCCTTGAACACTTCCCGGGATCCAGGGACGAGGAGGAAGCCCCTCAGGATTTTTGCTGCAGCTGAGGCCGCACAAACTCCTCAACCCCTCCCCTTCCCCTGCAGCCCCTTCCCAAAATCCCGCTCCCCCCTCGGGATGCCTGGAACCAACCCCTCCCTCCACCAAAGGTTTAGTCCCGGGCTCGGACAAAGCTGCCATTGTGCGCCTGGATTATCCCGGCGGCCGGAGAGGGGAAAAAAGCCGGGAATGCCGGAGGATGCTCGGAGAGCCGGGAGGGAGCAGAGGGCGCATCCCGAGCGCGCCCGGCTGAGGAGAGGCAGCGGAGCCCGCGGCATCTCCAGGGAGCGCCTGTCTTTCGCGGAGAGCGGAGATTGAGGAGCTGCCCGGAGCTCCCAGACGTTACCTCAGCTCCCACCTCCTTCCCAGCGCTGCCGGGGCTCGGCTCGCGGGGCTCGGAGCGGATCCTGCCCGCCACCGCCGCGTCCCGAGCCATGAATCACGGCCGGCTCCTCCCGACCCCGGCGCGGGGGGAAGCGACGGGAGGGCAGAAAAAAGCGGCTTGCCCCTTTTCTTTCCTTTCCCCCCTCTTTTCTTTCATTTTTTCCCCCTTTTACCCTCCTTATCTCCCCCCTTTTGCCCTTTTTCTCCCTTTTTTTCTCGTTTCTTCTTTTTCCTTCCTTTTTTCTTTCATTTTCCCCCCTTTTCTCCTTTTCCTCCCGTTTTTTCCTTCTTTTTTATCCTCCCTATTTTCTCGTTTCTCCCCTTTTCTCTTTTTCCCTTTTCTCTTTTTCTCCTTTTTCCCCTTTTCTCCTTTTTCAATTTCCCTTTGCTCTTTCTTCTTTTTCTTTTCCCTTTTCCTCTTTTCCTTTTCTATTTTATCTCCTTTTTTCCTTCTTATTTTTTTACATTTTTTACCCTTTTTCTTTTTTTTTCTTCTCCCCCTTTCCCCCACCTTTTCCCCTTTTCCATTTTTTCTCCTTTTTTCCCTCTCCTTAGCCCCCCCTTCTTTCTCTTTCCCATCTTTTTACTTTTTTCCCTTTTCCCCCTCCTTCTTCCCCCTTTTCCCTGTTTACCTTTTTTTCTCCTTCCTTATTTTACTCCTTTTTTCCCATTTCACTTTTCCCCTTTTTATTTTCTTTTTTCCCCTCTGCTTCCCCTTTTCCTCCCACTTTTCTCTTTCCCCTTTTTTCTTTCCCCATTTCCCCCTTTCTCCCTTTTTTCTTTTTCCAATGAGGGACTCAGGGAAATTTTCCTTTGTTTTTTTTTTTTTTTTTTTCCCTCCTCATTTTTCTCCCTTTTTCCCCAATAAAACAAAATTCCCAGCTCCCTGATTTCAGACCCAGCTGCACTAAACAGCCACAAACTCTGCGCCACGAACGATAAAATTTGTCACAATTTTGTCACAATTTTTTTTTTTCACAATTTGTTCCCAATTTTTGTCCCTGTCGTGTCCCAAACTGCTCCCGCTCTGGAAAAACAGCACATCCCGGCCGCTCCAGGGCAGGAATGAAACCACGGGAATATTTTACCCACATTTAGGGTAATTTACAGCCCATTCACAACCGAGAAAAACAGGGATTGCCTCAGGATCCTGCAGGGAGCATCCCTGGTTTCCAAAATCATTCCAAAGAGAAGGAGCTGCTGCTGGAGCTCCAAATGGAATCACGGTGGCCTTGGGGTCACCTCCAGGGTCACCCGTGCCAGGAATCCTCAGAAATCCCATCTCCACCTCCCTCCTCGGGGACAATTCCCGGGATTCCTGGGCGCTTCCAGCCCCCCAAGCCGTGCTCTCCCATCCCCGAGGAGAAGCAGCTTCCCTGCTTCCATCCCCACCACTGGAAACCCTTGGAAAACCCGGGAATTTCGCCCCGAACGTGTTTTTTCCAAGTTGAAAAGGCGAAGGCTGTGGAAAAGGATCCATTAAGGAAGTTTAATCTTTCCCTGAGGTCCTGTGGTTTGGGAAGAAAAAGAAGAAGGAGGAGGAGGAGGAACACTCTGTCTTCTGGACGGATCGGGGTTTGTTTTTTCCTGTCCCCACATGAAAAATTTAGGAATAAACCCAGGATTTGCCTCCAGCTTCCCTCTGGATGTTCTCTCATTGTTCAGATACCCAGCGAGCATCCATCGGGCTTTGTCATCCCCAATCCATGTTTTTACCAGGAAAAACAGCAAATAAACGACTCCAGCTCCTCCCAGATCTTTCCCGCCCCTGCTATTTAAACACAAACCAGATTTTGGTGCTAAAAATGGCAGGTTTGGGGTCATGATGTCCCTTGGAAAGCCTGACTCCCACGGAAAGCGCTGATTTTGGGATGAATCCTTGTTTTCCTTCATCCCTGGAAGGGAGAAGGGATGAGATGCCCAGAATCCCTTAAAGCAACATCTGTTTACAGCCACAGCTCCCAGCAATTCCCGATTCCTTCCACATTCCCAGTGGGGATCGGGCAGCTCCCAAGCTTTGCTCCAGAGCTTCCCAGAACCTCTTCCTCCAAGGACAAACTTGGAGGGAATTTTGGGGCTTGTGCTGTAAACAACATCCCCAAATCTCCCAAAAAAGCAGGAATTCCTTGTGGAAAACACCTTGGGAAAATACCCCTTCCTCCAAGGACAAACTTGGAGGGAATTCTGGGGCTGGCATTGAAACAGCCACCCCAAATCTCCCAAAAAAGCAGGAATTCCTTATGGAAAATGCCTCGGGAAAATACCCCTTTCTCCAAGGACAAACTTGGAGGGAATTTTGGGGCTGGCATTGAAAAAGTCACCCCAAATCTCCCAAAAAAGCAGGAATTCCTTATGGAAAACACCTCGGGAAAATACCCCTTCCTCCAAGGACAAACTTGGAGTGAATTCTGGGGCTCATGCTGTGAACAGCCACCCTGAATCTCCCAAAAAAGAATTCCTTATGGAAAACACCCCAGGAAAACACCTCTTCCTCCAAGGAAAACCTGGAGGAATTTGGGGCTGAGTTGTAAACAGCCTCCCAAAGCTTTAACGAAAACTTAGTGGGCTGTGAAATTGGAGGAATGGAGGAAGAAAGGGATAGGGAATCTCCCAAAAAAGCAGGAATTCCTTATGGAAAACACCTCGGGAAAACAACCCTTTCTCCAAGGACACACTTGGAGGTAATTCTGGGGCTGGCATTGAAACAGCCACCCTGAATCTCCCAAAAAAGCAGGAATTCCTTATGGAAAACACCCCAGGAAAACACCTCTTCCTCCAAGGACAAACTTGGAGGGAATTCTGGGGCTGGCATTGAAACAACCTCCCCAAATCTCCCAAAAAAGCAGGAATTCCTTATGGAAAACAGCTCTTCTTCCAAGGACAAACTTGGAGGGATTTCTGGGGCTCATGCTGTAAACAGCCACCCTGAATCTCCCAAAAAAGCAGGAATTCCTTATGGAAAACACCTCGGGAAAACACCTCTTTCTCCAAGGACAAACTTGGAGGGAATTCTGGGGCTGGCATTGAAACAGCCACCCCAAAGCCCCTAAAAAAGCAGGAATTCCTTATGGAAAACACCCCAGGCATGTCAGGGGCGATGCTGCATCCATGGCCTTTCCCAAATCCGCGGCCGTCACTAACCAGGCGGCTCGGAAGGATCCGTCGGAATCGCAGGGACTTCCGAGAGGAAGCGTTGGGAACGGCGCCAGGAGCGCAGCCTGTCCCGCTTATCCCACTTTCCCTCGCTAATGAGGGTGATCCGTGCAGGACAGGAGGCCCCAGAAGGGGCCGACACCGCCTCGGATCCCGGATTTCTGAAGGACTCTACGGGGATGAAATTCCGCTGGCCGGGTGGGTCAAGGAAGGGCACGTCCTGGGAAAACGGCCGTTCCAGGATTGGGGTTTTTTCCCTTTGGAAAGGGGATGGATCAGGAGCTCCGGAGTGGGTTTGTTCTACCTGGTGGAGGGTGGGGAAATCCTAAAAAAAGAGAACCAACCTTAAAAAGCAGCCAAGGGAAATGATAATGTTGATAGCTCTGTGGTGTCTGTGCCCAGGGAGATCCCAAATCCTGGGAATTTGGAGTGTTTTTAAGGATCTGTCCCAACCCCTTCATCCTATGGAGTGGAACGAAAGGAGGAAGCCCCAGTGCTGCCAACTTCAATGGTTTTATTGGGAATTTACAATTTTCCACGTTCTTTCCATGAGATCCCAGTTGTTGGGTTCAGGGGATGGCGTGAAAAACCTCGGGTTTTGGAAAAGAAGGAAAAGGAGGAAAAACATCAAAAGAAGAGAGGGGAAAATTCTGACTGGAGCAGGAAGAAATCTGAAATGAAATTAATTTTTTTTCAAGCTCCAAATCTGGAAGATAAATAGGAGCTAAATCTGGGAATTCTGGGGAAATCTCAGGGTTGGGGAGGGTGTCTTGGCTGGATCATCTCTCATTCCAAGGACACGGACGCCTTCCACAATCCCAGAGGGAATTTTGGGATGCAGCCCATCCCGGTGCCGAGGCCAATGACATTCCCAGATGATGGAGACCTGGAGAACACCAGGTGTGTCCCCTTCGTGCCAAAGCCCTTTGGGATTTGTTGGGAACCTGGAGCGAGGGGAGGGGCCGGCGGCTTCGGCAGGTGGCGCTCCTGCCCTGACTAACGCTGGCAATTAACAAATTAACCTAATTAGGCGGTGACTGGGGCCGCATTGAGCGGGAGCTGCCCTTTCACCCCGAGCGTGGTCGGAGCAGCCGCGAGAATTCCGGAGGGAATGGAGGGATGATCCAAAGGCAATCCAAAGCAAACACTGAGGAATTTTCCCCCCTCACCATTGGGAATTTGCTCTGGAATTATTTATTCCACCCCAGATTCCCTGCTGATCCTATCGTTGTTCCATTGGGATCCCCGCTCAATCCCAGATTTCCCCCCAGCAGAATCTCAAAGTTTGGTTCCTTCAAGTCACTGGATTGTGGTGCAGTGATCCCATGGGTGTCCTGCATCGACCCCTGCTCGATCCCGGATTTCCCAAATCCCAACTGCAGGATCCCAAATGTTAAATCACTGAATTGTGGTGCAGTGATCCCATGGTTGGCCTGTTCAGATCCCTGCCCGATCCCAGATTTCCCAAATCCCAACAGCAGGATCCCAAATGTTAAATCACTGAACTGTGTTGCAGTGATCCCATGGGTGTCCTGCATGGATCCCTGCTCGCTCCCAGCTTTCCCCCAGCAGAATCCCAAAGTTTGGTTCCTTTAAGCCATTGAATTGTGGCGCAGTGCCACCACCACAGCCTGAGCTGGGGCCTCCAGGGAGGATCCACATCCAAGGATTCCCTGGAATTTTGTACCCCTGCAGTCCATGCACCCCTTCCCATGTTGGATTTTGGGCTGGGATCTTCCCATTGGATACACCAGACTGGGATCTGGCACTGCAGGGCCCTGTCCCTGGTGCCCATTCCCAGATCCTTCCCCTTGTCCCTCACCTATTCCCACATGGCAATCCCAGAAAATGGGGTCAGCCGTTCAGGAATTCACTCTGGAGTTGGGTGTGGAATGGAAGGAGATGGTTGGAGCTGCCGGGAATGAGCTGGGAATGGGGGCATGGACTGGGAGGGTACAAAATCCCAGTGCCTGGTTTGGGGCACAGGGCTGATGCCCATTCCCAGGTTATTCCCAGTGGTTCCAACCATTTCCTTGCATTCCACACCCAGCTCCAGAGTGAATTCCCCAGCAGCTGATCCCATTGTCCGGACTTCCACGTGGGAATTGGTGAGGGATAAAGGGTCACAGAGTGTGGGATGCTGCTCCAGCACCCTGATCCCAAAGGAACTGCCCCCATTCCCCATTTGCCAGTCCCATTGTCCTGGCTTCGAGGTGGGAATTGGTGAGGGATAAAGGGTCACAGAGAGCGGGGCTTCTGTTCCAGTGCCCTGATCCCAAAGGAACTGCCCCCATTCCCCATTTGCCAATGCCACTGTCCCAGATTTCCAGGTGGGAATTGGTGAAGGATAAGGGGTCACAGAGTGTGGGCTGCTGCTCCAGTGCCCTGATCCCGAAGGAACTCTGATCCATAAACTGCCCCCATTCCCCAGCAGCTGATCCCATTGTCCCAGATTTCCAGGTGGGAACAGGTGAGGGATAAATGTTCACAGAGAGTAGGGCTGCTGTTCCAGTGCTCTGAACCCAAAGGAACTGCCGCCATTCCCCATTTGCCAATCCCACTGTCCCAGATTTCCAGGTGGGAACAGGTGAGGGATAAAGGGTCACAGAGTGTGGGATGCTGCTCCACTGCTCTGAATCCAAAGGAACTGCCCCCATTCCCCATTTGCCAATCGCCTTGTCCCAGATTTTCAGGTGGGAACAGGTGAGGGGTCACAGAGTGTGGGATGCTGCTCCAGGGCTCTGAACCCAAAGGAACTCTGATCCATAAACTGCCCCCATTCCCCATTTGCCAATCCCATTGTCCCAGATTTCCAGGTGGGAACAGGTGAGGGATAAAGGGTCACAGAGAGCGGGGCTGCTGTTCCAGTGCCCTGATCCCGAAGGAACTGCTGCCATTCCCCATCAGCTGATCCCACTGTCCCAGATTTCCAGAAGGGAATTGGTGAAGGATAAGGGGTCATAGAATGTGGGCTGCTGCTCCAGTGCCCTGATCCCAAAGGAACTGCCGCCATTCCCCATCAGCTGATCCCACTGTCCCAGATTTCCAGGTGGGAACAGGTGAGGGGTCACAGAGAGCGGGGCTGCTGTTCCAGCGCCCTGATCCCAAAGGAACAGCCCCCATTCCCCATCCAGGATCTGGGAATCATCCCGCCCTGGAGACCCGGCTGGGGAGGGCACGTCCCTGTGCCCTCGGCAATGTCACCGTGTCCCTCCCCCCCGCGCATTTGGAGGCGAGCTCTTAATGGCTTGCTGTTAATTAGTGTGAACTCTGATTGCCCCGCGAGCACGCCCTTGCCTTTGTCAGCTAATTGGCCGGGCTTTCTCATCTATTATGTAAATAGCCCCGGTCTCTGCGGCGCGGTGTCGTAACGCTCCGCATTCCTGGGAGCCTGCGCTCCCGGTTCGTGGAATTGCGCTCCCGGCCCCGGGCGAAAACAGCAGCAGCAACAACAACAACAACAAAAAGCAGGCGAGCCTTTGGCCGGGCTTTGGGAGGCTCCAGAAACGAGTTCCAGAAGAAAGTGTTCCGGGCAGGAGTTCAGGGCATGGACAGCGGGAGGAGGAGACAGCGGGAAAAGCTGGATAATCCTGGCCTTGCGTCACCTCCCGCGGCCCCACGTGCACAGGTAGGGCTGGGAGCCGCTCCAGAGGTTGTCCCGTGTCACATCCCCGCGGGGAAGGAGCGAGGGAGGAGCAGCTCTGCCCTTCCCTCTGCGCCGGGCTCTGCTGGGGCCGCACCTGGAATTCCGTGTCCAGCTCTGGGTCTCTCCATTCGGGACCTGGAGGGGCTGGAGCGTGTCCGGGGAAGGGAATGGAGCTGGGAAAGGGGTGGAGAATCCCTGAGGAGCTGGGAAGGGGCTGCAGAATCCCTGAGGAGCTGGGAAAGGGCTCAGCCTGGAGCAAAGGAGGCTCAGGGGCCCTTGTGGCTCTGCACAACTCCATGAAAAGTTGGAACCAGGCAAGAGTTGGGAACTGATCCCAGGGAATGACAGGATAAAAGGGAACGGCTTCAGGCTGGGCCAGGGGAGGCTCAGGTTGGACACCAGCAAGAATTTCCTCATGGAAAGGGTGGTCAGGCCTTGGAAGTGCCCAGGGAGGTTTGGAGTGCCCATCCCTGGAGGTGTCCAAGGAATTCCTGGATGTGGCACTCAGTGCCAAGGTGGGGATCAGTCCCAGCTTGGACTGGACAGTCCTGGAGGGATTTTCCAACCTCAGTGATCCCACTGCAAGGACCATGGCTGGTTTCCCTCCTGTGCTGGGACGAGCAAAGCTCCTCACCCAATTCCAAGGTCCCTCACAGCATTGTCCATGGAAGCTGTAGGTTTTTAAGGAAAACTTGGATGTTCTGGGAGCTGAGGAGTGGGAGAGGCAGGGAATTGTTTGTGGGACAGATCTGCTGGAGCAGACCAGCCAAGGACTCTCTTCACACCCACCCCGGGAGATGCCACAGCAGCAGGAGGAGGAGGCACCATCCAGTGCCAGGAGCACGGAGGAGCCAAAGGATTCCAAAAACAGATCCACAGGCCTGGATTTTTCCAAAGCCAACAAATTTTGGGGCTGGAGATGGTCTAAATGGGTCTTTTCCAGTGATCCATGTACTGCAGACAGGACAGTTTAGGACAGGAACCCCAAATGTCCTGGCCAAGCAGTGAGCGAGGTGGCTCCTTGGAATGCCGGCCGGTATTTTCCGTGAGGGAGAAAAACTTCCAAAGGATATTTATTCCACAGACAAGCTGAGCTGTAAAACAAATGAGCAAAGCCCCTGCTCCGATAAATCCACTTAGAAATCCAAACCCAGTAGCAACAGGATAATTTATGTCCCACGGAGAGAGGTCCAGAGGAAAATTGATGGAGTCTCTTATTTGGGTCGTAAATCAGATTCCATTAATGGAACCCATCCACAAATTTATAAACACAGCCCGGAGCCCAGGCTGGTCCTTCAGCTCCTGGGAAGGAGGGACTGGAGCAGAAAGGGGGCTCTGATCCATAAACTCCTTCCTGATAAATCCAGGAGGACAATCTGGGAAAAGATAGCTGGGCTGGATTTATGGCGCCTGAAAGGGAGCCAGGCAGGAGTAAATCCTGTATGTGCCAGCAGAAATAAATCTGGGAATGTTCTCCTCTTCTTCCCTGTCCAGAGGGCCACTCGCAAATCCAAGAGCATTTCCAGTTCCTCTTTGCTTTGGCCTTCCTGCCTCCAGTCCCAGGAATGCCAAGGCTTAAGGGATCATGGAATGGGTTGGGTTGGAAGGGACCTTAAGGATCAGTCAATCCCACCCCATCCATGGGCAGGGACACCTCCCACTGTCCCAGGTGGATCCAACCTGGCCTTGGGCACTTCCAGGGATGCAGGGGCAGCCCCAGCAAATCTGGGAATCCCAGCCCAGCCAGGAATTCCTTGCCAAGATCCCAGCCCAATCTCCCCTTTCCCAGTGGGAGCCATTCCCTGGCTCCTGTCCCTGCAGGCCTTGTCCCCAGTCCCTCTCCAGCTCTCCTGGAGCCCCTGCAGGCACTCTGAGGATTCCCTGGAATTTTCCCTTCTCCAGGGGAACATTCCCAGCTCTTCCCGCCTGGCTCCAGAATCCTGGAACGGTTTGGATTGGAAGTGACACTAAATTCCATCCCATTCCCACCCCATCCATGTTAGGGACACCTCACACTGTCCCAGGTTGCTCCAAGCCCTGTCCAACCTGGCCTTGGACAATTCCATGGATTTGGCAGCCACAGCTTCTCCAGGCAACCACGGTCAGCAGATCCAGAGCCCCTCCACCCTTCCCAGGTCAAGGGAAGATGTTTAGATCCATTAAATCCATCAGAATTCCTTGACCATTCCCCACAACTCCCATGTTGAGCAAGAGGCCACAGCTCCACTGGATCCAAGAGGAGAATTCCAGCGTGTTCCACCAGGCAGGGAATATTCCCTGAGGAGCTGCTGCCAGCTTTGCCATCCGTTTTCCAAACCCAACTTGTTCCACGGATTCCTCTGGAATGGGGCACGTTGGGAAATGATTTTGGCCCCAGGTGGAAATTCGATTTCACAGGAATTTAATCCTGACAGGGCGCACATGGGATCAGCTCCTGCTTTTCCCCAGGGATAAAAATTCCTGTGTTCCTTTGTGGGCGCCGCTCTCCGGGACACCAAAGGCGAATTCCGACCACGGAATAATCCAAAAGTGGGGGAATCTGGGAGTGACAAGCAAGGATTAAAATCTCCTTTTTACAAGAATTTCATCACCTGATCCCTGCCTTTCCCAGCTTAAAATCCATCGGGGATTGTCTGAAAAGCTTTGATGAGGTGCCTTTAATTGGGCTTGGAGTTCTGGAGGCATTACCTGGGATAAAGGTGAGGGAACTGCACAAAGAGGTGGGAAAAATCAATTCGGATTAAAATTTGACTCCTCTTTTTCACTTTTCCCACAGCTTGGTGGAGCTGTGTGAAGATTGACCTTTATTCCAAGGGAAATTTTCCATTGTCTTCCCCCTCCAAAAAAAAATTTGGAAAGCCAAAATCATGGCATAATGGAATTGTTTTAGTTGGAAACACTCTGGCCACCACCTTGTCCCCGATGTAGGGACAGACGTTTGGGCAAAGCTGGCACTCAGGAATTTTCTCTAATATCCCTTGGAAAGGTTTTTGTTGGAAAATTTAGGAAAAGGAAGAGGTGTTCACAAATGGGAACAGTGGGGGGTGGTTGGAAGTGAGTTAAGAGCTGTAATTTTTTAAAAACAATATTCTTAAATACAATTTTATCTTAAAAACAGGACTGGAACAATTTCTAGGTGAACGCAACCAGAAAAAAAATTATCCTAATTAATTAAAATATTATTTAAAATTTTCTTTAAATTGGAAAAATTAAGCCCAGAAAATCCCAGTGCTTTGACCTTCAAGGGTTATTTCAATAAACCTGATTTTGGCCAAAAGTTGAGGTGAAATTGGTCACCCTGGCAAGAAATGTGATGAAAATTTGGCCCTAATTAAAAAAAAAAAACCACCAAAACTGTAGCCAAGAAATGAATAGAAATTATAAATTGATAAAAGAAATTATACGTAAATATTAATATAAATAATACATATACACATATAAAATATAGATAGATTTATAAAAATATATACTCATATATAAAATATAAATATATATGAATAAATACATAAAAAGAAAATATAATTTATACAATATGTATAAAATAGAAAATATAAAAAAGATATAAATATATATAAGTATAAAATATAAATATATATAAAATAAACCATAATAAGAGTCTGTGTGGCAATTTCCTTCTCGGGTGTTGCTCGCGTGTCTCCCGTGACTCAGCCAAACATTTTTCCACCTGGTGGGGTCTGTCCGCGATCCAACACCCGTTTCCTAATGATTATCCCAAGGAAAACATGAATTTCCAGGGGGAGGAAGAGGTAATTTTGCAATCCTGGCCGAGAGGTCGAGCACGGCCAGGGCAGTTCAGGAGGTGGTGACTGGGCAGAAAATCCTCTTCGGATTGTGCTGAAGCGGCCAAGGACAAGTTTGGACTTCTTAGGGAAGGCAACGGAGCCTGGGAAGCTCTGGGAAAGCTCGGGATTAAGAGCAGATGATAAGGTGGATCCAGATCCTTGTAAACAGCAGGAATTTCCCCAGCCGGGGTGGCTGCGGCGAGGACAAAGCACCCAGAGGTGGAATGGGGATGAGTTTTAAATCCTGGGACGGATGGGATTCGGGGAATTTCCACCCTGGAGTCTGGGAGGCCTCCAAGGACAAATTGTCCTGGAAAAATTCAGCTGAGCTGTTCTGGATCCTCTCTGGGCTTGGAGCTGGGTTTGCCTCTGGAGGAGGAGGAGGAGGAGCAGGAATTTTTTGGTTTGGAAAGGTTTTTTTGTGCCTGGAGGAATGGGGATGGAGAGTCCAAAATCCGGTTTAACCTACAGAAGTGGCCTGGGAGAACTTCCCAGGGATTTTGGGAATACCATAGGATTAACATTCCCTCAGAACCATGGAACATCCAGAGCAGGAAGGGACCCACAGGGATCATGGATCCCGCTCCTTCCCTGCCCAGGATGATCCCAACAATCCCACCCTGTCCTTGGGAATGTTTTCCAAACTCTCCCGAAGCTCTGGCAGCCTTGGGAATGCGACCATTCCCTGGAAAGATGTTCCAGTGCCCCACCACCCTCTGGATGAGGAATCTTTTCCTGATTTCTCCCCTAACCCTGCCTGGAGCAGCTCCAGCTGTTTCTCCCTGGAAAATTTAGACTTCCCTACTCTTATATATTTTTTTTAAGGAATATTTTCCTTGAGATACTCAAAGCACCCAGGTGTTTTTCCTTTTTTCCCACCCATTTTTTAACAATATTTCAATGTCTTGGGGTTTTTTTTCCCCTTACTGAAGGAAAAAAACCCTTTTTGGCTGGGCCCATCCCAGTAAATTATCCATAAAATTTCCGTGTTGGAAATGGATTTTCCCTCACCCTGAAGACACCAGGCAGAGAGATCTCCCCATTTCTGGGCTCTCTTGGGATTGTTCCTTGCTGGGATCCACAGGATTCGGAGCCACCTCGTGATGAGCATTAGGATTCGTCCTAATTCCTGAGGGATTCATTCAGGGATTGAATTTTAAAAAAGGGGGAAAAAAATCATCCCAAATTGACACAGATCCACTTCACGGCCATGAACTGGCAGAGGCACCCCTGGGAATCTCTTCTTGAGGAAAAAAAATCACCATTTTTGTGGGATTTCGTGTTTTTTGGGTCAGGCCCTTGGCTGGTCTCCAATGCCAGGAAATTTCCCTGCTTTCCACCAGCTGGGATTCAGGCCAAGGACATGGAGCTGCTCCCTGTTTGCTTGTGCTGGTGGAAAAGCACTTTGAGGATGGATCTGGACTCCTGCAGGTGTTTAAAAAAGGAGAAATTGGGATATTCCCTCTCTTCGGAGCCTCCAGATTCTGGATTTGTGTAGAGACAGCAGGAAAAAGTGGGTCTGTGGTTACGGTGGGACAAATCCAGGGAAGGGTCACGTTCAAAGGTGAATTATTTGGGATTTGCAGATTATTTCCACTTTTTCCAGTGGGGTTCAAGCCTGGAATCATCTTTGTCCCATTTTCTGGCAGGAACCATTGCTGTCCCATTTTCTGGCACAGCTGGGACAGTGGCTTGACCTCAGCAGAGCAGCCAAAATTTCGGGGTGCAGCATCTCCTTCCTCCCGGGCCTGGATGGGAATCTTGAAGGCAAATGGAATTTTTGCAGCTCCACCCGAATTCCTCAGGGTTTCCTGCCTTCCTGAAGGATGATCCCGGAGCCTTTGCTGTTCCTGGGGAAGCACCTGGATCTGCTGGATGTGAGGATGGATCTGGACTCCTGCAGGTGTTTAAAAAAGGAGAAATTGGGATATTCCCTCTCTCTGGAGCCTCCAGATTCTGGATTTGTGTAGAGACAGCAGGAAAAAGTGGATCTGTGGTTACGGTGGGACAAATCCAGGGAAAGGTCACGTTCAAAGGTGAATTATTAGGGATTTGCAGATTATTTCCACTTTTTCCAGTGTGGTTCAAGCCTGGAATCATCTTTGTCCCATTTTCTGGCAGGAATCATTGCTGTCCCATTTTCTGGCACAGCTGGGACAGCGGTTTGTCCTCAGCAGAGCAGCCAAAAATTTGGGGTGCAGCATCTCCTTCCTCCCGGGCCTGGATGGGAATCTTGAAGGCAAATGGAACTTTTGCAGCTCCACCCGAATTCCTCAGGGTTTCCTGCCTTCACGAAGGATGATCCCAGAGCCTTTGCTGTTCCTAGGGAAGCACCCGGATCCACTGGATGTGTAGAAATTAATTTGTGATTTACACCCATTTTTTGGGGTGCTGGGGCCTGATTTTTACGACCCCAAATCAGCGAGAAGTGGAGATTCAGGGCCTTGAAATGTGAATTTTACAGGAAAGAGTCCAAGAAAAAGCCCGAAAACAGATGAGCAGATAAATCCTGACAGATCAGGACCTGCTGGAAGATCCGAGGGCTCAAGGGCTCCTCATCGAGGAACTCATTAAATGCCAGATCCATTCGCTGTCGTTCCTGCTATTTCGGGATATGTGGAAATATCAGGGAAAAAAAGGTCAGAAAAGCCAGGGTGGCTCTGAAGCGCTGCTGGAGCTGGGGCCGAGCAGCTCCAGGGGATCCAATCCCACATCAGGAGCAACAGGCTGGTCCTGGGAAGCCTCCATGGGATCTGTCCCGCCTGGACATGGATTTGGGATGAATATCTGATCCCAGAGATCCCTAAAAACCACAGGAGGGCTTTCATTTCCAACATTCCTTCAACTCCACCCTCAAATTCCGACACAGGGACACCTCCCACTGTCCCAGGTGGATCCAAGCCCCAGTGTCCAGCCTGGCCTTGGGCACTGCCAGGGATCCAGGGGCAGCCCCAGCAAATCTGGGAATTCCAGCCCAGCCAGGAATTCCTTGCCAAGATCCCAGCCCAATCTCCCCTTTCCCAGTGGGAGCCATTCCCTGGCTCCTGTCCCTGCAGGCCTTGTCCCCAGTCCCTCTCCAGCTCTCCTGGAGCCCCTGCAGGCACTCTGAGGATTCCCTGGAATTTTCCCTTCTCCAGGGGAACATTCCCAGCTCTCCCAGCCTGGCTCCAGAGCCGAGTGACTCCAGAATCCTCTGGGGCCTCTTCTGGACTCTCTCCATGGCCAAAATCCCTCTTTTTTTCGGGGACATTTTCCCTGTAGCTCAGCGTGGCTATGTCAGGCCTCCTTGCAAACCCTCACTGTTTAATTTGGGGGTTAAAAGGGCTTTTCCAGGCCATCCCAAGCTGGGAGCAGCCCTTTGCCTCGGGGCTCTCCCCACCAGGCCTTGGCCACCAGACCTGGCTCCTGCCAAGGTTCAGGAGATTATTCCTGCTTTCTTCTTTCTCCTGGAGCTGCTCTGACTCATCTGCACGGAGCAGACACAACTTCCTTGGTCCCATTCCCACAGCAGCAACTGCTGCCTCTGGCTTGGCTTCAGAAAGGCTCCGGAGGTGCTAAAATCCCACAGAACTGGCAGGGATTGGAGCCCAAAACTGACTTTTTTTAGAGCTGGGTCTCTGTCTCTGCTCTGAGGCTCTGCCTTGTTGCTCCTGGCACGGGTGGGAGGCTCTGAAGGTGCCGAGATCGGGGTTTTTTTGGGGAAGAAAGATGAGACGCTCTATGTGTTGTGTCTCCCAGCTGGTTAACCAGGCTCCAAACAGACTCCATGGAATTGCTGTGGCTTTTCCTGCTCGGAGCGAGGTCGGATCGCTGAGATGAACCTCATTCGATTTCTTTCCTCAGCTGAGGATGGAAAACTCATTTTAGGGAGGGATCTGGTGATGGGAAGTGTCACTGCTTCACCACCAGACCTTCCCTTCTTTTTTGGGGAGGGTCAATGTTCAGGAGAACGAGCTCTCGGTCTGTCACAGGGATGGATGAATTCCAGGGATCTCCTGACAGGAGGGGACAGCCGGGGTGGCGGTCGGGCTCTGCTCCAGGGAACAGGGACAGGAGGAGAGGGAACGGCCTCAGGCTGGGCCAGGGGCGGGGCGGGGTGGACATCAGCCGGAGTCTCCTCCTGGAAAAGCTTGGGAAGCATTGGGAGTGCCCAGGGAGGTTTGGAGACCCCATCCCTGGAGGTGCCCAAGGAATTCCTGGATGTGGCACTCAGCGCCAGGGTGGGGATGGGGCACAGGCTGGACTGGATGATCCTGGAGGGATTTTCCAGCCCCAATGGTTCCATGAACCTCCATGTGATCCATGCATTGTTCCTGGGACATCCTGGCCTCCAAGATCCATCTTTTTCTTTTCATGGCCTCATTCCATGGCAGCAGGGAAGGAGCAGTGGGGTTTGGAAGGTTCCCAGTGCCGGGTATGTCCCATCCTGAGGGAACAGCACCGGGACACCAATCCCGGATTGCTGAGACAGCTTTGCTGTGTGAGGTCTTTTCAGAAAGGAGAGATCTGGATTTAGAGCTGGATCTAGATCTGGAAAAGGCCAGGTTTTAGATTTGAGCAGCCTGGTTTACCGGAAGGTGTCCCTGCCCATTGCAGGAGCTGGAATGAGATGAGCTTTAAGGTCCCTTCCAAGCCAAACCATTCCATGATTTTTATTTCACAGCCTTGTTTAGAAATCTTGCCCCAAAGTAAGCAAAGAGAAAACTCTCCTAATTCATTCTCCCCTCACTCTGAAAAGCAGTTTGTTTATTTTATTTCCTTTTTTTTTTTTTTTCCTTCATCCAACAACGCCAACAAGGAGGCCTTGAAGGCGCCTTTCCCCTGCCGGGGAAGGGACGGATCAGGGAACACCAGCAAGGAGAAGGTGAGGCGAGCAGCAGGAGCTGCTGTGCCCCAGCCAGAGCCTTGGAACCCTGCCCATCTCTGAGTAACACATCCAGAGATATTTATTCCTCCCCGGAACCGGGACCTCCCACAGGAGCCTCCACGGAAAAGATTGGCAGGAATTCTGGACACCTTTGCCCTGCCATGGGAGTCTATCCCATGGAGGGCTTGGCTTGGCCTCCTCCAGGTCCCTCATGGCTCCCTGTTAGAATTAATTCCCTTATTTTCCCTCTGTTTCAAATCCAAAGGGATTTGGATCCCTCAGGACCACCTGAGGACTGGCAGGGAGCTGATTTCCCAGCACACTGGGAGGGCGTGGGGAGGTGTTTGCCAGGCTTGGATGGAGATGGAGGATGGAGAGATGCAAACCTGGGAGAGACTGATCTGTGCAGAGCAGGGGAGCAACATCTGGAGCCAGTCACCCTTCCAGCTGTGCCTGGCTTCCAGCTGTGCCTGGCTTCGTCCCACAGGATGTTCAGCCCGCAGAGAGGCAGGAAGGAGCTGGTGGAGTTGGGGTGATGAAGGCCATGACCTAGGGAGGGGTTTGCTGAGCCACGGGGGGTTGAGGTGGTGGTGGTTGATGTTTGAAGTGGTGGTGGATGGTTCAGATGGTGGTGGTGGATAGTTCGGATGGTGGTTGATGGTTTGGGTGGTGGTGGTGGATGGTTCGGGTGGTGGTGGATGGTTCGGATGGTGGTGGGCCATGGTTCAGATGGTGGTTGATGGTTTGGATGGTGGTTGATGGTTTAGATGGTGGTTGATGGTTTGGATGGTGGTGGATGGTTCAGATGGTGGTGGTGAGCCATGGTTCGGATGGTGGTGGGCCATGGTTCGGATGGTGGTGGGCCATGGTTCAGATGGTGGTTGATGGTTCAGATGGTGGTTGATGGTTAGATAGTGATGGTGGATGGTTTGGATGGTGGTGGATGGTTCAGATGGTGGTGGTAGATTGGATGGTGGTGGGCCATGGTTCAGATGGTGGTTGATGGTTCAGGTGGTGGTGGTTGATGGTTTGGGTGGTGGTGGATGGTATTCAGATAGTAGTGGTTGATGTTTAGACAGTGGTGGTTGATGGTTCAGGTGGTGGTAGTGGTGGTTTGGGTGGTGGTGGGTCATGGTTCAGATAGTTGTTGATATTTCAGGTGGTGGATGGTTTGGTGGTGGTGGTTTGGTGGTGGTAGTTGATGGTTGGGTGGAGGTGGATGGTGTTCAGATAGTGGTGGTTGATGTTTAGACAGTGGTGGTTGATGGTTTGGGTGGTGCTGGTGGTTCGGATGGTGGTGGTTGATGGTTTGGGTGATGGTTCGGGTGGTGGTGGTTGATGGTTTGGGTGGTGCTGGTGGTTTGGATGGTGGTGGTTGATGGTTTGGGTGGTGGGTCGGGTGGTGGTTGTTGATGGTTTGGGTGGTGCTGGTGGTTTGGATGGTGGTGGTTGATGATCTGAACACTCCAGAGGACACCTGGAGCTGGCAGGGGACTGTCCCAAACCTCTGGGACGAGCTCCATGGTGGAGCTGGACACCCCCGCCATCCCAGCCGCAAACACCCCCGAAAACCCAAATAACCCCATCTCCCCCACCCCGCTCCTTCCTCCTGCTCTGAACCGGCCCCAAGGGATTCCCGGGAGGAGGAGCTGCTCCCGAACTCGCCAGGGATGAGGAGCCGATAACCCCGGGCCGGGAGGGCTCTCCCGGGTTTGGGGCTGTTCTGTTCTCCCAGGGCACGGCCCTTATCTCTTATCTCGTGTGCGGTTTCCTTCCCCACATGGAGCGCAGCTGGGGCAGGAGCCCGATAAGCGGGGAGGCATTTCCCGCTCCCCCAGCGCGGCTCGGGAAAACGGGAGGGAGAGGGAAGGGGATCCAACGGGCCGAGCTCCCGCTGCCATTCCCGAGAAATCAATTAGCCAGGGAGGGGCAAACCGCGGGGTTGGGAGGAAAACATCGCAAAAAGGGGGCAGAGGGAGGGGGTGTTGGAATTGGGAGTGTGTGTGTTTGCTCCTGGGAGGTAATCCCAAAAGATTCAGTGGGAGCTGGTAGGGAAAACCTGGGATTTGGGAAGCAGGCTGCTAATTAGGGAGATAGGAATGAGTGGATTTGTTTGTAGACGCTCCCAAAGGTTTTAGCAGGAGCTGATAGGGAAAGGTTGGGATTTGGGAAGATGGCTGATTAATTAGGGACATCAGGAGATGGGAATGAGTGGATTTGTTCCTGGGAGGTGTTCCCAAAAAGATTCAGCAGGAGCTGGTAGGGAAAATTTGGGATTTGGGAAGCAGACTGATATTAAGGGAGATTAGGAGATAGGAATGAGTGGATTTGTTTGTAGGAAATGCTCCCAAAAGTTTCTTCAGGAGATGGTAGGGAAAACCTGGGATTTGGGAAGCAGGCTGCTAATTAGGGAGATAGGAATGAGTGGATTTGTTTGTAGACGCTCCCAAAGGTTTTAGCAGGAGCTGATAGGGGAAGGTTGGGATTTGGGAAGCAGGCTGATAATTAGGGGGATCAGGAGATGGGAATGAGTGGATTTGTTCCTGGGAGGTGTTCCCAAAAGATTCAGCAGGAGTTGGTAGGGAAAGGTTGGGATTTGGGAAGCAGGCTGATAATTAGGGAGATAGGAATGAGTGGATTTGTTTCTGGGAGGTGTTCCCAAAAGTTTCAGCAGGAACTGGTTGGGAAAACCTGGGATTTGGGAAACAGGATAATATTTAGGGAGATCAGGAGATGAGAGTGAGTGGATTTGTTTGTGGGAGATGCTCCCAAGAGTTTCAGTAGGAGTTGATCAGGAAAACCTGGGATTTGGGAAGCAGGGGACCACACTCATCCTGTGCTGGAAAATATCAGCCAGGACTTGTGGTCTGCAGTGGCTAAGGTTGGGAAAATCCACATTTGGAATCTCCTCAGCATTTTGGGAACTCCGGTAGTGTCAGATGGAGCATTTGGGTTTGTTTTTTTTCAGGCTTCAATTCCCTCCCAGAGTCTGGGAGGCCTGAAAGCTCCATCCTACTCTTTTGGGAATATGTCCAGAGGGTGCTGTGTTCCGGCTGTTATTCCATGTGGAACTGGGGTGCATGGCAAAAGCCTTTGGATGGACACTCAGCACGGCTGCAGTTGGATTTAGGGGTCTTCCCTTCTCTTGCTCCTTAGAGTGGGCAATTATTTGAAATTAAATAAATTTTTGGGTTCAGGTCCCTCCATTCCCAGTCAGATCCCTCGGTTTCCAGTCAGATCCCTCCGTTCCCAGTCACATTCCCAGTTTGGAAGAGTTTCCAACTCCTGTTAGGAAGGAGTGAGGTATTTTTGGGATGTGACTCTCTCCTTTGGCAGAGGGGCTGCTGCCGACAGGGATTGTCCTCATGGAATGTCTCATCCCGCAGAATTTGGGGTTTCTGTGGAGAGCTGGGTTAGTGAAAACCGGGCCTTGCCCTTGTCCTGCCAGGGTTGCTCCGGCAGAATTTTGGGAAGTTTTCTGCTGGCACAAAGTGAGGAATGTGGTTGAGGGTCTGTTGGGCACCTGATGACCCCAAATACCAAATTCCCACTTCCCAAACCAGCCCAAAGGGAAAACAGAGCTGGGATTGGTGCCAGAGGAGTGGATCCCTCTGTTGAGGGGTCACACCTGTCACCCTGAGCCCTCCTTCCCAAAAAGAGGGAATTGAATCCCCATTTCCATGGGAATTGCTCAGAGCAGGTTTGGGGTTTCCTCCTGTTTCTCATTCCACTGGAAAGGTGCCATGGGAAGAAGGGTGGGAGGGAGCTCCAGGACACCGGGAAGCTCCAAACCCTCTGGAGCTCTGGAGAGGAAGGAGGCTGGAAGAGAGTCCTCAGCTCCTGGGCTGGGAGCTGTGTCCCGGCAGGAATTTTGGTTTCCTTGGGCTCTGGAGCAAGGTTTGAACTCCCATCCCAAGCTGGAAAATTGGGAAACAGCCCCGAGGGATTGAGGACTTGGGGGGGCTTCCATGGATCAGCTTCTCTGCCATCCATGTAGGAATGGCAGCCACGTGAATGGAAGTGTCCCCACACCTAAATCTGTATCGTTATTCCCAAACTATCCTTCCAAGAGTTCTTCTGTTGCACCCACCGAGCTTGCAAGGTTTGTCTGGTCTGCTCGTTTTCACTCTGAGCTTGCTCCTCGGATTCAATTCCCCTGGGACTTCCTCTAAGGTCTTCCAAATTGTTCCTCTGAATTCCCCAAGAACTTCTTCTAGGACCTTCCCAACCTCTGGTGGGATGGTTCCTCTTGTTAATTAACCTGAATTTTCCAGGTTAAATTTACCTGGAAGTTTTCTTAGGATCTCCCAAATTGTTCCTCTGATTAAATTCCCCTTGATGTTTTTCTAGGATATTTCAAACTGCCCTTGGAATGGTTCCCCTTGTTAAATCCCCCTGGAACTTAGGATCTTCCAAGCTTCTTCTTGCATGGTTCCTCTTGTTAAATTCCCTGAGAATGTTCCCAAGGATCTTTTCTTAGGATCTTCAAAACGTTTTTTCTGACTAAATTCCCCTGGATCTTTTGTAGGACCTTCCAAACTGCTCTTGGAATGGTTCATCTTGTTAAATTCCCCTGAAACTTTTCTTAGGATCTTCCAAGCTTCTTCTTGGATGGTTCCTCTTGTTAAATTCCCCTGAAACTTTTCCTAGGATCTTCTAAATGGTTCCTCTGGTTAAATTCCCCTGGATCTTTTTCTAGGATCTTCCAAACTGCTCTTGGAATTGTTCCCTTTGTTAAATTCATCTGAAACTTTTCCTAGGATCTTCTGAGCTTCTTCTTGAATGGTTCTTCTTGTTAAATCCCCCTAGAACTTTTCCTAGGATCTTTTCTTAGGATCTCCCAAATGGTTCCCCTGGTTAAATTCCCCTAGAACATTTCCTAAGATCTTCAAAATGTTTTTCTCTGATTAAATTCCCCTGGATCATTTCCTAGGATCTTCCAAGCTTCCTCATGGATGGTTCTTCTTGTTAAATTCCCTGAGAATGTTCCCAAGGATCTTTTCCTAGGATCTTCTAAATGGTTCCTCTGGTTAAATTCCTGTGGATCTTTTTCTAGGATCTTCCAAACTGCTCTTGGAATTGTTCCCTTTGTTAAATTCATCTGAAACTTTTCTAGGATCTTCTGAGCTTCTTCTTGAATGGTTCTTCTTGTTAAATTCCCCTAGAACATTTCCTAAGATCTTCAAAATGTTTTTCTCTGAATAAATTCCCCTGGATATTTTCCTAAGAACTTCCAAACTGCTCTTGGAATGGTTCCTCTTGTTAAATTCCCCTGGATCTGTTCCTAGGATCTTCCAAGCTTCTTCATGGATGGTTCTTCTTGTTAAATTCCCTGAGAATGTTCCCAAGGATCTTTTCTTAGGATCTTTCAAATGTTCCTCTGCTTAAATTCCCCGGGATCTTTTTCTAGGATCTTCCAAACTGCTCTTGGAATGATTCCTCTTGTTAAATTCATCTGAAACTTTTCCTAGGATCTTCCGAGCTTCTTCTTGAATGGTTCTTCTTGTTAAATCCCCCTGGAACTTTTCCTAGGATCTTTTCTTAGGATCTTACAAATGGTTCCCCTGATTAAATTCCCCTAGAACATTTCCTAAGATCTTCTAAATGGTTCCTCTGATTAAATTCCCCTGGATCATTTCCTAGGATCTTCCAAGCTTCCTCATGGATGGTTCTTCTTGTTAAATTCCCTGAGAATGTTCCCAAGGATCTTTTCCTAGGATCTTCTAAATGGTTCCTCTGGTTAAATTCCCCTGGATCTTTTTCTAGGATCTTCCAAACTGCTCTTGGAATTGTTCCCTTTGTTAAATTCATCTGAAACTTTTCCTAGGATCTTCTGAGCTTCTTCTTGAATGGTTCTTCTTGTTAAATTCCCCTAGAACATTTCCTAGGATCTTCTAAATGGTTCCTCTGATTAAATTCCCCTGGATAATTTCCTAGGATCTTCCAAGCTTCTTCGTGGATTGTTCCTCTTGTTAAATTCCCCTAGAACATTTCCTAAGATCTTCAAAATGCTTTTCTCTGATTAAATTCCCCTGGATCTTTTCCTAGGAACTTCCAAAATGCTCTTGGAATGGTTCCCCTTGTTAAATTCCCCTGAAAATTTTCCTAGGATCTTCCAAGCTTCTTTGTGGATGATTCTCCTTGTTAAATTCCCCTAGAACATTTCCTAGGATCTTCTAAATGGTTCCTCTGATTAAATTCCCCTGGATCATTTCCTAGGATCTTCCAAGCTTCTTCATGGATTGTTCCTCTTGTTAAATTCCCCTGAAACTTTTCCGAGGATCTTCCAAAGACTGCTTGGATGGATCCAGGGAGATGAACCTGCTGAGGAGAGGGACCTGAGCCAGCATTTGGGCAGAAGAAGGGGTAAGTGTTGCGCACGTGGCTGGGAGAGGGAGAGGATTTGGGAATGAGATCCCAAGTCCGTGATAGTGTCCCTGAGGGAGACGGATTGGTCCGGAGGTGTGAGAAAGGAAGATTTGGAAATGTGTGGGTGTGAGGTGTGTGTGAGACTGTGCCTGCCTTTCCCTCCCCACACTCTGAGAACCTTCTCGGGGTGTTCACACAGGCCCCAGTTCCCAAAAGAATCCACCCATCCCGAAAAATTCTGGAGTCTGTGGCCCCCTGGAGGAGAAGGATTTGCTCCTGTGCCTCGGGATCGGTTTCCCACAGCTTGTGCTGGAGGTCAGGGCGGGTGCCCAGGGGGGTTTGGGGTGTCCCAACCCCTCTCCTCGCTCCTCTTCCCATCTTCTGAAGGATGGAGAAGTGGAACGTCTCCGACCTCTCCCCACCACTTCCCATCATGCTCCTGGAAAACCATGGAAGGGGCAACCGAACATCCACGGGCTGGAGGTGATGTCACAAGTGCCTGGAAAGGAGTGGAATCATGCCCATTTTTGTGTCATTGTGACAGCCTTGACAATTCTCCCCTTCCAGAGTGCTCCTAAACCTTCAGAGCCCTGGATTTTAGGGCAAGGGCAGCGCGTGGAGCGTGGAAACCCTTTTGATCCCAAAAAGTGCTGGCATCCCTGCGAGGAGCTGGGGATTCTCCTGCTGTCAGCAGTTCCTCTCACCAGCCCCAACACGTGGAAAATGCGGGCTCAGGTCCCTTTTCCCCTTGGGAAAGGGCCAGGCCACATCTCCTGCCTGGAGCCACGTGGTGGCAGGTGCCTCCTCGCACCCTTGTTTTCCCTGTTTTGGGAAAGCCATCCCACCTGGCAGAGGGAAAACCGGGATTCAGTGGGTCAGCAAGAAAGAACAAGCAAGGCTGGCGGTGTTGGTGCTCCAGGAAATTCACCCGGGAGCCGGCGGAGCAGCCGGAGCTCCGGCTCCTGCTCCAAGGACTGTTGATGTTTGGGAAACGAAACAACCCCTGGTGCTGGCGACTGGAATTCAGGTCTCCCCACTCCCAGGGGAGTGTCCCGATCCCAAGGCTCTGGAGTCATGCTCACTCTTGCCCTCTGGAGCTTCAGGCTTGGATTTGATGGATTTTTTTTTTTTCTCCTTGATGAGGAGTTTCTCCCAAAAAAAAAAAAAAAAAGGGGGGGAGTGAGCGCCTCTCCAGTTCTGCTGTCGGGAAGGGCAGGCAGGATTTGGAGGATGGGGTTTCCCAGATCCAGGGAATGCTCACTGGCATTTCAGTTGTTATTTGGGGAAGGGCTTGCAGGAGTTTTGCCTCCTAGTCCTGCTCATTATGGCAATCTGCATATGGAAATAATTATGGAAATTATGGGAGATGCAGAGCACGGCATGGAAACACCCACAGACCAGGCCTCGGTGGTGTCACCAGGCAGGGACACAGGACACAGACTGAGACACCTCTGATCACGTCCTGATGCTTTGGGGTTGGGAATTTTCACTAAAAACTGAGATTTTTCCGTGGATTTTGGTGCTCTCGGGGTGACAGAGCAGGCGAGCCGGGGTGTGAGAGTGAAATCTTGGACACCCATGGATAAACACGCTGGGTTTGGCTGCACAGACCCCCGTGGGGGAGTGTTCTTCCCGGTGATTTATCCTGGCAGTCTCCAAAGGCAGCCAGCCTCCGGAGAGGCCCCTTGGAAAGCAGCAGGGCCTGGAGCCTGGCAGGAAAATCCACCAAACAGGAAAGCTTTGATATTCCTGGCGTTAGGAATGGCGAGCAAGGAGAGGCTCTTGCACAACTCCCGCTGAGCTTGGTGCTCCCACATCCCCCTCTGGTTTTAAAACCTTTAGAGGTTTGGTTTTAAAAGCTTTATTGCTGACCCTAAATCCCTTAGGATCTCTGTCCTGCCCCTGCCAGCGCTGAGCTCCCCTCTGGAATCCCGGAGGGTCCCCAAATCCACCGCTGCTCCCCCAAGTCCTGGTAGGGTCCTGAGCGTTGAGTCGGTGCCTGTGGGCAAATCACTTCCACCTCTGTAGGATCTGGCTGTAAACCGAGGTTAATAACCCCAAATTACCAACCTGTGAGAATTAATGAGCTCAGCCCGGCCCGGCCCTTTGAAGGCAGGAGGCATTACAGGAGCACCGGGCCATTATTGCCGAGTGTGGTTTTAATCTCGGCCTAGTCTCACTTACAAATTGGAGTTCTGCTCCCTTTGGACTGCACGGCACTAATTAGACAGGGAAGGGAGGAAATAAAGGTTTCCAGTGTTGGAAACCAGTTAATTTTAGGGTGCTTTGCTTTAATTGCGTCTGCAAAGACATTGGGAAAACGTGTAATGAGCTGAGAACGCTTGAACTGCTTTTATTGGTCCCTAAACCCTTGCTTCTGCTAAGTCACAAAATGCCAGTAAAAGAGTGGAGAGCTTGACCTTTTTTTTATTATTTTTTTGGGGGGGAATGCTGAGGTGAAATAATTCCTCCTTACCCCATTTCATGCCACCCTCCTCCTCCATAAATCCCAGAGCACTTCCCAGGAGCGGGTGCAGCGCTCTCCCCTCTCGTTTGGGAAACACAAAGGCAGAGGGAGGTGCCAGGATTTGCCCAGGGTCACGTAAACGAGGCTTTGGCTCCGTGAGGAATTTAGGAAAGCAGGTGGAAAACACGCTGTGGACACTTACCTCATTTTCGGGCTTGTTTTCACTTTGGCCAACTCCTACCGATTTAAGCCGGTTTGGGGTTTAAAGTGAAGCTTTGTTGGACCGGGATCTGTCTGGCTGCGGCACAGGGAGGACGTGGAGCTGCTGGAGAGATCCAGAGGAGGCACCAGGGAGGTCAGAGGGATGGAGCAGCTCTGCTGGGAGGAAAGGCTGGGAGAGGAGAAGCTTCGGGGTGAGCTCAGCGTGGCCTTGCAGGGATTGAAGGAGCTGCAGGAAAGATGGAGAGAAATTACGGACAAGGGATGGAGGAACAGGACACAGGGAATGGCTTCCCACTGCCAGAGGTCAGGGATGGATGGGATATCGGGAAGGAATTCCTGGCTGTGAGGATGGGGATAAAACTGGGAAACTCCAGGTGGAATCTTTGGGGAAAGCGCCCGAAACAGCAGGACTGGGAGAGCTGTGGTTTGTTTTGAGGAGGTTTTGGGGGATGAACTGGGGGCTGGAAAAGTGGTGGATGTGGTTCTGGATTCTGGCAGTGGGCTGGGAGCATTGGAGAGCCGTGGCCTTCCTCCCTCAGGCTCCAGGAATACCTGGGAAAACCTTTGGGATCTGATTGCTGGGCCAGTTTGACTGGGAGCTGCTTGGAGATGATGGTTTGGCTGTGGCAAAGGTGAAGAAGAGAAGGTTTTGGGGTGACTTATAGAAATTAGGGGATCCAGAAGATCTGGGATTTCTTTCCAGCTCTTCAGAGACTCCTGAGTGGCCAGAGCGTGTTTGTCACGTGTGAAGTGGGATCATGGAATGGGTTGGGTTGGGAGAGACCTAAAGCTCATCCAGCCCCACCCCTGCCATGGGACACCTTCCCCTATCCCAGGTGGATCCAAGCCCTGTCCAGCCTGGCCTTGGACACTTCCAGGTTGGGTTGGGAGAGACCTAAAGCTCATCCAGCCCCATCCCTGCCATGGGACACCTTCCCTGATCCTAGGTGGATTCCTGTCCAACCTGGCCTTGGACACTTCCAGGATTCAGGGACATCATGTCCTAAACAAGGATTTGCACAGAAATGAGGGGAAATGAAGATGTCTTCAGATCTGCCCTTGCCCTCTGGGGATCTTCCTCTGGGGCGGGGAGTTCCCGGTCTGGCTCTCCTAGGACAATCCTGATGTCCCATGGCCCTTCCAGGAAGGACAGGGTTAGGGTTCTTATCCTTGGGGACTGCTCCCCTCAGAGAGCTCGGCTATTTTATGGCACCATCCTCACTCTCGGGTCAAATATTTAATAATTTCCCTCTGAAAATTCAGCAGAGATTCGGAGGCGTTCCCAAAGCAGCTCCAGCTTTCTGTGTGTGGGAAGTGTGGTGGTTTGCTGGGAATGGTCATTTTGTCAGGCTTTTCCAGGAAAGCTGCCTTGCCTTTGGTCCTGAAACACAGCTCCTCATGGAGCTTTTTATGCTTCGGGTTGTTTCAGAAATTAATTTCGTTTTTAAGGCCCGCAGAGCAGATCCTGGTGAGAATTCAACAGCTTGTTCCACCCGGAGAAGGGAAAAATCCAGGGAATTCTCAGAGTGCCTGCAGGGGCTGCAGGGGAGCTGGAGAGGGACTGGGGACAAGGCCTGCAGGGACAGGAGCCAGGGAATGGCTCCCACTGGGAAAGGGGAGATTGGGCTGGCATCTTGGCAAGGAATTCCTGGCTGGGCTGGAATTCCCAGATTTGCTGGGGCTGCCCCTGGATCCCTGGCAGTGCCCAAGGCCAGGTTGGATCCACCTGGGATGGTGGGAAGTGTCCCTGCCCATGGATGGAGTTGGCACTGGATGAATTTTAAATTCCCTTCCAAGCCACCCCATTCCAGGATTCAGGAATTACAGTCCCCTGAGAGCCGAGCACTCAACTCCGGGAAACGCCAGCAGGCCCGGCTGTGCCATCCACCTTCCCCTTGACTTCGGGATTGCTGGGAAGGCATCTCAGCCCTGCAGCAGCCCCCGCGGCGCTCGGTACCATGGACAGCGCTGGCACGGCCCCGCCACTCGCGGGGACCCGGCCCCGGAGCTCCCGGCGTTTCCTGGTCCCCCCTCTGCATCCTGCCCGCAGCTCTCCGGAGGTTTTCTCGCAACAGCAGCTTTTGTTTGTCCTGGATTGGCTGTGGGAAATCCCCGAAATCCACCTGGATTTAACAGGGTTGGTTGGTTGCCTGCACACCTGACATTGGCATGAGGGAGGGTTCTCCGTCTGCCGCAGGACAAAAAGGAGTTTTTCCTTCAAAAGCAGGGATTTAGACATCTTAAAATCCCATAGGGATTGGTGTCCCTGTATCCCTGCAGGCATGGGAACGTGAAGAGGAAAAATCCGTAATTAGAGGGATTTTTGGGATAGGGGATTCAGCACAACCAGGGAAGTTGTGGCTGCCCCTGGATCCCTGGAAGTGTCCAAGGCCAGGCTGGACATTGGGGCTTGGAGCAACCTGGGATAAGGGCAGGAGTCCCTGCCTATGGAATGGGGTGGGAGGAGAAGACCTTCAAGGTCCCTCCAACCCAAACTACTTTATAACTCTACAGCTGCTTTCTGGAGGTGGGAATTTCCCAGGAATTCTCGCTCTGAAGTTTCAAGGACGGGTCGTGGAGCTCATTCCGGGAGCAGAGGGAGGTTCCCTTCCATGGAATCCCCTCGGCTCACCGGGACAAAGGATTGCTGGGAGCAGATCCGTGACACCTTTCAGGTCCAAACCCTGTAATTTAATGCGTGGAGCAGCTCCACCTTTGAGCCCGGGGAGCGGAGAGGGGCTGGAGATTTAAACCCAGCTTAGAGGAGAGCAGAGAAAGAGCTGAAGCTGCAGAAAGGGAGCTCGTTGCAAAACCTCTGGTGAAGATCCCACCTCTGAGCGCTGTTCTGCTCCAGCTGGGATCAGCACACGGGAGCTGAGCGCGGGGAATTGAGGACATCAAAGCAGCAGCTCTGCATAACCCAGGAGCGCTGAGATTCCCAAAGAACTCGTTCGGCTTCTTGGGAACACGGGAGGGACAAAAGAGGTGCCAGGTCCTCAGCAGGGCTGTGGGGATCACCCCGATCTCACCTGTGCCTGTTGGGTTTTAGGCTGGAGTTCTGGGATGAGCTGGACATTTAGCACCAGCTGGACACTTGACCACCAGCTCAGTGCTGTTGTGGGGGTGTTTCCTGGTGGAGTCACATTTAAGGGGAAATTTGTGGATTTAAAGGGAAAATCAGCACCTGGAAATCAGTGGTTGTGGGATCTGATGGTTTGCCAGGACCAAAATTCTACTCCTGGCCACACCAGACTTGTGCCAGGCCACACCACCTGGCCTTGCAGCGCTAGTCGGGGTGGAGAGTTGGCTCTAAGCCCGAGGATGTCCGTGGGGGATGGACAAGGTGATTTTGGGATGGTTGTCCTGGCCTGTGTCAAGGCAGTGGATCAGACACTGAAAGGATGTAGGGCCATGGAATGGTTTGGGGTGGGAGGGATCTTAAATCCCATCCCATCCATGGGCAGGGACACCTCCCAGTATCCCAGGTGGATCCAAGGCTCAGTGTCCAACCTGGCCTTGGGCACTGCCAGGGATCCAGGGGCAGCCCCAGCAAATCTGGGAATTCCAGCCCAGCCAGGAATTCCTTGCCAAGATCCCATCTAAACCATCCCATCTCGGTCATTCCCCCTTTTCCCACCTCTACAATTTCTGACAAAGATCCCTTCTCCATCCTCCCTGGAGGCCCCTCCAGAGCCCGGAAGGAGATCAGTAAATATTCCATCTCTGTTTTGGGAGCGTCCGGAGGTTCCATCAAGGACCGCGTGGAATGTCCTAACCCCAGCTCTAGTGGATGGTGTCCCTGCCCATGGCAGGGGTTGGAACGGGATGGTCTTCAAGGCCCCTTCCATCCCAAACCATTCCATGATTCCCTGGTCGTGGCCTTGTTGTGTTTGGAGCTGGACAAACACAAACGCCTCATCCTGAGAGGTTTGTCATCTACAGGGGGACAGGAGGGCTGGAATTTGGAGCATTCCCGTTCTCCGTCGGGAAGTGATTTAGAGTTTGAAATCTCCAAACTGAGGGATGGAGGAGGAGAATGAGCTGGATCTCTTGATCTGTTGGAATCCAGGATTAGGGCAACCAGAGCTGTCCAGCCCTCCTGAGCCGTGCATCGGTCCTGGCTGCTGGGAGAAGATGGTCCTGGAGAGATTTCCTTCCCGTGTTTGACA
This sequence comes from Camarhynchus parvulus, assembly GCF_901933205.1. Taxonomy (NCBI): domain Eukaryota; kingdom Metazoa; phylum Chordata; class Aves; order Passeriformes; family Thraupidae; genus Camarhynchus; species Camarhynchus parvulus. The sequence continues at coordinate 1,422,305 of NC_044574.1, read as the reverse complement.
CCTGGATGGTGGAGCAGGGATGAGAGAGGAGGTGGTGATTCTGGGAATGGCGATTTCTTGGATTCCTCAATCCTCTGGAGATGAGGAAACCAGCAGGAATTCTGGGAATGACGATTTCTTGGATTATTCATTCCACTGGAGATGAGGGAACCAGCAGGAATTCTGGGAATGACGATTTCTTGGATTATTCAATCCTGTGGAGCTGAGGGAACCAGCAGGGATTCTGGGAACGATGATTTCTTGGATTATTCAATCCTCTGGAGTGAGGGAACGGGCAGGAATTCTGGGACTGACGATTTCTTGCATTCTTCAATCCACTGGAGCTGAGGGAACCGGCAGGGATTCTGGGAATGATCATTTCATGGATTCTTCAATCCTCTGGAGCTGAGGGCACCAGTAGGGATTTGCCCAGGAAGACAGTAGGGAAAAGAGATGTGGAAAACCCAAAACCAGGAAGATCCTGGGCCTTCCGCGGAAGATTCTCCCATCATCTCCTTGCCAAGGAGCCTCCCAACCCATTGGCTGCTCTTCTGCGGTTCCAGAGCTTTCCTTGGGTCCCACCAGGTGCTCCTTGGGATGAGGCAATCCTGGATCTGCCACTTCCATGGGACGTTGGGGACAGGCTCCCTGCGTGCCTGGACACGCCACCCCAAAACTGTTCCTCCGTGTGCCTTTCCCACAGCCAGAGGAATGCCTTGCCGGAGCCACGCCTGCTGTGAACTGGTTTAACACCACTTTGTTAAATGGGAGAAGCCGATGGGGACTGGAACCCCGCTGGAAAACACCCGGCCCAGCCCAACCTGAACATCTGCACCCCGGGCAAAAGTTCCCTCTGAGGAGAAGGTGACAAATGTCACCTCCGGCACTCCCAGCGTTCCCATTCCGTGCTGGGGAAGGGAGCTGGGACCCGCAGGAGGAATCCCAGGGAGAATCCCACTGCTGGCTTGAGCAGCTCTGCGGGAAGGGGATGAAAATCCTTCCTCCGTGGAGAACTGGGATGAATCCAGGCTCTGACGCCCCTCTGGAATTCTTGGGTGGTTTTTTTTTTTTTTGGAGGTGTTTTCCTGGCAACAAATCCGCCCTCCTCGTTTTTCACTCAGAACGAGTTTTTCCAGGTCTGGAAATGTCTCAAGTGAGAGGATAAAAAAAAAAATTAACTCTCATCTTCTTAAAGGCTCCTGGGAACACCTCTGAGAGGTTTTGATGTCGTTTATGCTGAGCCTGAAACCAAAACCTGGGCTGGTTTTGGTTTTAAACCAAGCCTGAAATTTAGGGCAGTGGGATTGAAGAGAATTGGGAATTTTTAGGTTCAAAATCTTCCTCTGGAAAAATAGTTTTAGCCCATAGGACCAAAAATATTCCTGATTATGGGTTGGGAAAACAGAATTAAATAAATTACACTTTCCTTGTCCCCTTTTCCATGTCAGCTTTCTCCTGCTTAATTCTTCAATTTCAGATGAATTTTTTAGATTAAATTCCAATCTTTTGCAAAGGCTAAATTTAAAGAATTGGAATTAAGGATTTGCTTCAGCTTCTCTTGGTGGTCTCCACGAAATTATTTTCTTGTCCCCTTTTCCAAGTCAGCTTTTTCCTGCTTAATTCTTCAATTTCAGATGAATTTTTTAGATTAAATTCCGATCTTTTGCAAAGGCTAAATTTTAAGAATTGGAATTAAGGATTTGCTTCAGCTTCACTTGGTGGTCTCCACGAAATTATTTTCCCTTATTGATTTTGCCACTTGAAAAATGGAAGAGGTTGGGTTATTCGGGGTTATTTTTATTCTTTTGGCTGCAGAGCAGAAGAATCAGGCCCTGATCCCATTGAGGGCCCAGATCTGGGCTGGTCGGGGTTTGGGATGTTCTGGATGGTTGAGTTGCACAAGATCAGATTTAATTTATGCTTTGAAGGGGTTAAAATGTACAAACCCAAATTTCAGGTTTCCAGAACTACCTGTTTGGGGTTTTTTTTAATTATTCTCATTATTTATTGAAAGAAAAGACAGAAAATCCATTCATTTTTCTCTTCCATGTCTCTTGGGATTTTTTCCTCCCTCTTAACCTGTTTCAGCCCCTCCTTGTCCATCCCGGTGTCAGCATTGCCGGCCGCTCCTCCTTTATTTATCTGGGACACAGAAATTCCCGGTCCAACCCAAACTTCCCGGCTGTTTTTGTCTCCCAGGTGACGCCAGACAGGTGTCAAATCCCTGGAGCCAGTAGAGGCAGGACCCTGGAAGGGAAAGGAGCCGGGGAATGGCTCCCACTGGGAAAGGGGAGATTGGGCTGGGATCTTGGCAAGGAATTCCTGGCTGGGCTGGAATTCCCAGATTTGCTGGGGCTGCCCCTGGATCCCTGGCAGTGCCCAAGGCCAGGCTGGATCCACCTGGGACAGTGGGAGGTGTCCCTGCCCGTGGATAGGATGGGATTTAAGATCCCTCCCAACCCAAACCATCCCATGATAATCCTGTGATCCCACACTGGTCCCTCTGTGATCTCCCATCAGGATTCCTCAGGCTCTGGATGGCCAAAAACTGGGAAAAGGCAGCCAGGGAATGTTTGTCCTGTGCTTGTCCTGCACCGTCTCCTCTTAGTTTGGAGGAAACTTAAATTCCAGCGCTAACCAAAAAAGTTTTTTGAGAAAAGATGGAAAAGGAGTTTTCCTGATGGCTGAGGAATGAGTGGACATGGCACGGAATGGGAGAATTCCTCATCCTGCATCCCAACAAACCTTCAGCCACTCGAGCTGCGGGCAAATCCCAGTGCTCCCATTCCTTGGCTCCCATCGCCTTTGCCAAGAGCTTCCCTCCCTGTTTTGGGGCAGCAGTGGGATTTTCCACCTCCTTTTCCCTCGGGATCTGGAGGAGGCCTTTGGGGTGATCCATCTGGGAACGGGCCCTTCGGCTGGCCTGGATTCTCTCTCACCTCCTCCCACCTGTGCAGGTGAAACTCTCCCTGATTTTGGCCCGGGGCCACCCGAAACCTCCGAGCGGCAAAACAGCGGAAAACTCCCGGGTGGAATCCCATGGGAACAAAAGGGAGCGCCCAGTGTGGGGTCCAGAGATGCGTGGGGCAAGGCATGGAGACCTGGAACGAGGATTTGGGGTGCAGGTTTTGGCGTAAGCTCCTGGAATTCTGCAGGATTTTAGGGAAACGGGAGAAGCTCCTGAGCCTCAGAGCTGCGGCTCCTGGAGCCACCTGGGTGTGTAGATCCAGCTGCTGGGCTGAGTCACATTCCCAGGTGAGTTCCCTGAGCCAGGTGGGAATCTTCTGTTTCGCCGCTTGCAGCTGGATCAGGAATGTGTCACCGCTGAACTCCCCTGCAGGTGAACGCTCAGCCCTGGGCTTCACCTGTCCCGGGAAAATGAGTAATCCCAAGATTTGAGAAACTTGGAGTTGCTAAGGGGCGGTTTGTGTCCTCAAGAAAACCTCTGGAATTCCAGAGTTAGTGCCAGGAGGGCTGGATGCTGGAGGAGGCCCATATTCCCACTCCACATGGAACAAATCCCATCTCCCACCACGCTGGATCTGGGAATTTGAGTCAGGTTCAGTGTGGTCATGTCCATGGTGCATCCCTCAGGAACATCATTCCATGGAAACAGCGGAGAGGGATTCCCAGGCTTTTATCTCCACACACACAGTGGTGCACATGTTGTAGGATAAGTGGGAAAGGACTTGTGGAACTTGAGCCAGGCCTCGCTCCTGCCCCATCCCAGTGGATTTGGGAACGGTGCTTGCACCACCCAGAAGCTCTGGGATGGTTAAAACCCCACAGGGGGGTCAGATTTAATCATCTCTGGATTCACCTCCCTTGCTTTTCCGTGACCCTTTGGAATCCGAGCTCGCCCTGGCTCTGACTCACCGCTGTCTGAACCGTGCCTGAAACTGGGTCAGGCTGGCACAGAGGTCCCCACATTGCTCCCTCTCCTCCAGGCTTTCAGTGGGGGAAAATCTGGATCACGGGTCAAAAAACAGGAAATTTTTACTGGAATTGGGACCCCAGAAAATAACCTGAGGTTTAAGAGCAAACAAAAATTGTGCTGGAGCAAGGGAGGAGAGGATGGAGAAGAGAAAGGGAATCGTGGAATGGTTTGGGTGGGAAAGGATCTTTAAGCCTCTGCTGCTCCAGCCTCATCCATGAGCAGGGACACCTCCCACTGTCCCAGGTGGATCCAACCTGGCCTTGGGCACTGCCAGGGATCCAGGGCAGCCGCAGCAAATCTGGGAATTCCAGCCCAGCCAGGAATTCCTTGCCAAGATGCCAGCCCAATCTCCCCTTTCCCAGTGGGAGCCATTCCCCGGCTCCTGTCCCTCCATTCCTTGTCCAAAGTCTCTCTCCATCTTTCCCGTTGTTTCCCTTCAGGTCCTGGAAGGCCACAATCCACTCAGAGCTCTCTGAGCGGGGTCTTGGCAGCTAAACTGGGGCTCCCAGGGCTTTGGGAATGGTTTGGGAAGCAGGAAAAGCCATTCTGGAGCTGAGAACTCTGGAAAATTCCAGAGCTCCCCAGGAACTTCGCTGGCTCCTGGTGCCATCAGCAGGGAGAGGACAACGGGGGTGGTTTAAAAAGAAAAAAATAAAAGGCTGATTTGGAATAAATGAGGAATAATTTCTTTCCATTGAGGGTGGAAAACCCCTGGGAGATGTTCCTTAGGGAGGTGGGGGCCATCCCATCCCTGGGGACATCCCAGGCCAGGCTGGACGTGGTTCTGGCCTGGTGGAAGTTGTCCCTGCCGAGGGACTGGAGCATCTTCAAATCCTTCGCCTCCCAAACCATTCCACGATTCCCAGCACCGGGCACGGGAATTGTTCTGGAATTATTCCATCCTGCCTGGACACCTTCTTGCCTTCCAAACTCCTCCAGCCCTTCAGGCCCGGCTCTGCTGCTGCAGGACGTGGCTTTGGGGACAAGGGGACATCGGGGCCACCTCCTACAGCGGCAGGAGTGGCCTGGCTGTCACGATACGACACGAAACGAACGACGCGCACACGCTGAGATGTCCAAGGTGAAAAAGGGGCAGGTAATTTCTGAACCCCAATATTTCTATTTCTATTTCTATTTCTATTTCTATTTCTATTTCTATTTCTATTTCTATTTCTATTTCTATATTCTATTTCTATTTCTATTTCTATTTCTATTTCTATTTCTATTTATTTCTATTTCTATTTTTTATTTCTATTTCTATAATTTCATAGACATTTTATTCGTATTTTATAGGTATTTATAGACTTCGAAAAGTGACCATGGATCGGAGGATGAAATTGCCAAGGTGAAAAAGGGCAATTCATTTCTGAACCCCAATATTTATATTTTATTTTTATTTTATTTATTTTTATTTTTATATTTTATTTATATTATTTTTATATTTATATTTATTTTATAGAATTTCATAGACATTTTATTAATTTTTTATAGGTATTTATAGACTTCGAAAAGTGACCATGGATCGGAGGATGAAATTGCCAAGATGAAAATGGGCAATTTATTTCTGAACCCCGATATTTATTTTTATTTTTATTTTTATTTTTATTTTTATTTTTATTTTTATTTTTATTTTTATTTTTATTTTTTTTTTTTTTTTTTTTTTAATTTCATAGACATTTTATTCATATTTTATAGGTATTTATAGACTTCGAAAAGTGACCATGGATCGGAGGATGATCTTTTTATACTAAAAACTGCGCGTACAAAATTTACAATTCCTTCCCAATACCCATCACCTGTGTTAGACACTGAGCTTCTACTCTAAACCAATCCAAAAGTGCCCCCAGCACAGCAGAAGATGGAGGCCAAGAAGAAGAAGAAGGAGAGAAAGGCTGGACATGCCCAGATCCCTCCATCTTGCCCCCCTGAACCCCCATTCTAAAAACCCCAAAATCTGCTTTTCACCCCATGATAAATTCACTATCATTCTGCTTAAACTGTTGTGGCTTACAGATCTTCGTCTGAGGTTGGTGATTTGCTCCATGGGTCATAATCAAACCCACAGGGGCGTTCTGGGCTCTGTGCCAGGGTCTCTGAGCCCCCTGGCAGGGTCTGGGCTGCTCAGGACAGCCAGAGGGGTGTCCTGGGTTCCGACATCTCTTCTTCTAGAAAGGAATGTAAAACAATCTTTATTTACATGAAAGGTGCACGAGAAACTCCATTACAAAAATGTCACCATCAGAAGAATTTAGAAGAACGGGGTGACACCTGGCTGGGCAGGAACGAGGGTTGGGAGAGTCCTTGGGATTTGGGAAACCGGGAATGAGAGAGCCTGGAGGTGACAGCAGACCCAGCTTTGGATAAAGCCGAGCTCACGGGAGCCGGGCCTTGCTCTGTGTGGGACCTGGGCCTCATGTCGGAACGTGCCTTGACCCCGGCTGCCTCCAGGGAATGCTGAGTCCGGGAACTCGGCGGGTTGGAGGCCCAGGGAGGCCGGGACCCACCCTGAGATGCTCCAGATAGGCAGAGTGAGCCAGACAAGGGCCTGACGCAAGAGCTGACCTCGGAGGGTGCTGACTTCCACGAGGAGGTTTTTTTTTCTTTTTTTCCTCGTTTTTTTCCCCTCTCTTTGATGGTTTCTTCCCAGAGCTCGGGGTGGGTTTGGTCGCTCTGTAAATGCCGGTGGTGCCCAGACTCCAAATTTGTGTCCTTGGGATGTGTGGATCAGAGGGAGTTGAGGAAGTTTGGGCAACACTCGGGGGATTTTCAGGTCGTCCTGAGCAGGGAAGGATTTGGCCCAGATGATCCTTGGGGGGTCCTTCCCACTTGGGATATTCCAGGGAATCTGTGGAAGAAATGTCCTGTGCTGAGTTCTGCACCGAAAATGTGTCCTTGGGACGCGCCACACAAAATCCGCTCACGTTTAGGGGCCAAAAGGAGAAATTTGGAGAAGTTTTCTCCCGGTGCAGTTCCTTGTTTGCTGTGGGCCATCCTTTTTTAGGGTATTTTTCTGTGGGTCATCCTTTTTTAGGATACTGTGGACCATCCTTTTATAGGATACTGTGGATCATTGTTTTTTAGGGTATTTTTCGTTTGGATCATCTTTTATTAGGATATTTTTCCGTGAAACATCCGTTTTTAGGGTATTTTTCTTTGTGACATAATTTTTTAGGATATTTTTCTGTGGATCATCCTTTTTCAGGGTATTTCTTTTTGTAGATCCTCCTTTATTACGATATTTTGCTGTGGACAATTCTTTATTAGGGTATTTTTTTGTGGATCATCCTTTATTAAGATATTTTTCTGTGGATCATCCTTTATTAGGGTATTTTCTGTGCCTCATCCTTTTTCAGTTTTTTTTTTTTTTTGGTGGATCATCCTTTATTAATATATTTTGCTGTGGGTAATCCTTTATTAGGGTATTCTTCTGTGGATCATCTTTTTTAGGATTTTTTCTGTGGATCATCCTTTATTAGGATATTCTTCGGTGGATCATCCTTTTTTTAGGGTATTTTTCTGTGAAAAATCCTTTTTTTAGGATATTTTTCTGTGGACCATTCTTTTTTAGGATATTTTTCTGTGGACCATTCTCTTTTAAGGATATTTTCTGTGGATCATCCTTTTTTAGGATTTTTTTTTTTTTGGATGATCCTTTATTAAGATATTTTTCTGTGGACCATTCTCTTTTAGGATATTTTCTGTGGATCATCCTTTTTTTAGGATATTTTTTTGTGGATGATCCTTTATTAGGGTATTTTTCTGTGGACCATCCCTTTTTAGGGTATTTTCTGTGGAACATTCTCAGTGACCATCCCTGGAGGTGTCCAAGGAATTCCTGGAGGTGGCATCAAGGCTCTGGACTGGGGGCAAGGTGGGAATTGGATTGATGACCTTGGAGGTCTTTTCCAACCTCAGTGGTTCTGGGATTCTGGGATTGTTTTAAATGGGATTTTTAAGAGGAAATTGTTCCCTGTAAGGGTGAGGAGACCCTGAAATGGAATTCCCAGATTTGCTGTGGCTGCCCCTGGATCCCTGGCAGTGCCCAAGGCCAGGCTGGATCCACCTGGGATAGTGAGAGGTGTCCCTACCCATGGATGAGGCTGGGATGAGATTAAAAAATCCTTCCCAGCCCAAACCATCCTGGAATTCTGGAAATTCTCCAACTCCTCAGCTGCAGCTCCTCTCTTCACTCCAGGGACAGCAAATAATAAAAAAAAAATAACGACGACAATCACAGCCCAGACCTGATTTCATCCGTGGCGCTCGGCGGGCCGGGCAGCGTCTCCTCACGGCTGGGATTTTATTCACCGTGCGTTTGTGCTGGAAGGAAATCAGGAGCCAGGTCGGGTTTTATGGGTGTCTGTCAGCAGAGGAAAGGAATGAAGCCATCGGGGCGGCTCCGCCCGGCCGTAAATCTTTTATGCATTGGGAGAGGAAGCCCAAACAACGTCGGATTTGCAATTCCAGGGCCGTGCCAGAGCGGGACCGGGCTCCTGTTTGCCAGGGCAAGCAAATTTTGGGGTTTGGAGAGGTCACAGAGGAGACGCCGAGCCCGAGTGCTTTTGTTGTGGGGAATGTCGCTGTCAGGGCGCTCCCTGGGCTTTGTAAAGTTGTTTCTTGCCCCCAAAAGGGTCTTTAAATCCTTTTCTTGTTGATGGGGATTTCTGTCCTGCGGTGCTGGTGCAGGGAACAAATGAGAAAACAGGGATGGAGCTGGGATTCAGGGAATCGTGGAGTGGTTTGGGTGGGAAAGGACCTTAAGGATTGTTTTATTCCATTCTATCCATGGGCAGGGACAGCTCCCACTGTCCCAGGTGGATCCAAGCCCCAGTGTCACAGAATCACAGAATTTCTAGGTTGGAAGAGACCTTTAAGATCATCGACTCCAGCCCATCTTCTAACACCTCAACTAGATCACGGCACTGAGTGCCAGATCCAGTCTTTTTTTAAACACATCAAGGGATGGTGACTCCACCACCTCCCTGGGTAGATGATTCCAGTATTTGACCACTCTTTCTGTGAAAAACTTCCTCCTTAATTCCAGCCTGTACCTCCCTTGGCGCAGCTTGAGGCTGTGTCCTCTTGTTCTGTCTGTTGTTGCCCGGAGAAAGAGACCGACCCCAGCTCAGCACAGCCGCCCTTCAGGGAGCTGCAGAGAGTGACAAGGTCAGCTCTGAGTCTCCTTTTCTCCAGGCTGAACAGCCCCAGCTCCCTCAGTCGTTCTTCACACGGCTTGTGCTCCAAGCCCCTCACCAGCCTCGCTGCTCTTCTTTGGACACGCTCAAGCATCTCAACGTCCCTCCTAAACTGAGGGGCCCAGAATTGGACGCAGTACTCAAGGTGTGGCCTCACCGGTGCCGAGTACAGGGGAAGAATGACCTCCCTGCTCCTGCTGGCCACGCCATTCCTGATCCAGGCCAGGATGCCATTGGCCTTCTTGGCCACCTGGGCACACTGCTGGCTCGTGTGCAACCTGGCCTGGGACATTTCCAGGGATCCAGGGGCAGCCACAGCAAACCTGGGAATGCCAGCCCAGCCCCTGCCCACGGTCCCACCGAGTGTGGCACAGCCTGGGAATTGCTCCACGGGAATCATGGATGGGACCGGGATGTGCCCAGCAGTGGGGGATGGGGGGCAGAGGGGGTTTAGGGACACAGAGCGGGGACTGAGGGGGTTTAGGGACAGAAAGGGGGTGAGGATAGGAGGTTTAGGGACACAGAGCAAGGACAGAGGGAGTTTGGGGACACAGAGTGGGGACAGAGGGGGTTTAGGGACATAAAGTGGGGGAGGATAGGAGGTTTAGGGACACAGAGCAAGGACAGAGGGAGTTTAGGGACACAGAGCGGGGACAGAGGGGGTTTAGGGACAGAAAGGCATGAGGAGGGGGGTTTAGGGACATAAAGGGTGTGAGGATAGGAGGTTTAGGGACAGAAAGGGGAGAAGAGAGGGTTTAGGGACACAGAGCGGGGACAGAGGGGTTTTAGGGGCACGGGGGGAGGAGAGGGGGTTTAGGGGCATAAAGGGGGTGGCAGAGGGGGTTTAGGGACACTTGGAGGGGAAGAGGGGGTTTAGGGACACAAAAGGTGGGGGAGAGAAGGTTTAGGGGCACTGTGGGGGGAGGAGAGGGAGTTTAGGGACTTAAAGGGGGTGACAGAGGGGGTTTAGGGGCACAGGGGCTGACAGAGGGGGTTTAGGGGCACTGGGGGGTGACAGAGGGGATTTAGGGGCACAGGGGGTGACAGAGGGGGTTTAGGAGCACAGGGGGTGACAGAGGGGGTTTGGGGGTGACAGAGGGGGTTTAGGAGCACTGGGGGGGACAGAGGGGGTTTAGGAGCACTGGGGGTGACAGAGGAGGTTTAGGGGCACAGGGGGGTGACAGAGGGGGTTTAGGGGTGACAGAGGGGGTTTAGGGGCACTGGGGGGTGACAGAGGGGGTTTAGGGGCACAGGGAGGTGCAAGAGGGGGTTTAGGGGCACAGGGGGTGACAGAGGGGGTTTAGGGGCACAGGGGGTTTGGGGTGACAGGGGCGTTGCTGAGGCAGGAGGTACCCGTGGTGCTGACAGGGATTTCAGGGAAGAGGAAAAGGGATCTCCAGCCCCTCTCCTTGGGAAATTACCCCAGCTGCAGACAGGGAGGGCAAATCCCAGGATTTTGTCCTTACATCCACCTTTCCCTCTGTTCCTGGTGGTTTTGGGGGAATCCATCCCTAAATCCACCTTTCCCTCTGCTCTTGGTGGTTTTCGGGGAGTCCATCCCTGGGTGAGTCTGTCCCTAAATTCACCTTTCCCTCTGTTCCTGGTGTTTTGGGGGAATCCATCCCTAAATCCATCTTTCCCTTTGCTTTTGGTGTTTTTGGAGAGTCTGTCCCCAAATCCACCGTTCTCCCAGCTCTTCGCGTTTTTGGGGAGATGGTTCCCCGCACTTTTGGTGTTTTTGGGGGTGTCTGTTCCTAAATCCACCTTTCCCTCTGCTTATACTTCTTTTGGGGAATCCATCCCTAAATCCATATTTTGCTTTGCTAATGCTGTTTTTGGGGTAGTCTGTCCCTAAATCTGCCTTTCTCCCAGCTTTTGGTGTTTTTTTGGGAGCTGCTCCTCCGTGTTTTTGGTGGTTTTTTGGGGAGTCCTTCCCTAAATTCACCATTCCTTCTGCCCTTGGTGTTTTGGGGAGTCCATCCCTAAATCCACCTTTCCCTTTGCTTTTGGTGTTTCTGGGTGAGTCTGTCCCTAAATCCACCTTTCCCTTTGTTTTTGCTCTTTTGGGGGAGTCCATCCAAAAATTCACCTTTTCTCTCTGCTTCTGGTGTTTTTGAGGGAGTTCATCCCTGTGGGAATCCATTCCTAAATCCACCTTTCCCTTTGCTTTTGGTGTTTTTTGAGGAATCCATTCCTAAATCCACCTTTCCCTTTGCCTTTGGTGTTTTTTGGGGAGTCTGTCACTAAATCCACCTTTCCCTTTGCTTTTGCTGGTTTTGGGGCAGTCTGTCCTTAAATCCACTTTTCCCTCCGCTCTTGGTGTTTTGGGGGAGTCCATCCCTGTGGGAGTCTGTTCCTAAATCCATCTTTTCCCTTTGTTTTTGCTCTTTTGGGGGAGTCCATACAAAAATTCACCTTTCCCTCTGCTTCTGGTGTTTTTGAGGGAGTTCATCCCTGTAGGAATCCATTCCTAAATCCACCTTTCCCTTTGCTTTTGGTGTTTTTGCGGTAGTCTGTCCCTAAATTCACCGTTCTCCCACCTCTTGGCATTTTTGAGGAGCTGTTTCCCCACACTTTTGGTGGTTTTGGGAATTCTGTCCCTAAATCCACCTTTCTCCCTCTACTCTCGGTGTTTTGGGGGAATCTGTCCCTAAATCCACCTTTCCCTTTGCTTTTGCTGGTTTTTGGGGTAGTCTGTCCTTAAATCCACCTTTCCCTCTGCTCTTGCTGTTTTGGGGGAGTCCATCCCTTTGGGAGTCTGTTCCTAAATCCATCTTTTCCTCTGTTCCCAGTGTTTTGGGGGAATTCATTCCTAAATCCACCTTTCCCTCTGCTTTCGGTGTTTTTGGAGAGTCCATCCCCAAATCCACCATTCTCCCAACTCTTGACATTTTTCGGGAGCCTCTCCCCTGCACTTTTGATGCTTTTGGAGTAGTCTGTCCCTAAATCCGCCTTGCTCTTTGCTTTTGATGGTTTTGGGGAGTCCATCCCTAAATCCGCCTTTCCCTCTGCTTTCAGTGTTTCTGCGGGAGTCTGTCCCTAAATCCACCTTTCTGTCTCTCAGTGTTTTTGGGGGAATCCATCCCTAAATCCACCTTTCTCCCAGCTTTTGGTGTTTTTGAGGAGTCTGTCCCTAAATCCACCTTTCCCACTATTCCTGGTGTTTTGGGGAAATCCGTCCCTAAATCCGCCTTTCCCTTTGCTTATGCTGTTTTGGGGAAATCTGTCCCTAAATCCACCTTTCCCTTTGTTTTTGCTGTTTTTGGGGTAGCCTGTCTCTAAATCCACCTTTCTCCCAGCTGTTGGTGTTTTTTGGGAGGCTCTCCCCGCTCTGGAGGGCGCTGGGTGAGGAAGGAGCCGCAGGTGGCACCGGAGATAAACAAAGCAATTAAACTTTTACTTTTCCCTCCCGTAAACGGAAGCGGGAGCCGAGGCCGGGCTGGAATGCGGCTCCCGATTCCTGTTCCTTAATGAGCTCGGGGGCGGAGGAGGTTTGACAGAGCTGCCCTGGGAATGACAATTCCCACCTTTTACCTGGATAAACATCCTGGCAGCGGCGGCCGCGTTGCTCCTTTGATGTGCGCGAGGGCTGGGAGCTGCGAGATAAGAGCGGAGATAACAGAACGCGATCGCGGGGAAGGGCAGGACCTGCAGGGCTGCGGCGGTGACTCGGCTGTGACCTCCCGGCCGTGGCTGCCCCGCCTTGTCCTTGATCCTGACCGCTGGAGGCAGCTTGGGATGGTCCCAAGGGTCTGCTCAAGGGATACAAGAATCCCGGGATGGTTTGGGTGGGAAGGGAGCTTAAATCCCATCCCATCCCATCCCATTCCCATCCCATCCCATCCCATCCCATCCATGGTCAGGGAGAATTCCAACTGTCCCAGGTGGATCCAGCCTGGCCTTGGGCACTGCCAGGGATCCAGGGGCAGCCACAGCAAATCTGGGAATTCCAGCCCAGCCAGGAATTCCTTGCCAAGATGCCAGCCCAATCTCCCCTTTCCCAGTGGGAGCCATTCCCTGGCTCCTGTCCCTGCAGGCCTTGTCCCCAGTCCCTCTCCAGCTCTCCTGGAGCCCCTCCAGGCACTCTGAGGATTCCCTGGAGTTTTCCCTTCTCCAGGTGGAACAATTTATGTTGGAAGGGCTCCAGAATCCCATCCCATTCCAACCCCAACACCTTCCCCTATCCCAGGTGGCTCCAAGCCCCAGTGTCCAACCCGGCCTTGGACATTCCCAGGATCCAGGGGCTGCACACACGGATGTAGCAGGGAGGCTCCCTGGAGCAGGGCCAAGCCTTTGGCTCATTGGGGTCACTTTGCTCCTTGCCCTCCTTCCCTCGGTGCCCCCGGGGGTGGTGGCACCTCCCAGGGTGCCCAAAATTCATCCGTCACCCCGTGGTGACCTTTTGGCCCCTGGTTTGTGGCAGGGTGTGGTGTGGCAGCAGCCAAGCCGGTTCTGGGCAGGACCGGGAGCAGGAGAAGATGGGAATGGCAGGGGCAGGACAGGACCTGGAGGAGCCTGGGCCAGGAAAATCCAGGGAGAGCTCAGAGCCCTTCCCAGAGCCTGGAGGGGCTCCAGGAGAGCTGGAGAGGGACTGGGGACAAGGCCTGCAGGGACAGGAGCCAGGGAATGGCTCCCACTGGGAAAGGGGAGATTGGGCTGGCATCTTGGCAAGGAATTCCTGGCTGGGCTGGAATTCTCAGATTTGCTGCGGCTGCCCCTGGATCCCTGGCAGTGCCCAAGGCCAGGCTGGACATTGGGGTTTGGATCCACCTGGGACAGTGGGAGGTGTTCCTAGTGGGGCTGGATGGAATTTAAGGTCTCTTCCCACAAAAATCATTCCAGGATTCTGGAGCCCCTCTGCTCTGGCAGAGCTGGGAATGTTCCCCTGGAGAAGGGAAAATTCCAGGGAATCCTCAGAGTGCCTGCAGGGGCTCCAGGAGAGCCGGAGAGGGACTGGGGACAAGGCCTGCAGGGACAGGAGCCAGGGAATGGCTCCCACTGGGAAAGGGGAGATTGGGCTGGCATCTTGGCAAGGAATTCCTGGCTGGGAGGGTGGGCAGGGGCTGGCTCAGTTTTGGTTGGACTCGAGGTTTCTTTGGGGGGTTCAGTGCTGGTTTTGGCTCCTCCCAGCCCCACCAGGAAAGAATTCCCATGGGATGTGACAGCACATAGAGGCACTTGCATGACAGAATCAGGGAATCATGAAATGGTTTGGGTTGGAATGGATCTGGATGATGCAGTGCCACCTCCATGCCACTGTCCCAGGTGGATCCAAGCCCCAGTGTCCAGCCTGGCCTTGGGCACTGCCAGGGATCCAGGGGCAGCCCCAGCAAATCTGGGAATTCCAGCCCAGCCCCTGCCCACCCTCCCAGCCAGGAATACCTTCCTAATATTTACATTAAATCTGCCCTTTTTCACTTTAAATCTGCTTTGTTTTTCTTTTCACTTTCAGTCCACCTTTTTTCAGTTTAAATCCATTCCCTCTTGTCCTGGTCCCAAAGAATTCCAGTTAGGAGTACGCAAGCCGGACTGGGCCCCTCTTCCTCCCAGACTGGACAGTTTTCCTCAGAAATTCCTGCTGGAGGGGTCTCAGCCTGTCCCTGCCCATGGCACGGGGTTGGAATGGGATGATCCCTAAGGTCCATTCCAACCCCAATATCCGGGATTGCCCCGCGCCCCCTGCACTGTGCAGATGTTGTGGAGCACCAACAGCTGGAATCCCAAAAACTTGCAATTCCCAGGTGGAATCCTGACACCTTTGCTGGGATTCCACCTGGGAATTGCAAGTTTTGGCCTGAGATCTCACTGCCAGCCATTCTCCCAGTAATTCCACGAGTTATTCCAGGATTTTTCTGAGCAATCTCATAGATGTTCTCCCAGCGAGATGTTCCACCTCTCGCTTTGGTGTTGCCGAACGAGACAGAGTGGGAATGCCACCCTTGGGATTCATTCCATGACTTGGAGCCACCAATGACTGGGTGAGACCCTTTAAACCTCCCAATTCCCAAAAATTCCCATCTTTCCTCCATCCCAAACCACGGAGAACCAGGGAAAACCTCCACTTTTTTTTTTTTCAAGTTTCAACGCATTTCTTATCACTCGGGGGAAGCTCGTTAAGCTCTTTTTAAATGAAAGATTAAATGGGTTGAATCCCTGACTAATCTTTCTGGTTGCTGGATGGGGTCATAAATAGTGATTGGATCTCCTGGTGCACTCCTGTCCCTCCGGGCATTCTTTGGAAAATTGGAAAAGAAAAGAAAAAACAAACAAAAACAAAAACAAAAACAAAAAAAAAAAAAAAAAAACCCAACCAACAAACAAACAAACAAACAAAAAACCAAAAACAAACAAACAAACAAAAAAACCCAAAAAAACCAAACCACAAAACAAAACAAAAAAACCAAAAAAAAAACCCAAACAAAAAACCAAAAAAAACCCCAAAACAAAACAAAAAGAAACAACAACAACAACAAAAAGCCAAAAAAACAAAGCAAAACCAAAAAAACCCACAAAAACCAGAAAAAAGCCAAACCAAACCAACGAACCAAACAAAAACCAAAAAATAAAACACAAAAAACCTCAAAAAAACCAAAAACAAAAAAGCAAGCAAGGTGTTTATCCCAATGAATTTGTAATCCCTGCCTTAAAAAAACCCAAACCCCAAATCCGCCTCGGGTTTCGCAGCTCCGGGTCCTTCCCGGTTTGGGACAAAGCCAAGGAATGCTGGTGGTGGGCGCTGCTCTTCCCAAAGATGTGTGTGGAGTTCTCCTCCCGCTCGGGGTTCACCGGGGACCTGCCACATCCTGGATGTTGGATGCCGGAGGTTTGGCACGGGTTTGGAATTCCGGTGGGAATTCTGGCGAGGCTGGCCTCCCTGTGTGTGCACCTTGATCCGTGTTTTTCTGTCGCTTCCCGTGGGAATTCCACCGTTAAAGTTGGTGCTGGTCACGCCTGGGTCACCCCTGAGCTCTGGGTTCTGCCCCTGGGATGGAGGAACCGGGAATTTTTTGGGAAGGATTGCGGCAGATAGGACAGCAGGGGATGGTTTGGAATGGAAGGAGGAGAGATTCGGGTGGGATGTTGGGATGGAATTTCTCCCTGTGAAGCCCTGGAATGGAATTCCTGGATTTACTGTGGCTGTCTCTGGATCCCTGGAAGCATCCTAAGCCAGGTTGGACACTGGGGCTTGGATCTGCCCCTGGATCCCTGGAAGCATCCAAAGCCAGGTTGGACACTGGGGCTTGGATCTGCCCCTGGATCCCTGGAAGCATCCAAAGCCAGGTTGGACACTGGGGCTTGGATCCACCTGGGATTGGGTTGGAACAAGATCATCTTTGAGGTCCTTCCCACCCAAACCATTCCATGATTCCTTGTCCTTGGCAGACCATGGATGCTTTAATTTAATTTTTTTCCCCCTAAATTTGAGGGATTGCACCTGGAGTGGCTCCTGTTGTCCTTCTGGATTAATGGCAGGGTTGGGGATAACGAGTAGGAATTTAATCCTAAATTAATTTCTGTACCTGATGTCCATGTCTAAATAATAAATCTTGGAATTACTTCTTGGATTTACAGAAGCTGGGATATTTCTCCTTTTGGGAGACACCTGAGGAGAAGCAGAGCTGTCACCTCATCCCAGTGTCAGAAAAATCCCAAAAAAAGAGGGGAAAAGCAGCTCCTTCCACAGAAACTTTTGGGTTTCCTCTGGCTCCTTCCTCTCCCAGGTGTGGGATCCGAAAATCTGGGAACGGGCAAGGATCTGCATCCTTCAGAGGTAAGAAATATCCCAGGGAGGGTTGGGAAGAGCCAAGAGCAGCCCCAGATTTTTGTCTCTGCTGGGGATTTTTGAGGTGGGTCAGGGCCTCTCCTGACATCATCCGGAGGAGTGGGACCAACCTGCCCCATCCCATTAAATCCCGAGGTGCGGACACCTGGAAAAATCATTCAGGCTGGGTTTAGTTTGTGTGGAGGGCTTGGAAAGCGCTAGGAACAAGGAAGTCCAGGAATTCCTGGTCCATGTCCCCTTCAGGTCCTGGAAGGTCACAGTTTGGTAACCCCAAAGCTTCTCTTCTTCAGGATGAACTTTCCCAATTCTCACAACTTTCCTTTCCTTTCCTTTCCTTTCCTTTCCTTTCCTTTCCTTTCCTTTCCTTTCCTTTCCTTTCCTTTCCTTTCCTTTCCTTTCCTTTCCTTTCCTTTCCTTTCCTTTCCTTTCCCTTTCCTTTCCTTTCCTTTCCTTTCCTTTCCTTTCCTTTCCTTTCCTTTCCCTTTCCCTTTCCCTTTCCCTTTCCCTTTCCCTTTCCCTTTCCCTTTCCCTTTCCCTTTCCCTTTCCCTTTCCTTCCCCTTTCCTTTCCCAGGAAAATCCAGGAATTCCTGGTCCATGAGGAGCTCCTAACTCGGATTCAGGATAGTCCTGGACCTGGGTTTATTTTTAAACCTCTCCTTAATCCCTCCCCGCACGTCTGGAAGAGCAAATTTGACACAGAGAGGAAAGCTCCGGGCAGGAATTAAACCCCTGGGAATTGGGAATAAATGGGGGAAATTTGGAATAAATGGGAGAAATTTGGAATAAATGGGGGAAATTGGGATTGTGTGCCCTGACGGGTCCTAAAAGGAAGAAGCTCACTAATAATTATTATTAATATAATTATTAGTTCATTAATAATTCAGAATAATTCCAGCAGTGTTTTTGACTCTGTGCTCAAGGGACTGGGCTCGCAGTCAATTTAATAATAATTTTATTATTATATAACATTTTCTTCTTTCAGTTCTATAAATCTTTATATGTTAGTATTTATAATTTTATATTACATTTCTATTATTTCTATTTTATCTAGAAGATACTTTATATGTTATTATTTGTATTTTTACTGTATTTCTGTTATTTCTATATTTGTATTTTATATCTAATACATGTTTTCATCTATTATTATATCTTTATTTTATATTATTTATATTCTATATAAATGTATTTTATAAACTACTATTTATAGCTTTATTATTTTATTTATATTATTTTCTATTTTATTTAATACATGATATATTTAATGTATTACTTATATTTTTAGTATTTCGTTTATGGGATTTATATTTCATATCTAATGTATTTTATATGTTATCATTTATAACTTTTCTGTTTCACTTATATAATTTGACTTTTTGTATCTATATAGAATATCTATATTATTATTTATATTTCTATTATTTTAATTCTATCATTTCTATTTTACTATTCATCTTATTCCATCATTTGCATTTTATACCCATTATATATGTTATATATATTATTACTTATATTTTTATTACTTTGTTAATAATATTTTACTATTTATGTTACATATTATATATTATTTTATTTTATTGTTATATTTATTTACATATAATTTTATTTTTGTATTCTACATATTTTATAGATATTTATTTATTTTATTTAAATTAACTATTATAATTATATATTATCTCTATTATATACAATTATATACATTATTATATTATTTTTATTTATATTATCCATGGAAAATCTGCCTTTTTTCCCAATTTTTAATTTCATTTTTTTAGGTAGCTCCAGGAAATCATGGAATGTAGGATTGCTTTATTTTATCCATTAAAAATCCACCCTTCCCCCATTTTTAATTCCATTTTTTTAGGTAACTCCAGGAAATCATGTAATGTGGGATTACTTTATTTTATCCATGGAAAATCCACTTTTTCCCTCACTTTTAATTCAATTTTTTAGGTACCTCCAGGAAATCATAGAATGTGGGATTGCTTTGTTTTATCCATGGAAAATCCACCTTTTCCCCCATTTTTAATTTCATTTTTTTAGGCAACTCCAGGAAATCACGGAATGTGGGATCATATATTTTATCCATGGAAAATCTGCCTTTTTCCCCATTTTTAATTTCATTTTTTTTAGGTAACCCTGGAAATGCCCCATCTGGATAACGAGGATTCCCAATCCCTTTTCCTCCCTGGGGAGCCATAAAATTTGGGATGGATCCAGGCTCCACAACGGGCCCGGGCAGGAATCGGGGAGGGATCCATGGAAACCTCCGGGGGAATTTCAGGAGATGGAAGGTAATTAACGCCCATTGGAATTCGAATTTGGCCGGGATTCCGGAGCTCTACCAGTGGGATCTGGGGTAAGAACTGAATAATTCCATTTCTGTCATCCCAAATGGGTGGAATTTGGGATCCTCGGAAGGAAAATAATGGAATTTTCTCAGGAAATGCCAAGATCTGGCCCAGAAGGTTGGGAAAAAAACAGCTTCCCATTCCTTATCCTGCTGGTTCCTCTCTGGAGGAATGAAATGGAAAAATTCCTTTCTGGAAATAGAAATACAAAAAATTATGGATATAAAAGGTGAATAATGAATTTAAGGGGAAAAAATCCCTGGGAATAATGAATTTAAGGGGAAAAAATCCCTGGAAATCCCATGGAATACAACCCCCCTCCCATAACAATCCAGTTTTCTACGGTGTTTTTCCAGAACAGGGATTTTTTTCCTCAAAGTTTGTTGTTATTCCCATAAAAAGTAGGATTGAGGGAGTGGAGGTGAAGCTTGTTTGGGTTTGGGAGGGCTTGTAGTGCTGGGATCCCGTGGATCAGGGAATTCTTCATTTCTTTGGGAATGCCCTGAGCCCGTGAGCACCAAGCCAGACAAAATTCCCTGTGGGATCACGGATCTGCTCCAGATCCACATCCTGGCGTCCTGGTGCGGGTTGTGCCTTCCTCGGATCCACAGCCCAGCACAGAGCGGGGTTTTTCTGGGATGAGGGGCTCAGACAGCTCCAAGAATTCCCCAAACCGTAGGAATTGGGATTGGGAGGGAAACCCAGAGGTCACTCAGTCCAGCTCCTCGCCCCAGGGCAGGATGAGCTTTCCCTGCGTCATTCCTGATCCTGTTGAAATCATTCCCGAAAACCCCCAGCAGCGATGGCTCCCTCACCCTTTCCCGGCAATCCATTCTTTTTTCCCTTATCTCTTTTTTCCCTTATCTCTTTTTCCCCTCCAATCCGTCTCTCCCATTGAAATTCCAATCATGAACTCCTCATCCCAAGGAGGGAGCAGTGATGGGATCATCCTCTTCCTCACCATCCCTGTTTCCTTCACCCTTTCCATGCTCTCCCTCTCATCCCGGATTTTTTTCCTGGTCACCTCCAGGGTGGAATTCCGGGGTCAGGTCCCCTCATCCGACTGTTGCCGCCTCATTCCCAGGGATTTGGGCACAAATCCCTGTCTCCTGCTCCTTCTTTCTCACTTTCCACCTCCTCCGGCCCTGTCCATCCCTCCTCCTGTCCATGCTCCAAGGATCCTCATCCCTGTTTCCTCCAGACCCGCCGTTCCGGTTGGTTTGGGGAGGGATATCAGGGAGCTTTATTTTTTTGGGGGATGAGGGTGATTTTCCAAGGATCAAGGAGCCGCAGGAGCCGGAGATAAGGATCAGAGTAACTCGGGCAGGGTGTGGGAGAGCAGCGGCTCCAGCCTTAATCTCGGCCTCTGTGAGTCAGACCCAGCCTCTGCCCAGGTCAGGTTAGGCTTGAATTTAAACCCAGCCTGGGCTGGGGGCACCCGAGGGTGTCCAAGCCATGTTTGGGTCCTGGAATTCTGTGGTGGATCAGGATTTCCAAAGCTTTCTGCAGTTAAACCTGGCCTAAAGGAGCAGAAATTCCATGAACTTCACTCCAAAGCCCATTCCAGGAACATCCCTGTCCCCATCCTGCTGTTTGTCATGGGCAGGGCTGGAGGGGGCAGTTCTGTGTCCTGAAACAAAGTCCGTCTTATCCCATGGGATTCTGGAGCCCCTCTGCTCTGGGAGAGCTGGGAATGTTCCCCTGGAGAAGGGAAAACTCCAGGGAATCCTCAGAGCCCCTGGAGGGACTCCAGGAGAGCTGGAGAGGGACTGGGGACAAGGCCTGCAGGGACAGGAGCCAGGGAATGGCTCCCACTGGGAAAGGGGAGATTGGGCTGGCATCTTGGCAAGGAATTCCTGGCTGGGCTGGAATTCCCAATTTGCTGGGGCTGCCCCTGGATCCCTGGCAGTGCCCAAGGCCAGGCTGGACACTGGGGCTTGGATCCGCCTGGGACAGTGGGAGGTGTCCCTGTCCGTGGAATGGGATGGGATGGAAATGGGATTTAAGGTCCCTTCCCACCCAATCCATAATTTTATGTCAAGATCTGTGTGGCCAAGAAAAGCGAAAAAAAGAAGCGTCACTTCACCTGAACCAGGAATTTCGTTGTGTTGACTTCAGGGAACCTCCCAACCCATTTCATCCCCCCTTTTCCCTTCGATTTCTCCTCCTGGAGCAGCACAGGGTCCCCTTTGGGTGACACTGGAGCAGAACCCCTGGATGAGGCAGAAACCCCAATTTTGGCCGCTTCTGCAATAATTCCAAGTGAGGGTTTCGCAAGAGTGGGTGTGGGATCCCTGGCTCGGCTCCAGCTCTGCTGATCCCATGGAAGCCTGGAAAAGAAAAACCCCAAATCCAAACAACACCCCCCACTCCCTACTCCTGCAATTCGGGACGTGTCCAATCATTTTCCAGAGCTGCTGCATTTTTTAGGAGAGGATGAGGTGATTATCCACAAGTGTTAACGAGGTAAGAATTGTGGATGAATATCCCAGCATTTTTCTGGGATTTGTGCTGCTGTGGATGATGGGAGGATGGATGAGCCGGGCTTTGCTGAGCTCCTGGCTCTGCAAATTCCCCCAATTGTTTGTACCAAGCTCTGGGATCAAAGCTGCTCCATAAATGGGAGTTATTAATAATCCTAATTATTGGATGTTGGAAAATTGGTGCTGGGTGTTTTCCCATTAAAAAATATAAAAGGAGAGGGATAGAACCCTTTCAACTTTTTCCCAGGAATATTAAGTCCATTTATAAAACAATGCTAAGGAGTTGCCTCAAGGAGCCTGGAATTTGGGGTTATTCCTGGGCATTTTATCTTGCCGTGAAAACAACTCCCAAATTCAAAGGGGCGAATTTTAATTTATAATTCCTGACATTTGTGCTGCCCCTTTTCACCCCGATGGATCATAAATCATTTTCCTAAAGCAGGAACAGTGGGAAGGGGGTGCTCCCCTCCCTCCCGTGTGGATGGGGCGGAACTCGGGAATGGTCCCGTGCCAGCGGGATGAAGCAACAGCTCGTTTGGGAGGTGAAGTCATGGGATCACAGGAATTAGGGCTGGGAAAAAGCTCATTAAGGAATTTGCTGCATCCCTCTCCCCCCTACGTGCTCGTGGCTCTGTCCCGAGCTTTGTCCAGACTAGTTGGGAACATCCCAGGGGAGTGGGAGGAACATCTCCAAACGAAACTGCAGCAGGAGCAGACGGAGGAGCTGAAGCTCAGCCAGGAATGGGAATGTTCCTCCTGGAAAAAAATTTTAAAAAAACCATTAAAAATATAATAAAATAAAAGAAAATAAAGCCATGGAATCTCTGGGCTGCCAGGCTTGGGATGAGCCTCCAGCAGCACAAGTGTTAAATCCCGGGATCTTTTAGGTCGGAAAACCCCTCTAGGATTGAGTCCAACGCAGCCAGATCCACCACTGGCTTTTCCTGCAGATTTCCCCTTCAGATCCCAGCCAATCCCATCGTTTTTCCATGTGGAAGCGGCTCTGGCGGAGAGCGGCTGCGGATTCCAGGGGGAGCAGGAATGCTGGAGGATGCACGTGCACCTCAGGAATGGTGTCCACGAGCCTGGAGTGAGCCCTGCTCCCACAGAGGTCATTCCAGGTCAGGGAAGAAGGACAGGGTTGGAGATCGGTGTGGGAAGCTGTGGAAGTGCTGTTAGTGGAAAATCGCTCAAAGCAGGGCTGGAAAATCAGATTCCAGCATGGAAAAGTGCCCTGTGTTGTGTGCACAGGGGAGCCACCTGGAGCCCCCAAAATCCAGGATGTGCTGGGGGAAGGACAAGGGGTTTTTTACCAAATTTCTGTGTCCACGGGGAATTCCTCACACTTTCAGGCCTCTGGAATGTCACAGAGCCAGCAAATCCAAGGTGATGCTGTTCCCTCTGCCCCCAGATTCCCAGCAAAACGCCAGCCTGGCATTTTCCTGGACAAATCTTCCCATTTTCCCTAAACCTCCCATTGGCTAAACCCTCCTGGCCTCACTGTCTGCTTCCTCTTTTTTCTCTCAATTCAAAAAGATTTTCTCCCTTTGGGATGAGCCAATTCCTCAGGCTCCATTTGGAATCCTGGCTTCGGGGCGATGCTTTGGCAATCTGGGAATGAAGTTCCCAGATTGTTTTTCTGGATAAACCTTCCTATTCTTCCCTGAGCTGAGTGGCTGCTTCCTCCTTTTCCAATCAATTCTGAAGGACATTTTTCCCCTGGGATGAATCAACTCCTTGGTCCCCATTTGGGATCCCAGTCTCAAGGTGATCCTTTGGCAATCTGGGAATGAAATGTGATGTTTTCCTGGATAAACCTTCCCATTCTTCCCTTGCCTAAACCCTCCCTGGGCTGAGTGGCTGCTTCCTCCTTTTCCACTCAATTCCAAAGGATTTTTTGCCATTGGGATGAATCAGCTCCTTGGGCTCCATTTGGGATCCCTTTGGCAATCCGGGGATGAGCCGCGGTGTCCTGGCAGGATGGGAGGGAATCGTCTGTCCAACACCAGCTTTTTTGGGAATGCTGCCTTGCCTGGCTCCTGGACACACCCACTTTTTCCAGGATCGTCCTTCCCGCCTCGGGATACTTCACGCACAATGGCTGGCCTGGTTTTCCAGACAATAATGGAGACATTCCTTTGATGCCGGGTGATTTCGGGGCACTCGATGGCAGGACACAGACCACGAGAAGATCCTCCCCCTCTGGAATCACCCCCCATTCCCACCACCTCATTCCTTCCTCCATGTATTTATCGATAGGATTTGATTCCCTCCCCACAGCTGCTGGAGTTGTTTTGAGCCTCGTTACTCTCCGGCGCCCTTAATTAAAGCACCCTCGTTAATTATCTCAGGGGACACTCCTTCAGCAATTATGAGTTGGAGGGTGAGGATGGCTGCTCCCATCATCCAAAGGCTTGGGAGATGTTCGGCAGGATCGGTTGGGTACTTGGGATTTCATCTTTTTTTCCATAGCTAAAACCGCTTTTTTCCCCATATTTTGTGTTTTTAGGGATGCAGCAAATCTAATCCTGGGCTTTTTTTTTCTTTTCCCTGCAAGCAGCCAGGTGGAAAAAAAATCTGTTTATTTTGGAGGATCCATTGGTTTTCAGTGGATCCATCACCACCTGGATTATCCATGGAAAATCCATGGAATTTTAGTCTGTCCATGGATTTCAACTAACCTCTAAAAAACCCCATTATTTAAATAATTATTCAACTAAATAATTATTAAATAATTATTTAATTATAAATATTATTTATTTTAAAAATAATTGAAGTTAAAATAATTTAATTAAAATGATTTAATTTTAAAAATTAATAATAATTAAATAAATATTTAATTAAACAAATAATCAATCAAATAATTTATTCCTTAAATAATTAAATAAGTCCAATCCTTAGGGAAAGGAAATTTCAGGGTGATATCAGGACAATAAAACAATGGAATGATTAATAAAAAATCCCATAAATTAAATAATCCAATAAAATACTAGGTACAGGATATATTTATAAACTTATCCAGAGGGAAACATCTGGAATATTTGGAGGGAAAAATTCCTGTCTGGGGACAGAAATTGATTTATAAAATTCTAGATTTATAAAATTATTGATTTATCAAATTGTTTATTTGGAGAAGGGAAATGAAACTGCTTTTAAGGATAAAAGAAGGAAGGATTTGAGTTTTTCCCTGTGTCCGAAGTGGATGGAAGAAGAAATCCTGGATGGAAAATTTGGGTTGGGAAGAGAAGGGACAAGGAACCCAGGGAGGATCCTGGCACTACTTGAGCTCCAAAATCCGTTTGGTTTCCCCTTGTCTTGGAGGTGAATGGGATGGCCTGGAGGAATTCCAGGTGGGAGTTCCAGGATTAGTTTGAAATTCCCTCCTGGGCTTTCTCCTGAGGGAATTACCCCGGAATTCTGCTGTGGGAATCACGGGGCACTTCAGAAAGGATGGAGGGAGGAGAGGGAGAGGGTGGGGACAGGATTTGTCACCTTGAGAGGTTTTTCACAGCCCAGGTGTGGAATTCCCTCACCATCAGGATTTTAGGGATAAGCTCCCGGGAATTTAGGAGACAACAGTCCCTCTTAATGGGCCAAGCTGGCTAAAAAATCTGGAATTCCAATGGAGTTATTTCGTAACAAACTCTTGTATTAAAAAAAAGAGTGTTTTACTTTTTACTTTTACTTAAAAAAATAAATATATATATATATATTTCTATAAATCCAGGATGATTTTTCTTTACTTTTTACTTTTTACTTTTTACTTTTTACTTTTTACTTTTTACTTTTTACTTTTTACTTTTTATTTTTTACTTTTTACTTTTTACTTTAGTTTTTTACTTTTTACTTTTTACTTTACTTTTTTTACTTTTTCCTTTTTACTTTAAAAAAAAAATCTCTCTTAATCCAGGATGATTTTTTCTTTATTTTTACCTTTTTACCTTTTTCCTTTTTACCTTTTCCCTTTTACTTTTTACTTTTACTTAAAAAAAAAAAAAAGTATTTCTATTAATCCAGAATGAATTTTCTTTGCTTTTTACTTTTTTTCCTTTTTCCTTTTTACTTTTACAGGAAAAGTGTTTCTATTAATCCAGGATGATTTTCCATTAATCCGGGGATCTCTGGGAGTGCACGATCTCTGTGTCCCCTTGGATTTCCTCTCCGTTATTTAGCATTTCTCTATTTTTGTCCTTCTCCCTGGAGGATTCCTGTGTGTCCCTGAATTTCCTCCTGAATTTGGGATCACACGTGGACAACGCATCAGTGGGAAAAGTTCATCCCTCCATTTTCCTCTGGGAGCTTTTCCTTTTCCCTCTTATCTCCAGGAGAGGCTCTGGGCTCCAGCGTTTGGCATCCAGAGCTCAGGAGCTGAGGACAATGCTGGTGCCCAAACCTGATCACAAATACCAACCGGAATCACGGAATTATGGAATATCCTGAGCTGGAAGAAATCCATAAGGACCATCTAAGCCAGCTCCTCTCGACCTTCCACTCCTGGAAATTCCACCAGCTTTAAGACCCAGACTCATTTTTCCTGGTGGGAGACACTGGAGGGGATCAGGAGAGCCCTCAGTGCTGTTTCCCTGTTTATTTGTGGATACAAATTCCCAGTTGGTGATTCCGCCCCTGTGGATGGGAAAGGGTGGGAATCACTCGTCCCAGCTGTTGGGTCCTTTGTTTCCCAACCCTTTTTAGGTGTCCCAGAGGGTCTGAAAGTCCCTGGGCACACGTGGACAGTTGGGATGAGCAGGGAATGACCCCAGGGACCCTCGCCGTCACTCAGGGTTTGAATTTAGCCTGAGAAAACTCCAAGATTGGGATCCAGGACACAACAGGATTGATTTTTCCCTTTTTTTTCCCCCACAGTCTGGGATGGATCAGCCCTCTGGAACTTTGCTGTCCCCGTCAACTCTTGTCCCATTCTTTTGGGACAATGAGCTCTTAAGCTCCTGACACCGGGAACAATCCCGAGGGCTTTGGTTTGAGCTGCTGACAGAGGGATGGGAAATGAGATAACGATGAGGATGATGATGATAAATTATGGTTATGATAGTGATAAATGATGGCCCTTTCTTCATTCACCTTCTCCAGGATGACTTTGTCCAGACCTCTGTTCTGTTCCCAGCCAGGATTTGCTTCCCAGGTTCTTCACCCCAAAGCTCTTCAGGCTTGGAATCACCTCAGGTTTGGGGGCTCTTCCCTTTCATCCCCTTGGGTTTGGGGACCCTTCCCTTTCTGCTCCGGATCTTCTGAACCAGGAGATCCACAGTGCACTCTGGAGCCAAGCTGCAAATTCCCTGTGGAATTCCACATTTTCCTTTTTCTAAATCCTATTTCTTTTCTTTTTCTCTTTTCTTTTTCTTTTCTTTTCTTTTCTTTTCTTTTCTTTTCTTTTCTTTTCTTTTCTTTTCTTTTCTTTTCTTTTCTTTTCTTTTCTTTTCTTTTCTTTTCTTTCTTCTTTCTTCTCTTTTCTTTTCTTCTTCTTCTCTTCTCTTCTCTTCTCTTCTCTTCTCTTCTCTTCTCTTCTCTTCTCTTCTTCTCTTCTCTTCTCTTCTCTTCTCTTTCTCTTCTCTTCTCTTTTTTTTTTTTTTTTTCTTTTTTTTTTTTTTTTTCTTTCTTTTTTTTTCTCTTTTCTTTTCTTTTCTTTTCTTTTCTTTTCTTTCTTTTCTTTTCTTTTCTTTTCTTCTTTTCTTTTTCTTTTCTTTTTCTTTTCTTTTCTTTTCTTTTTCTTTTCTTTTCTTTTCTCTTCTCTTCTCTCTTTTTCTTTTCTTTCCTTTTCCTTTCTTTTCTTTTCTTTTCTTTTCCTTTCCTTTCTTTTCTTTCTTTCCTTTTCTTTTCTTTCCTTTCTTCTTTCCTTTCTTTCCTTTCCTTTCTCTTTCCTTTCCTTTCCTTTCCTTTCCTTTCCTTTCTTTTCCTTTCCTTTTCCTTTCCTCTTCCTTCCCTTCCCTTCCCTTCTCTTCTCTTCTCTCTTTTCCTTTTCTCCTTCCCTTCCCTTTCCTTCCCTTCCTTCTCTTCTCTTCCCTTCTCTTCCCTTCCCTTTTCCTTTCTTTCTTTTCCCTTTTCTCCTTCCCTTCCCTTTTCTTCTTTTCCCTTTCCCTTTTTCCTTTTTCCCTTTTCCCCTTTCCTTTTCCCTTTTCCCTTTTTCCTTTTCCTTCCTTTTCTCCCTTTTCCCCTTTTCCCCTTTTCCCTTTTCCCCTTTTCCCTTTTCCCTTTTCCCTTTTTTTCTTTTCCCTTTTCCCTTTTCCCTTTTCCTTTTCCCTTTTCCCTTTTCCCTTTTCCCTTTTCCCTTCCCTTCCCTTTTCACTTCTTTTTTATATGTTATTATTTTATTTTAAATTTTTATTCTTTTTATTTTGTTTTATTTCATATTTTATTTTATTTTATCCAGTTCTCAGCATAACCAGCTCCCGGTTATTCCCTCACCGGGAATTGCGGTTCCCTCACTCCCAGAGGAGTTTTCAGGCCCATCCCAGATCCATGGACACATTCCAAGGGCTAAGGAAGGAGAGGAAACCTTGTGTTTGTATCCGTGAGGGTTTGTGGAGGACGGAGCAGCCCAGACTTCCAAGACACCATTCCAGAGAAATCCACCCCTGGATCTGCTGGAATGGGACAATTGCCGTTGGTTGTATGGCCCAGGCTGTCCATGGAGACCCTGAGAGCGACTGGAATTGGGAAGTTTTCCCAGCAGGGCTATCTCAGGAGGCCTCCGAGTTAATCCCTGTCCTCCAGATGGGATTAAACCTCTGGAAAACCCCAACAGGTCCCTGCTGGCTCCGTCCTGTGGAGCTTGATCCCAAAATCCAGGCTGGGATCCTCCTCCTTGGACATTATTGGAGCTGAGCTGGAAGAAATCACAGAAAATCTTCATTGGAAGGACCTTGAGGATCATCCAGTTGGGAGCAATCCTTCCTTCCCAGGAGAATCCCTTTTTCCCTGGGTGTCCCCACTTGTTTTGTGGCGTTATCCCTGGAAAATTTCTGTATTGGGTTTGGAGATGATCCAAAGCTTTCCTCGGGTGGGGATTTAGGACCAAAGGCCAGGAGAAGACCCTGGGTTAGTCTTTGGCTCTTGGAGATCCTCTGGCTGTAGGAAAATCCCTGGATCCACCAGCTCCACCCCACTGATGGGAATTGTGGACATGGAATATGAACATCCCTCCATCTTTTTTCCCAACGTGGAAATCCACTAATTGGGAATATTGTAAATGAGGGAAATTTGAGGGGGGGGGGGTCAGGCCCATTCCCAGAAAATCATCAAATATTTATCATTTATTTACTGAGCCTCCAAGGGGCTCTCAGGTTTTCCACCAGGTTCCAGCTTTTCTTGGGAGCTGGGACACGGTGGATATCCAGGTTGTTTGGCTGTGTATTCCCACATTTTGGGTCCAGTTTGGAGTCTCTGGAGCAGTGACTCAGGGTTTTCCTGGGCTCCACAATTTGTTTATCCTAGAAATCACCAGGCTGAGACTTTCTGCGCCCTGGAGTCCTCCTGGGATTAGGGAATGTCATTCCAGGGGGATAACAG
This sequence comes from Camarhynchus parvulus, assembly GCF_901933205.1. Classification (NCBI taxonomy): domain Eukaryota; kingdom Metazoa; phylum Chordata; class Aves; order Passeriformes; family Thraupidae; genus Camarhynchus; species Camarhynchus parvulus. Next base: position 1,393,052 of record NC_044574.1, on the reverse strand, counting down.
GGTGTCTTGCACCCTTGCAGGGACAACACCACAATTTAGGTTTCCTTAACTTTCTGAAAAGGTTTCAGGAATTCCAGCTGGGATTTCCAGGCACATAAATCCCCGACATCTCTTCCCACTGCCTGGTCTCATTCCTCCTTGGGATGTGAGCCGCGGGCAGTGCTTTAACCAAACCTCTTCCCTTCGTTCCCTCCATTATCCCATCGTTCCAGCAGGAGGAACGGCCTTGAGTGCTGCGCCCAGCTCCGGCCCCTCAGTTTGGGAAGGGCTTTGAGATGTGTGAGCCCATCCAGAGGGGCCTGGGCACACAAACCCTGTGAGGAACCCCTGAGAGAGCTGGGGGTGCTCAGCCTGGAGAAAAGGAGACTCAGGGTGCCCCCATCGCTCTCTGCAGCTCCTGAAGGGTGGCTGTGCTCAGCTGGGGCTGGATGTTCGGAAGGGTGAAAGTTTGACCAGAAAGATGCTTGGCAGAAAGGTTTTTAAATGTAGAATCTGATGAAGGAATAGAAATTAAAGCAAGTTTTGATATAGAAGAAAAGAATTGCTGAGCCAGTCTCACTGGATAACCAAGGAGGCAAAGGGTGTGTTAGTTAGAAGGGTTTTTAGGGCTTAGAGCAAAGGATAAACCCACCCCAAACAAGAAGATGTTTTTACCGAGCAGAAAAATAGCACAGGCAAACAAGGCAGAAAATGTGGCAAGCAGAAAAAAGGTCTCAGAATTTTCCACTGCAAGGAAACTGAAAAACAACTCCTAGCTTAAACTGTAATGCACTGACTTTTAGTGATTGGACAGCAGTGACATGAATATGGTAATTACAGGAGTTATGATAGGCTGTAGATAATGGTTAAGGTATAGATTGGTTCTACTGTGTTCAGCAAAGAAAAGTCTACACTATATTGTAACCAAAATAAAAGTATTGAATGCATTGTAACCAAAACAAAAGTACATAATGCATTGTAACCAAAAGAAAAGTATAAAATGCATTGTAACCAAAAGTCTATAATGCATTGTAACCAAAAGAAAAGTCTATAATGCATTGTAACCAAAATAAAAGTATTGAATGCATTGTAATCAAAAGAAAAGTATAAAATGCATTGTAACCAAAAGAAAAGTACATAATGCATTGTAGCCAAAAGAAAAGTCTATAATGCATTGTAATCAAAAGAAAAGTACATAATGCATTGTAATCAAAAGAAAAGTATTGAATGCATTGTAACCAAAAGAAAAGTATAAAATGCATTGTAACCTAAACTCAGGGTCTCCAGGCCTGCCTGCAGCTGGAGCTGACAGCTGTGGGCACAGCTCTGTCGCCCACCACCCTGGACTGCTGCAATGTCGTGGATGGAATAAACTGCATTTTGGAGAGCAGCCTGGAGTCCCACACTTCTCATTCAGGTTCTTACAGCTGGGCTCTGTCCCCAGGAACTGACAGAACCAGAGCACACAGCCTCCAGCTGTGCCAAGGGAAATACAGGTTGGAGAGCAGGAAAAAGTTTTTTACAGAAAAGGTGAGAAAGTTCTGGAATGTTCTGCCTGGGGAGGTGGTGGAGTCCCCATCCCTGGGGGTGTTTAACCAAGCCTGGATGTGGCGCTGGGTGTTGAGATGTTGGGACTGGGTTGGACTTGATGATCTTTAAGGTCTCTTCCAACCCGGTGATTCTGTGAATTCTGTGAATTCTGTGCTCCAAAATCCCCCATTTTGGAAAGGCTGCAGTTGGATCGGCCCGGCCTGACATTGTTTGGGAAGCTCATTGATTCCAGGTGCGGAGCCACCGAGGGAGACAGCCCCTCCTAGGAATATTTCCAGCGTAATCCAAAGCAGGATGGTCGGTTTAGATGGGCCGTAATTGCTCTAATTTGGGCAAGATGGGACTTGCTCAGCTCGTAAATCAAAAATGAGGCTTCACATTTCATCCAGACACGACTCCGGTCATCCCAGTGCTCTTAAATCCATGAGTTGTTGATTTGGGAAATAAACAAGGGATGGGTTTGAACCAAACACAAGGTAAAACAGAGTTTCTCAACCACTCAAACTCCTAAAATTCCCTTTCAGGACAAATGGATTTCATCCTCTGACCGAAAGGAATTACAGTAGGTTTTCATCTATAAACATATTCCCATAATTAAATTTCAGGAGGGGAATAAAATCCCAGGCAGAAAAATTCCACCATTTAATTTGGTTTTTGTTTCATTCCTCTGACTTAAAAAAAAAAAAAGAATTAATTACTCGAAGCAGCTGAAATAATGGACCTGATTTTAATATATTTATGTATTTTACTCATGTATTTATTTTATTTTGTTGCAAGTCAAATATTCCCTGAGGGAATGAGCGTCCCAGAGTTGGAGAAAGGATCCCTCAGGATTCCTGCGGCCTCTTTGCTGTTCCTTGGTTTGGATTTCAGCCTTGTGTCCTGTTCTGCATTCCCTGGATGATCCCTTGCGGGGAGAGGTGGGAAATGGGGGAGAAATATTCCGGTTTTTCCCTTTCCTCCTGTTGTCCTCGACCTGGCGCCACGTCCTACCCTTTCTCCCGCATGGATTGCCCAACGCTCCGAGGCCTCTGGCGTCGCTGTGCCTCCCACACCCCGCGCCTCCGCACCCCTTTCATCACAATTCCACACCTCCTGCACTTCCCCCGGATCCTTCCCCAGCCGGAGCCGGGAACTCTCCTTGTTTTTCACTCCTTTCCTCACATTCTTTGCTCGCTGCATGTTTGGGACAACTCTTTCTTCACCTGCCCTGCCTTGACTTGCGGGTTCCTCTCGGCACTGAAATCCCTTCCCACTCCTGCCAACACCTCTGGAAAAGCCATTTATCATGGAATGCTTTGGGCTGGAATGGCCTTAAACATCATCCAGTCCAACATCCCATGGGCAGGGACACCTCCCACTGTCCCAGGTGGATCCACCCCCCAGTGTCCAGCCTGGCCTTGGGCACTGCCAGGGATCCAGGGGCAGCCCCAGCAAATCTGGGAATCCCAGCCCAGCCAGGAATTCCTTGCCAAGATCCCAGCCCAATCTCCCTTTTCCCAGTGGGAGCCATTCCCTGGCTCCTGTCCCTGCAGGCCTTGTCCCCAGTCCCTCTCCAGCTCTCCTGGAGCCCCTCCAGGCACTCTGAGGATTCCCTGGAATTTTCCCTTCTCCAGGGGAACATTCCCAGCTCTCCCAGCCTGGCTCCAGAGCAGAGGGGCTCCAGAATTCTGGAATGCTGGGGTGGGAATGAACCCTAAATCCCATCCAGTCTCACCCCATCCATGGGCAGGGACACCTCCCACTGTCCCAGGCGGATCTAATCCCAATGTCCAGCCTGGCCTTGGGCACTGCCAGGGATCCAGGGGCAGCCACAGCAAATCTGGGAATTCCAGCCCAGCCCCTGCCCACCCTCCCAGCCAGGAATTCCTTATTCCCAAGATCCCAGCCCAATCTCCCTAATCTCCCCCATTGTTTGGTTTAGGCCAACTGGGCACTCTGGGATTTGTGTCCTAGAAGAAGACACAAGGACGCCATTCCTGTCACAAAGATATTCCCGTCAAAGCAAAAATCCTTTCTGTTGGATCACACATCAAATCAAAATATCCCAGATCCCTGCCTGTTCCAGAAATTTCATTATCCCAGCATCTTCCAAGGAACCACAGCAGAGGATTCCAATGGTGGTGGCATCTCATCTCCCATCCTGGAGCAGTTTGGGAATCTCCTTTCATTCCTCAGCTTCCACATGGACACTCCAAACTGACCAACTAGGTGGCCAGTGTGTGTTAATTAATTAGCTAATTAATATCTATTTAAGTGTTTTGAGTCACCTGCAGCGATCCCAACCCCAAAGCACCTTTCCCTTGTGAATTCCCTGGCTGCAGGGAGCTGGAATTGTCCTGCTGCTCCGTTAAACAGGAAAACTGAGCTGGCAGGAGTTCCTCCCCTGAAAGGTGAGCAAATCCCGGGCTGAAATTCAGGGATTTTCCACTTGCTCATCCCCAATCCAGCCTAAAGGTCCTTACTCAGCTTTTACCACCCACAAATAATTATTATTAATGTCAACAGGGGATTCCCTGGAAAAAGAGGAGAAATCCAGAGGAAAGGGCAAAAGGGCAAGGCCTGGCTCCTTCCCGAAAAAAAGCCTGGATTGAGGCAAAGTTTCATCCTCCATGGCACAGAGCAGGAAGGTTTCCAGGTGTCTCCAGAGCTTGAGGTTTGGAATTTGTGTGGCCACGTTCTCTATTTCATCTCATCCTGGAGAAACGAGGGAAAGGGGACGAGGATGGATCCGTGTTTACAGCTGGTGAGTGAGGCTGGAAAAATCCTGAGCTTTCCCTTGGAGGAAGCATTGATTTGTGTCTGGATTTTTTTCCACCCATCCATTGCTTTTCACAGAATTCTTGGACAGCTGATACCCTCAGGATTCCCTCTTCCCACTAAAAGGGAAATGCGTGGATCTGGAAGAAGCTCCTGGGTGTCGGCAGGAGTGGGAAGGGATTTCAGGTCCAGCAGGAATCCAGGCACACATCAAGGAGGAGAAGATGAAATAGGAGTCATCCCAAAGCAGAGATGGGGCATACAGGGAGCAAAAAACACAGGAAAAGAGCTGCAAAACAAGGTAAATTCAAGGAATTTCTCCATGGAAAGGGTGGTCAGGCCTTGGAGGTGCCCAGGGAGGTTTGGAGTGCCCATCCCTGGAGGTGCCCAAGGAATTCCTGGATGTGGCACTCAGTGCCAAGGTGGGCATCAGTCCCAGGCTGGACTTGATGATCCTGGAGGATTTTCCAGCCTCAGTGATCCCAGAATTCTGGGAAGTTTGATGTCTTTGCAGGAAGTGACATCTGAGCTTCACCTGAAAACGAGCACAGCTGAGTTAAAAAAAAAATCCCAAAATATCCGGTGTGTTATTTCCCTTAACTGGACGATACAAATGCATTTTCCATGTTCTGGGAATCCTGGGGGTTAAAAATCCCTGTTTTATTGCTATCCTGTCCAAGAAAGACATTTCAAACTGCCAGAAGGCAGGGATGGATGGGATATCTGGAAGGAATTCCTCCCTCTGAGGGTGGCCAGGGGCTGGGCTGGAATTCCCAGATTGGCTGTGGCTGCCCCTGGATCCCTGGCAGTGCCCAAGGCCAGGTTGGACATTGGGGCTTGGATCCACCTGGGACAGTGGGAGGTGTCCCTGCCCATGGGACTGGATGGGATTTAAGGTCCCTTCCCACCCAAACTGACCTGGGATTCTGGGAAGGACACTCAGCATGATCACCCCAAAATTAAACCCGAGGTGATCCTGGAGCCAAAGAAACGAAACGAGTGCAGCACCAGGGATGGGGATGGGAAAAGGAGCAGGATCACTGCAGCCAGGCTGTTCATGGAAAGGGGGATTTAGGCACCATCCTTGCTATATCCTGGTTGGAATGTGGGCCCAGGAAAGCTCCTGTTAGCCTTGGCAGCCCCATCCCAGCAGAGCCTTTGTGGGAACCCCGCAGCTTCCAGCTTCCTGAGATCCATTAAAACCCTGGATCTGGAGGCAGAGCTCCGGTGGGGCTGGGTTTAGGAAAAAACAACAACAGAACAACCAAAAATCCTTTGGGAATGTGGGAGAAAGCGCAGATGGGCTGGAAAAGGGCATGGAAGGGAGGGTGGGATCACTCTTCGCCTTCCTCGGGGCTTGGAGCATCCCTCAAATTCTTCCTGAGCCAGGGACTCCACATGGAGGCCAGGCCTTGGCAGAGGAGGGAGGATTAATGGAGCCCCACACCTGAGGGCAGAAGGAATTTGTTTATTTGGAAACAAAAGTTGTTTTTTCCCTTTTTTTGGGGTTGTTTTGTTTCAGCCTCCGGGCCCTTCCAGTCAGGGCCAAGTCAGGGAGCAGGAGGGTGGTTGGGATTTAACCCTGCTCCTGCTGCTCCCTGACAAGTGCAGGAGAAATAATTTTTTTTTTTTTCTATGGATTAAATCCAGAAAAGACTCTTCAGGGTGCTGTCAAATGCTGCCAACTTAGAATTCCCTGGAAAAAGAGGAGAAATCCAGAGGAAAGGGCAAAAGTGCAAGGCCTGGTTCCTTCCCAAAAAAACCTCTGGGCTGAGGCAATGGTTCATCCTCCATGGCACAGACAAGGAATGTTTCCAAGTGTCTCCAGAACCTGGGGTTTTCTGTGGTTCATCCCATAGAAAAGAGGGAAAAGGGATCAGGATGGATCCATGTTCCAGGCAGGAAAATTCCTCACGGAGGATGCACAGATTTATTTATTTCACAAGTGTTACAAAATCTTTCCTTTCCTTTCCTTTCCTTTCCTTTCCTTTCCTTTCCTTTCCTTTCCTTTCCTTTCCTTTCCTTTCCTTTCCTTTCCTTTCCTTTTCCTTTTCCTTTCCTTTCCTTTCCTTTCCTTTCCTTTTCCTTTCCTTTCCTTTCCTTTCCTTTCCTTTCCTTTCCTTTCCTTTCCTTTCCTTTCCCTTTCCTTTCCTTTCCTTTCCTTTCCTTTCCTTTCCTTTCCTTTCCTTTCCTTTCCTTTCCTTTCCTTTCCTTTCCTTTCCTTTCCTTTCCTTTTTCTTCTCCTTGTTCCTTCCCTGGCTTTTTATCACTTCCTGGACAAGAATTTTTGGGGCTGTGTTTTCTCCTCTGGTGCCTGAGATAAGACTCCCTGAAAAAGAAATATTCCCAAAAAATCATTTGGTTCTGGGAAGTTTCCTTTCCTTTGAAAGGAAAGCAAAAAATTCCATGAGCATTCCGAGGACAATTCCATCACCTGACCTTCTGCGCTTGCAGCAGGTACAAAGCAAGGCCTGGGCTTGAGCCTAAAATTTCTGGGAGCCAAAGGTCGAGGGAAGAGGAAGATCCAGGTAAATATCCAGGATTTGTAGCTCCCTGTGTCTAAGGAATTGAAAATCCAGGGAAAGCTTTGCCACAGTGTTCAGTTTTCCAGGGAAATCTCATTTTTGTGCTCCAAGTCAGGAATTAGGGGAACATCATCCGTGCAGGGGCTTTTTGTGGGGTTTACTCCAAAGAAACACCAAATCCCTCATGGAAAATCAAAAATCAGCTCATTGAACAACTAATTCTGGGGGTGAGCACCTCAAAACGGCCCTGGAAAACATTCCTGGCTGGAATGCTGAGCTTTTTTTGGCTTATCATGTTGCTTTTTCATGGATCTGCCTCGCGACTTGGATTCCATCTGTCCCACCAGGAGATGGGAGAGGAAGGCGAGGAGAGGCCGAGTTCCAAGGCCAAAATCAAAGGAATTCCTTCCGAGGAAGGGCTCTCATGGCGTTGCTTCCAGGTCGGAATCTCGCTCCATGCCAAGATTTCAGGAAAAGGAGAGGGAGAGCTGGGGAATGTTCTCATTCCAGAGATGAGAAGAGAGATGCAAATTTTCCCTTTTTTCCTCCTGTAGTTTCCAGTTTGTCACGAGGAGAACACAGAGGAGACCGGGAAAGGTGCGATGAGAAGTGACATTCCATGGAAAAGCACAAATCCCGTGTCCAGGTGCTCAATCCTTAGGGAATGTCAGTTTTCCTCTTGTCCCAGGTTTCACCCAATCTCTGGATCCGGAATATCACCACGACGCCAAAGGGCCGCGATTCCTCCGGCGATTTCCAGCGTGGATGGAGCACGGGACACAGGGAATGCCAAGGATGAAGGGATTTATTAGCAGCGCCTTTGAGCTATTTTTCCTATCAAAACATGGAGACAAAAATTTACAAATGATCGGGAATTCTGCCAAGGGGTTACACAACTGGCGCTGAGGCAACGAAGCCGAAACGATTCCATTGGGTGGGAATCGCTCCTGGCCGGAAGCACTCCAGGCCCTCCCAGGAAATCTGGTGAGCTCTGTGTAGGTGACACTTCACCAGGAATATTTCTGGAAGAGGACCTGGGACACAGGTCCCAGCCAGGTGGAAGCTCCAGGAGCCAGCTGGTTGCTCCGCTGAGCTGGAATTGCATCCAGAGCGGATTGAGAGGGAAGGAAGTTTTTTAATCCGTGAGATGTTTCGGTCTGGGAGGTGGATGAGGCTCCTGGGGTGCTGCAGAACATTCTGGAAATGCTGGAGGGCTCTAAATCCACCCAGTCCAGCCTTTAGGGTGCTGTGGAGGACTAAAGGTTTGTGATAAACCTGGATTCGGGTTCGCCTGGAATGTTCTCCCACATTCCCAGAGAAGGTCAGAGTCACTTCCTCATGGAGAATCCAGGTCACAGAGGACACTGAAGGTCACCCTGGCTCCGGCTGCTTCTCCAGGAAAAACCAGACTCAGTAAAAAGTGTCGTATCCACCGCTCTCTTGGAGATTTCTCCGATAATTTATGGAGAAATTTATTTTGGGGAATCACAGAATTACAGAACGGTTTGGGTTGGAAGGGACCTTGAATGGATCCAGCCCCAACCTTCCACCATCCCAGGTGGCTCCAAGCCCTGCCCAACCTTGGACACTTCCAGCCACAGTTTCTTTGGGAATACCTGTGCCAGGGCCTCATCCTCATCCTCATCCCGATTCCTGGACTTTGGGATCCCACACATTCCAGAGGGGATCCCTGCCCATGGCAAGGAGTGGAACTGGCTCATCGTGGAGATCCCTTCCCACCCAAACCATTCCATAATTTCAAGGGAAGCAGCATCTTAGGACCTTGGATGCTCCCCGGAAGCTCCAGGATGCCCCTGGACTGACTCCTGGATTCCAGAGGGATGGGAACACCGGGAATCTGTCACTGGAAGATTTAGGAGAGACCCGAAAAGCCTGGCCCAGCAAACCAGACTCGGTATTAAGGGCAGGACTTGTCCCAGATTGTCCCAGGGACAGCCCTGGCTCGGCTCTGGATATTCCAGGAGCTGCCCACCCTGGTGAATCCCACTTATCCCAACATTCCACATCCAGTTCTTTCCCTAGGCTGGACTTTGAGCTTGGCCCCAGCCATTTTTTAAATTATTTTAAACATTTGGGCTCCTTTAACCCTTTTCACTGTTTTTATTGGCAAAAAAAGAGCCTTTAACATTTCCCTTTTCCCTTATTTATTCATAAAAGTGTCCAGTAGAGGAGTCCATGATTTTTGGGACAGGATTTGCTGCTCAAGGGGCAGCAGGAAGATGAAAACAGTTGGAATTTTTCCTGGGAGCAGCTGACGTAGGGCACCTCTCAGCACCGTTTTCTGGCCAGGGAGTTCCAAAAAAGGTGCTTGGAAAACCTCTGCCAAAAGAATTCCTGACTGAGAACAGAACTTTTGGGACGCACCACAGTTCCAGAGTTTCCTCGTGGAAGTGGAGACATTCCAAGGAAAGAATCAGGGGAAGACAAATTTCAGAAAAAAAGGAAAAAACACCGGGAGCATATTTTAGATTTCTGAGGCGTTGCTTTATTTGTGTTCTTGTGATTCCAGAATAATTCCAATAATTTTCCATGGATTCATCGGGCAACGTGACTCGGGCTGTCACGATTGAGTCATGGAAGTATTCCCTGATTTCCTTTTGCTTGCCTTTTCCAATCATTCTGGGCAAATCTCCTGTTGGAGATCAAAGCCTGCCCTGCTTCTGTTGTAATTAATTGGTAACGAAGCGCCTTAATTACAACAGAAACAGGAGCTCCTTTCATCCAGGATGGAAGAGAAGGAATTCTCAGAGGCAGCTGCTCGGAAGGATTTGGGGAAAAGAAAATAAAAATGGGATTTTGGAAGGATTTCATGGCATTATGGGATACCAGGAACACCTTCCATAACATAGGGAGAAACGTACAATGTAATGTAATGTAATATATAATATATTATAAAATAAAATTATAATATTATAACACTATAATATTCTAATATTCTAATATTTAAATATATCGTCATATATTTTTATATCTATAAAATCACTATATTATAAATATATAATGCATAAATAACATTAATTATATTTATAGTATTAAGATACATGTTGATATTAATATTAACAATGTAAATACATATTAAATATTATAGAATAAATACTTTATAAATAAATATATTGTATAATATGTTATTTATTATATATAATGTTATATATATATATGTTATTGTTATATAACGTTATATATAATGTTACATATATGTTATTTATTATATATAATAAATAAAGTTATTATAAAGTAAATAAAATAAAATATATATTTAAATCATAAATATAAATATAATTAACATAAATATATATGATATATATAAATACTATAAAATACTGTGAAATATAATATAATAGAATAAAATATTATTGAAATCCCATAAAATAACACAGGAATTCTTTGAACTCTATTTTTGGAGAGAAAAATTCCTGGCAGCTTCTGAAGGCGTTGGGTTCCTTCTGCTTCCAAGAGAAAATGGGAGAAAATCCTTGGAAAATGGGGATGTGGAGCATCAGCGTCTTGGATAAATCCCAGGGATAAGGAGCTGCAGCTTCTCCCATCCCCTTCCATCCCCCTGATCCGGCTTCCACTCGGATCCCGCTGCAGGAACATCCAGGAGAATCCTTTGGAAGGATTCCAAGGGGAATCCTGATTCCCTTTGGTGGGAAAAGCTGATCCCCGCAAGGTCCCTTTTCCCAGGAATGCCTTTGGGAGCAGCTGGAAAAGCGGGATCTCTGCTCCGCTTCCTTCCTCTCGCAGCCCTGCTTGGACCCGCGGGTCCTGAGGTCTTCTCCAGCCTCGGCGATTCCATGAATCCGCGGTTTGGGAATGATCCACGCTCCTCGCAACATAAAATCGCCCGGAGGAAATTCTTCATCCATCACTCGCAGGTTTCTTCCAGAATTCCAAGAATTTTTCCAGGAATAAACATTTTCCAAGGCAAGAAGAAGCCAAGCCAAGACCAGTTAGGCCAACCCTTCATTTTTTTCCATAAAACTTTGATAATTAAACTAATAATAAATTATTCATTAAACAAGTAATATATTATTTTTTATTTAGTTTATTATCTTTATAATATATTATTTAATATATTATTCATTATATTTTATTATTTAATATACCTATAATATTTTATATTATTATATAATTAATCTATTTGTTATTGATTACATTATTTATTAATTCATTAATAAAAATATTATATTAATTTTGGCTTTCTAAAATATGAAGTATCTCTATAAAAGCATCATATTTATGCAAATATAATAAAGCTATATGCATATAATATAAAATAACTATTATAGATACATTATGAATAAATCATAATTATAAAAATTATATATACAATTATACAATTATACAATTATACAATTATACAATTATACAATTATAATTATATTTTATTTTTATATAATTATAATTATTACAATTATATAACTACAATTGTAAACAATAATAAATATAATTGTATAGTATAAAAACATAAAATATATATAAATATATATAATAAAATTCTATGGAATTATATAAAAGTGCAGTTATAGACATTTTATTTAACTTCAATTATTTTATGTTTTTCTTTTCAGAAAAAGGGGGGGGGGAATTAAGAGGGAAAAAACCCTCAAGGCTTTTAATTAAAAATTAATAAAAACCCTTCATTTTTATTAAAATGGTATTAATTAATGGCAAGATAATTCCATGAACAACTTCTTACCTTGGATTTTCTTATCCAACTTGATTTCTTTTGGCGTTCCTTTGGAGGAGCAGATCCATGATTTTATCTCTTCTATTTTCCTTATCATTGGGATTCTTCCAATCCCCACCTCCAACAGAACCTTTGGAGAGGGACACTTGGGGACACGGGCTGGTGGTTGGACCTGGTGACCTTGGAGGTCTTTTCCAACCTCTAGCATTCCATGACTTTCTGTTCCTGTCCCAGCTCCTTTGGGAAGTTCTCCTGCGGGCCCAGAGTTATCCGAGGTCATGGAAAGGGCTCTTCTTGGGGGTTTCTGCCGGGATTCCCAAGGATTTTCTTCCATGTCCTTGTGATTCCAAAGGCTGAGCCATCGGATTTCTCCATCATCCAAGGAAGCTGAGGATGGTTTTGCTGGGAGAACCGAGTCCTGGTCCCACCTGGGTGGATGGTTGGGAATTCCCCTTGTGGATGGAAGCCGAACAAAGCCATTTCTGGGATCAGGACACATTCCCAGCTTTCCTCCCTCTTCCCAAGAGCCTCTCTTCTCCAAAGGGTGGGGATTTGGGAGTTTTCTGCTCCTCTCCTGGCTGAGGAGGGAAAGATTCCCACAATTCCTTTATTGTCTCCTCTCTCCTCCAGAATTCCCAATGGGAGACAATCCTGCAGCTTGCCAAACCCAAAGGAGCGCTGGAGACACCGGAGGAGAACCGGGATTTTCCCTTTGGTTCAGTCCACAAGGAGATCTTGGATCTTGGGCTCCTTCCGTGGATCCCAGGCTCCTTCCTTGCTGCTCCATTTGGGAAAGCCAGGACTCCTGAAGATGGGCCTTGGGAAGAGGGAGGAAAGCAGGAATCTGGGAATGTGTCCTGATTCCCAGAAATGGCTTTGTTTGGCTTCCATCCACACATGGAATTCCCAACCATCCACCCAGGTGGGACCAGGACTTGGTTTTCCCAGGAAAACCACCCTCAGCTTCCTTGGATGATGGAGAAATCCGATGGCTCTGCCTTTGGAATATGGGGAAGCAGCCATGAGGAGATGGAGGAAAATCCTTGGGAATCCCGGCAGAAACCCCCAAGGAGAGCCCTTCCCATGACCTCGGATAACTCTGGGCCTGCAGGAGAACTTCCCAAAGGAGCCGGGGCCGGAACAGAAAACCATGGAATATTTGTGTGGATCCATCCCTTTGGCAAAGCTCAACTCCTGGCCCAGCTCAGGGATACTCTTCCGTGGAATTGTCTTTGTTTCTCCACGTCTGACCTCACAAACTCTTCTTTGCTATTTTTCATTTTTTTTCCCCATAGTTTTCCTCCCGGCTCCTCTCGTGCCTTCCCATTTTTCCCTTCGTGCCACCAGCACGAAGCAGCTCCAGGCTGGATTGAAAGAAGCAAGGAACAGCAAGGAATCAAGCAGGATAATGGGAAGAAAGGCTCAATGGCTCTCCTGGGATTTCTCAGGCTTTCTCTCCAACTGTTTTCCACGGAGTCGAAAGTTCAACCTCCCCTTTGCTGGAAAGGAAGGGGGGGAAAAATAAAAAATTATTAAAAAACAAAAACAAAAACAAAACAAAAACAAACCAAACAAAAAAGAAAAAAATGGTGAGAAAGAAAGAGGACAAGTCGTGATGTGGGAATCTTTGGCCTGGGATGAAAATGGAAGGCGCCACTCGGAAAAGCGGAGCTCTTCCAACGAGATCCAGATGTCCCTCGTGTTCCTAAACACATCCAGGCCGTTTCCAATTAGCCTGGAATTAGAGCAATAATGGGAAACAAAACAGGGGTGGTGCTTGGGGTTGTTTTCCCTCGCTCTGCTCCGCGTCCTTCCCGCTCTGCCCCGGCTGGATCGGAAGCGTTCCTCCAGCTGCCGTCTCCTTCCTGGAACAATCCCCATCATCCCATATTCCTCTCATCCCTCCTTCCCTCGTTTTGTAGGACCAGCCCTACAGCTCGATGAGAGCAGCTCATTCTGCTCATCTTCTGCTCGTTAGGAGCTCCTGGATAATGAATTTTGGGGAACTTATATGGAATTTTGGGGATTTGTTTGTTTTTTCCAAACTAAGCTTTGACCAAACATCTTTTCTCTGGTGTGGGATTCCTCATTGGGGAAAAAATCAGGGAGGGATTTGTCTCCAAATATTGGATTTTTGGGATTCCTCATTAGGGCAAAAAGCCAGGAAGGGATTTGTCTCCAAATATTGAATTTTTGGGACTCCTCATTTGGGTAAAAATCAAGAAGGGATTTGTCTCCAAATATTAGATTTTTGGAATTCCTCATTAGGGCAAAAATCAAGAAGGGATTTGTCTCCAAATATTGGATTTTTGTGATTCCTCGTTAGAGCAAAAACCAGGGAGAGATTTGTCTCCAAATATCGGAATTTGAAATCAGAAATTGTCCTGAACTGCTTTGTTTCCTCGATTTCTTTTTCCCAAAGAAATCAGGGATTTCGTGGAGGATTTTTGGGTGCTTCAAGACAAGAGTAAAAACAAATTGAAAATATCCCAAACCCAGCCCCTCATTCCTGACTTCCCCCATTTCCTTTGGTAAATCCATAATTTAAGCCTTTTCCTTGGATTTTTTAGCAGAAGGTTCCATGCCCAAGGCAGGGAATTGGAAGGAGATGATCCTCAAGGTCTGTTCCAACCCAAATCGTTCCGTGATTCTGTGATTTTATGATTTTATAGTCGGCAAATGGTTAATTATAATCGTTAATTATTTATTAAAAGTAATAAATTCAATTATTATTTATTTAAATAGTTAATGAAAAAGAAATTATGTGAGTTAAATAAATAATACCTTATAAACCAATACAATAATCAATAAGAATAAATAATAGAAATAAATAATAGAATAAAATAAAATTTAAAATGAAAACAAAATATAAAAATAAAATATAAAATATAGAAATCAATAAAATAAAATACAAGAATAAAATATAAAAATTAATAAGAATTAAAATAAATAATAAAATAATAATTAAAATCTAAATAAAAATATGTAAATAAAATATAGGTAATAAATAAGCATGTTTAGGAGGAAAACACTGGGAGTTTCATGCCAGGAATTCCAGACTCCCTCACTCCGTTGGAAAATCCAAAGGAATCGTCCCAAGGCCCCAGGACAAGGGGTAAGCAGAGGGTCCCACACGAGGGGAGGAGCTCTTCCAGATCATTCCCACCCTTGGGAATGTGCAGAGGGATGTGCGGAGGGCACCGAGGTGGGAATGGCAAGAAAGGGAAGCGGAGCAATCGAATTGATCTCCTCTCCATGGCATGTTGGACGGGAATGATGGGAGCCACATTCCCGGGGAATTTTCTGCCAGAAACCTGGGATGAGCGATGCCTTCTCCAGGGAAGGGGGTTGGCAGAGCAGGATTCTGCCTCCCAGACCAAGCCAGGGCCCCTTTCACTTCCACAGGGAGAATTCTGGAATTCTCTCTGTGGATTTCAGCCTCTCCGCCCCCTGGATTGGGCAGGATGGCACAAATCCATGTGAAATCCCTCAAATTCCCCATCCATGGTGCTCCCAGCCTGTTTTCCACGCTTTTCCCATGTGGCCACATCCATTCTCCTTTCCTGTGTTCCTCAGCCAAGAACCGAGGGCAGGCACCTTCCGAAATCCTCATTTTCCCTCCCTCCCATTCCCGCAGTGGGGATCCAGAAGGAAGCTCCCTGTGGAGCATCTCCGGCCTTCCCAATCCCCACCCTCATTTATCAGGAGCTCAATCCCTTTTTTCTTTCCCGTCCTCTCCTTCCAAAGTCTATTTACGGCAACCTGTGGCCTCCACATGGACATTGTTCCCCTTTTTTGGAGCTTCCTTGATTTCCCTGGAGATTGTTGCAGAAGACAGAGGAATTAAATAAAACAAATGGATTCTGTGTTATTTACTTTAATTTTTCCACTTTTTTTCTTTTTGTGCCTCAATTTGTGTGCTTTAATTAAGGGAAGAGAACCAAACAATGGGATCATCCCATTAGCTCCTAAATGTGCTGGATGGGATGCTCCTTGTGGGAAGATGCCTCCTTGAAGGAACAAACAGGAAACTCCCTGGGGAAGCCGCTTCCATGAATCCCAGCCCGGCACATCCCAGTTCGTGCCGGTGCAGCCCGGAATGCTCAGGTCCAGCTCCGTCCCGATCCCGTGATCCCAAAGCTGCTGAGGAGCTCGGGAGGGTTTATTCCCTCCAGAATAATGCACCTGGACACCCTCCAGCCTCCAGCTGGGCCCAATCCAGGTGGCTCCTCTGTCTCCGAACCGTAATTCCCAGCTTTTCCAGACCTGGCTTAGCAGGGACAGGATTAACACAAACCCTTGATTTGCTGGATCAGCTCCACAGCTTCCAGAGCTGATCCATGCTCTGGAAAACCTGGAAGCTGCTCATGGACCTGCCCAAGCAGCAAAGCTGGAGGGTGCTCCAGGCTCCTGGAGATGTGTCCTGGCTCAGGGGAAATCCCAGTTTGGAGCCGGGACACATCCAGGGATAGGTTGTAACCCCAGAACTGGGGATTTGCCTCTTCAGGCAGCTGGAAGATCCCAGGACAACCCACCTGGCTTGTTCCCACACTTCTCCAAGAGACTGAAATTCCTCCTGCGCTGCTGGAGGGGATTCCCATGGGACAGACCCAATTTCAGGTGTGGATAAAACCTTGGATGCTGCTGGCGTGGACAGGGAGCCAGGAGGTCCTTCCTGAGCTCCTGCACAGCCCTGGGAAGGACATGGAGGGGATGGAGCGTGGCCAGGGCAGGGAATGGAGGTGCAGAATCCCTGAGGAGCTGGGAAGGGGCTGGAGAATTCCTGAGGGAGCTGGGAAGGGGTTGGAGAATCCCTGAGGAGCTGGGAAGGGGCTGCAGAATCCCTGAGGAGCTGGGAAGGGGCTCAGCCTGGAGCAAAGGAGGCTCAGGGGCCCTTGTGGCCCTGCACAACTCCACGAAATGTTGGAACCGGGTGAGAGTTGGGATCTGATCCCAGGGAATGACAGGATAAAAGGAAACGGCTTCAGGCTGGGCCAGGGGAGGCTCAGGTTGGACACCAGCAGGAATTTCTCCATGGAAAGGGTGGTCAGGCCTTGGAAGCGCCCAGGGAAGTTTGGAGTGCCCATCCCTGGAGGTGCTCAGGGAATTCCTGGATGTGGCACTCAGTGCCAAGGTGGGGATCAGCCCCAGGTTGGACTGGACGATCCTGGAGGATTTTCCAGCCTCAGCAATTCCAGGATTAGGGCAACCCTCCCCTGGCTCCCACTGGTCCCAGCTGAGCTTCAAATCCACACCTCCCAGATTCTTCCAGGTCAGGTCAGCGCCACAGCACGGACAGGACCAGAGCTGCTTCCACAGGCTCTGGAGCAATCCCCAGCAGCTCCATCCGGTGATGAGCCAGGAGAATCCCGATTCCCTTCATCCCTGCTGTTTGGACCTCTCGTCCAGGAGCAGCAGGAGCTCAGATTCCACCCACAGCCTGTCACACTCCGGCAGCCCAGGAGGGAAAATCGACCTTTGGAGCTCCACAGGAGCCGAGGCCGAGCAGCCCCTGCCCATCCCGCTTCCCACCCAACCTTTCAGCTCAGGCCCATTCCCATCAGGAGCTCCGGAGAGCGGAGCTGGCGTGAGAAGGGCAGAAAGTCTCCCCAAATCTTGAAGTTTAAGGCTGGCCTTGAGCGGGGAGTGATCCCAAACAGGAGAGGTTGGGGGGATATTCCAGGCTGGAATCAGCTCCCTGATATGGGAAAGGGTCAGAGCTAATTGTGAGTTTAATAAATTACTGCAAATTCAGGATTTTAGGGGGATATGGAAATGAGCCTCGTTCCCTGGCTAAACTATCCTAGAGGTGGCTTTGGAATGGGGATGAGGTGAAGTCCTGGAATTTTCCAGAGGTTGGGTTTGCTCCCTGGATCCCCCATTTTCCCAACAACAACAGGAGAGGCCTTTGTTCCTTTTAACAGAGAAAAAAAAAAGGTATTTTCTCCTCCAGCTTTAATCTTAGGATGTTTAAAGTTCAGTTTGTCCAGATTATTAATTTGCATTTTGATCCGAGATCCAGGCCCAGCTGCGCTCACAGATCAAGGAATTTCCTGGAATAACTGGATCTATCTGGGACCTTGCAGCGTGGAAACAAACAGAAGGAAAAAACAGAAGGAAAAGAGAAAAAAAGAGTGGAAGTTTTTCTGGAAATATCCTGTTATCATAGAGAAGGAAGGGAGAAAAATGGTGGAAGTTTTTCTGGAAATTTCCTGTTATCATAGAGAAGGAAGGGAGAAAAATGGTGGAAATTTTTCTGGAAATTTCCTGTTATCATAGAGAAGGAAAGGAGAAAAATGGCGGAAGTTTTTCTGGAAATTTCCTGTAATCACACAAGAAATCCATGGATTCTGTCAGTTTTTAACTAACCTGGCACAGGATACTGAGATGTTGAGGATTTCCTATCCCTGGAAGTGTCCAAGGCCAGGCTGGACAGGGCTTGGAGCAACCTGGGATAGTGGAAGATTCCCTGCCCAGGGAAGGGGCTGGAATAAGATGATCTCCAAGGTCTTTTCCAAGTCAATCCCATCCTGGAATTTTTGATTTTATAAGTCCTGTGCCCGTATTTTTCCCCCGCTCAGTTAGGAAAAGGATTTGGAGGGAAAGGAGCTTTTCTCAAGGAGTTGCTTGGAGCCTTTTAAAGCAATTTTCCAGCTGGAAAATGTATTCCAAGAGAGTTTAAAGAGGGATTGCACCTCGGAATCCGAATAAACCAGGAACGAACTTTCCAGCTCGAACACCGACCAGCACAGGTGACCAATGGAGCCAGGAGGAGAATCCAGCCTTTTCCCAGGAGGAGAATCCAGCCTTTTCCCAACCATCTCCTGACCCAGGGACCATTACCAGCCCTCGTTAATCCCCGTGCTCCAGCCCTGCCTAATTAATCCATCGGAATTACTCCAGGCACCTCTTCAGAGAGTTCAGCTCCCGGTTCATCCCGGGGGAGCAGGAAGAGGAGAGAAAAGAGGGGCAAATTCCAAATTAAATCCATCGAGAAGAACAAAACCTCAAAAGGGCTCCCCAGCCGAACGCTCCCAGTGTCCCGTTCCCGCTGGGAATTCATTCCCGTTGCTCCTGATTTACAAGGGACATATGGAGGGTTGTTTACATTCTGCTCCTGGTTTATGTCCTTCCAGAAAGGAGGAATTCCTCCAGTAGGATTTGATTGCTTTCCTGTATCCCTCTCCCCCCCCACCCTCTGGGATCTGGTTTCGCTTAATGTGCCCAGAAGTTTCCGGAACAAAACAGCTCCTTGGATATTTTTTTCTCCCCCCCTTTTTAATGGCTAAACAAAAAGTCAGCTCTTTTATTTCCAGGAAGGTTCAGGCTGAGTCCCATTATGTGGATCCATGATTCTGGACTCTTCCCTCTTTCCAGGGAAGCAGCCGTGGCTGCACGTGGCACATGGATGAAGAGCTCCAGCCTGGAGCATCCCGATGGAAACCATTCCTGCCCATTCCTTTGGGAATTTTGGGTTCTCCAAGCTGAGCAGGACTCCCGGCCTTGCACTCCTGCTCCACAGATCCCAAAACCTCTGTAGACCAAGGGAAAAAATCCCAAGGGATGTTGTTCACACCACAAGGAAAAAAGAGGAATTTTTTTGCTTTCCAAAGGATCCGCACCAAAGCTGAAGCTCCTCCGAGATTCCCTGAAATTCAGGCCGTGTTTCTGTTCCATGGATAATCTATGGTCAAACTGTCCAGCCAGTTTATTCCGTAATTCCTGGAGACAGAGGGTTTATCGGTGTGAATTCCAACGCTGTTCCCATAGGATTTGCCTCCCAGGCTGCTCCAAGCCCCATCCAACCCGGCCTTGGACACTTCCAGGGATGAGGAGTTCTAAGCACAGATGATCCATGAAAAATTCCCGGCTTTTGCCAAGGGGATTCCAAGGAGCCATGAAATTAGAAGACGTCATGGATAACGGGAAACGTTTCTGCTTTATGAAATTTTGGGATCCAGGTCAGAGGAGCCAAGGGCACGCAGGGTTATGATTCCATGGCCTTTTCCATGAGTTTGGCTCCTCACAAGACAGGAAAACACCTGGAAACCTCAGCTTTGCTGAGCCAGACTTACTTGGGAAGGAACAGATCCGTTTTCACATGGATTTTTCCCAAATAGGACACGGTGACGTTAAATTCGATCCCAGAACCACCCCTCAATTCCCGGGTGCAAAATCTTACACTTCAGACACATTTGCCCTTAAAGTTACAAATTTTTAAGGAAAAAAAGAGGCATTTTAGGTGGTTCAGTCCCTGGATACACCTTGGCAAGGGAGAGGGAAAAGCATCCCGTCCATCCCTGGATAACATCCTGCTCTCCAGGTGGGAATTCCCCAACAGTGACCTTATTTTGTTATCAGAGTTCTTATCTGGTGAGTTTGAGGCTTTGGGAACACAAGAGGATGATGATAAATCCGTGGGATTGGACATTCCAGCAGAGCCAGCGAAACACTGGAATTCAGGCCAGGTAATGCTCAGGCCCCACCTATGTGAAAAACGAAGGGAATGACCAAAAAATGGGATAAAATCCCACTGAAATTTAGGGCAAATTGGCTCCTTTTAGAAAGGGAGAATTCAGAGTTCATTTAAATAAGGAACAACGAGGATGGAATTGCATCTCCTTGGCCTGTCTGGTTTTTATTTACCCTTCCTCCCTTCCTTGGAAAAGCATCCCAGAGCAAAAAAACAAAGGGAAACGAGCCCGATAAATGGACCATCAAGAAGAATAATTAGTCCAGAAAGGAAAATTAAATAGGGGCAGCCACTAATCAGCTGCTCCCGCTGCAAGGAGGAGGCAGGGAAAGGAATTTAATTCTTGGAGGAGCCTCTGAGGCAGAGTGGAAAGTAAAAACCCAGCTGGGCAGAAATTGGAGCGAGTCTGGGAGCACGGAACAGGTGGGATTGGTTAGGGGAGAGCTCCCTCCCGGCCGGCTTTTCCACCCTCCCACCCAGTCCCCTCCTGATTTTCCCTCCTGGATGGCAGCTCCAGGAGCTGGGAAGGGAAAGAAGTGTCCCCCTCTGAGCTGGTGGAGCTGATCCAGCTGGGAGAGGTGCTGGGAGGGACCCAGAGGGCTCTCAGCGCAATCCCAATCCTGCTCCTTCAGGGCTGGTCTCACAAGGAGAGGGCAACTCAGCATCCCCAGAGCCCCAATCCCAATCCCAATCCCAATCTCACTCCTTCAGGTCTGGCCTCACAATGAGAGGGGATCTCATCATCCTCAGAGCCCTGATCCCAATACCAATCCCAATCCTAATCCCAATCTCACTCCTTCAGGGCTGGTCTCACAAGGAGAGCGCAACTCAGCATCCCCAGAGCTCTGATCCCAATCCCAATCCTAATCCTAATCCCAATCTCACTCCTTCAGGGCTGGTCTCACAATGAGAGGGGATCTCATCATCCTCAGAGCCCTGATCCCAATCCCAATACTAATCCTAATCCCAATCTCACTCCTTCAGGGCTGGTCTCACAAGGAGAGGGCAACTCAGCATCCCCAGGGCCCTGATCTCAATCCCAATCCTTCAATGCTGAGGGGAACATGACACCCCCAGAGCCCTGATCCCAATCCCAATCCCAAATCTTCAACACTGAGGGGAATCCAGCACCCCCACAGCCCCAGCCCCAATCCCATTCCTTCAATTCTGGCCTCACAAGGAGAGGGGAATTTGGCACTCCCAGAGGGCTGATCCCATTCCCAATCCCATTCCTTCAGTGCTGGCCTCATTAGGAGAAGGGAACTCAGCATCGCCAGAGCCCTGATCCCAATCCCAATCCCAATCCCAATCCCAATCCCAATCCCAATCCCAATCTCACTCCTTCAGGTCTGGTCTCACAAGGAGAGGGGATCTCATCATCCCCAGAGCCCTGATCCCAATCCCAATCCCAATCTTTCAGTGCTGAGGGGAATTCAGCACCCCTAGAAGGCTGATCCCAATCCCAATCCTTCAGTGCTGAGGGGAACACGACACCCCCAGAGCCCTGATCCCAATCCCAGTCCTTCAATTCCAAGGGGAATTCAGCACCCCCACAGCCCCAGTCCCATTCCTTCAATTCTGGCCTCACAAGGAGAGGGCAATTTGGCACTCCCAGAGGGCTGATCCCATTCCCAATCCCATTCCTTCAGTGCTGGCCTCATTAGGAGAAGGGAACTCAGCATTGCCAGAGCCCGAATACCAATCCCAATCCCAATCCTAATCCTAATCCCAATCTCACTCTTTCAGGGCTGGTCTCACAAGGAGATAAAAACTCAGCATCCCCAGAGCTCTGATCCCAATCCCAATCCCCATCTTTCAATTCTGGGGGGGATTTAGCACCCTCAGAGCCCCAATGCCAATCCCAATCCCAAATCTTCAGTGCTGAGGGGAATTCAGCACCCCCACAGCCCCAGTCCCATTCCTTCAATTCTGGCCCCACAAGGAGAGGGGAATTCTGACCTCACAAGGAGAGGGGAATTTGGCACTCCCAGAGGGCTGATCCCATTCCCAATCCCATTCCTTCAGTCCCTCATTAGGAGAAGGGAACTCAGCATCACCTGGGCCCTGATCTCAATCCCAATCCTTCAATGCTGAGGGGAACATGACACCCCCAGAGCCCCGATGCCAATCCCAATCCCAAATCTTCAGCACTGAGGGGAATCCAGCACCCCCACAGCCCCAGCCCCAATCCCATTCCTTCAATTCTGGCCTCACAAGGAGAGGGCAATTTGGCACTCCCAGAGGGCTGATCCCATTCCCAATCCCATTCCTTCAGTGCTGAGGGGAAGACAACACCCCCAGAGCCCCAATCTCAATTCTTTACTTCTGTGGGGAATTCAGCACCCCCAGAAAGCTGATCCCGATCCTGATCCAAATCTTCAATGCTGGGGAATTCAGCACCCCCAGAAAGCTGATCCCGATCCTGATCCAAATCCTTCAATGCTGAGGGGAATTCAGCACCCCCAGAAAGCTGATCCCGATCCTGATCCCAATCCTTCAATGCTGAGGGGAATTCAGCACCCCCAGAAAGCTGATCTCCGATCCTGATCCCAATCCTTCAATGCTGAGGGGAATTCAGCACCCCTACAAGGCTGATCCCAATCCCAATCCCGATCCTTCCATGCTGAGTGGAACATGACGCCCCCAGAGCCCTGATCCCAATCCCAATCCTTCAGTTCTGAGGGGAATTGAGCACCCCCAGAGCCCCAGTCCCAATCCCGATCCCGATCCTTCGGTTCTGGCTTCTCAAGGAGAGGAGAGCTCAGCACCCCCAGAGGGCTGATCCCAAACCTGAGAGAAACCTTTCCTGGGAAAACCAGTCCCGGATAATCCCAACAGCCCATCCCAGTTTCTCAGTCTCGCAGGAGATGAACTTTGGAGGATCCCGCCGAGGCAGGAGGGAGCAGCTCCGGTTTCCTCACGCTGAATTCCCTTTGGCTCCAGGATCTCCCTGTTCCTCCCACTCCCATGAGGAATTCCAAGCTGGGATCAGCGTCCTCGGGGAATCTGGTCACCTGGAGAGGCCACCACGGGCAACAAACCATGGAAATCCCGGAAGGAAATTGGGGTGGAGAAGGCTTTGGGATGCAAATGGAATTCCTCACCTCAAGGAAATTCGGGATCCTCATCTCCCATTCCATGAGGGAATCTTCAGCTGCCTGAAGCCCAGGGCTAAGCAAATTCCTGTCTCCTGGAATTCTGGAGCTGGAATGGCTCCAATTATCCCGACACTAATTATGTTAGCTCCCAAAATACCTCGGGAAGGGGTAAATTACAAAGGTGGGATCTGGGTTTTCCGGGGAATGGCGCCAAAAGGGGGTGAGGGAGGGACACAAACCCCTCTCATTCCAATTCCATACGGGAAAATCGGCCTCCATCCCATCCATAAGGAACAGAGGCTTGAGCTGCCATTTGGGCACCAAGAACAGCGGGATTTTCTGGGATTCAGGAGAAAAGAGCTGGAAATTTTCCTTCTCTTTTTTAGTTTTCTCCCCACGTTTACCCCAAGTAGGAATTTCCAGGTTTCCTTCCTTTCCAATATGTAAAATCATGGATCTATCACTTGGAAAACTGAAAAAAAAAACCTAATTTTTCCATCTTTTAAGTAATTTCCTCCTCACAATTTACCCCCAGTAGGAATTAGAAGTTTTCCTTCCCTTCCCATGTGTAAAATCATGGATCAAGGACTGGAAAAGATTTTTTAAAAACCTCATTTATCTTTTTTTTTTTTTCCTAAGTTTTAAACACCAGAATCCAGATATTTGTCGCATCCAACATTTCAAAAGTTTATCCCAGGTTACATCTGCCAGTGCTCAAAAATCAGGAATTCCTAAAATCCCTCTTTCTTACGGAAAGATAACCTGGCTCCAAGCCTCACTCCAAGGAAGAAAAAAAAAAAGAGCCTGGAGAAACCAGGGCCATCTTTTATCTTTTTTTTTTTTTTTTGCTAAATCCAAGGTTTTTCCACAGAAAAATTCAATTCCCACCCAAAACAGAGTTGACTCCCTCCGATGTATGGATTGGGATGAAGGGTGGGATTTTTTGGGTGCTCCTGATATTGGAGGGAACAGCAAATGGGATTTTCCAAGGGAAGGCCACAAGTTTATTTCTCTCTCCATTTTGGGAGATTTTAAGATTAATTTTTTTCTTTTTTTTTTCTTGGAAATACTAAAATTTTGGGAATGTTTTATCTTCATCAGGATATTCCTGCCATATTCTGGAATAATCTGAAGGAATTTAAGGGGTTGGGGGATTATACTTAGACGCGGAATAAAGGGCAGGGAAAAAAAGTGAGCAATTTAAAAATCAAAATCAATCCCAAGCTGGAGGATTTCAAATCAAAATATTCCAATTTTGTCAGGTTTTTCTAGAGAAAACAAATTAAATTTTTCCTGTTGTGGACCTGGGGATTCTTCCTGAGACTGCCATGGGATGAGAAAAAGAAATACACACGCAGGGGTGGGGTTTCCAATGCAAATCATTCCATGGTTCCATGGTTCCACCATTCCATGATTCCCTGTTTGGGGAAAGTGGTTTTCCCAAGGAATTTCCAGTTCCAAGCCATGTCAAGACTTTCTCCTCCAAACTCCAACCTCCCACCTTTTCCCAAAGCGTCCCTGAGATGTTTTAAACTCATCTTCTTTGCCGTGGAGTGCGCTGCATTGTTAAATCTCTTCTTTTTTTTTTGTTTTTTTGGATGCCGGGGGTTTTTGTCAATGAAATGTCATCGGGTTTTGGGAATTTTAATTCCCACGTGGCGGCACGTGCGTGTTTACCTTGGAAAGCATCTTTGGGAAAAGGTGGGAGGTTGGAGATTGGAGGGGAAAGTCTTGGGATGGCTCACAGCCCCTCCGTGCTTGGGATGGGAAATTCCTTGGGGAAACCACTTTTTCCAAACATGGAATCATGGAATGGCTTGCACTGGAAACCCCCCCTGCGTGTGTTTCTTTACCTGATCCCATGGCAGCCTCAGGAAGAATCCCCAGTCCCACAACAGGAATAACTGGATTTGTTTTCTTCAGGAAAAAAAAAACAAAAACCCGATCCCTTAAAAATATTTTCAGGCTTTGGGTGGAAAATATCCCTCGAGTCTGCAAATATTTTCCATTAGGAATTTGTTGGAGCTCTGGGTGTTTTCCAAGGTAAACACGCGTGTGTCACCACATGGGAATTAAGATTCCCAAAAACTGACCGCATTTCATTGATGAAAACCCCAACATCCCAAAAAAGAAGAGATTTAACAATGCAACACACTCCATGGCAAAGAACATTCCCTGAGCTTAAGTAAAAAATCCCAGAATTCCACGGATGTGTGTGACTTCATCCCCAAAAAACCCAAACCTGGCCCAGGCAGGCGTAACAAACCTGGGAGTCATCCCAAGGCCGAACGGGGGAATTAATCCGAGTGGAAAAGATCAGGAAAAGGAACTCGAGATTGAGGATCTGCCTCGAAAGCTCCGGCCTTTCCTACATCAACATTCCTGAGCAGTTCGGAAGAGATCCAGGATCATCCCGGGGTCTCCAGAGGCAGCTCGGGCAAAAGGAGAGGAAATTCGCGCTGCCACGGGAGAAAACCACAAGAGAAGCTCTGGATGTTTCTGTTATTCCTTGAGCAAATATCGGGAGCCAAAATATTCAGGGATTGGGTTCAAACGCGGCCGAGGTGGGTGAGCATTCCAAGCATTTTCAGCTTTCCTGGGATAAACAGCTTCTGAACGGGAGGAGGGGATTTAGGGAAATTCAGACACCCCTGGCCCGGGTCAGCACCAGGAGCTGGATCCTGACACAGCACGGGGGATTCGGGATGAATAATTCATTCCCTGAGGGAAAGAAATCTCCAAAAATTTCTGGGGTTTGGGCCCACCAAAAATATTTGCAGACTCAGGGAATATTTTCCACCCAAAGCCTGAAAATATTTTAAGGAGTCAGGGTTTGCTTCGATTTTTTTTCCCCTATTTTTTTACTCCAATGCCTCTGCTTGAAACAGAATTTTGGGGCTAAACTTGAGTTTAGGCAGACTGAGCTTAAAGATGATCCCATTTCCCTGTGAACATTGTAGGCCAACCCCAAGAAATCAGGGATTTGCACAATTCCAGGAGGAACCGCTGGCACCATCCCACTGGTTCAACATTCCCAGGGAAAGGCTGGATCCAGGCCCAGAAGACCCAGGTCAGGAAAAGCTGTTCCATGACCTGGAGCAAGGAAGAGGAAGAACTTCTGGGCTATGGAAATGTTGATTTGGGCTACTTGGGAGACCGGGAACAAGGAAAACCTTGGAAGAGGTGGGAAGGAGCAGGAAGGAGCCTGGCTTGGCGCTCCAAGGAAAGAAGATATCCCTGGAAATAAAAATCCACCACGAGCAAAGAGATCCTGGAGGAATCAGCTCAGGAGAGCTCTCCAAGCACCTTGAAGTCCATCAGAATTCCTTGCCAATATTCCATTTAAATCTCCCCTTTCCCAGTGGGAGCCATTCCCTGGCTCCTGTCCCTGCAGGCCTTGTCCCCAGTCCCTCTCCAGCTCTCCTGGAGCCCCTCCAGGCATTCTGAGGATTCCCTGGATTTTCCCTTCTCCAGGGGAACATTCCCAGCTCTCCCAGAGCAGAGGGGCTCCAGAATCCTGGAATGGGTTGGGTTGGAAGGAACCTTAAATCCCATCCCATTCCATGGGCACTTCCCACTGTCCCAGGTGGATCCAGCCTGGCCTTGGGCACTGCCAGGGATCCAGGGGCAGCCCCAGCAAATCTGGGAATTCCAGCCCAGCCAGGAATTCCTTGCCAAGATCCCAGCCCAATCTCCCCTTTCCCAGTGGGAGCCGTTCCCTGGCTCCTGTCCCTGCAGGCCTTGTCCCCAGTCCCTCTCCAGCTCTCCTGGAGCCCCTCCAGGCACTCTGAGGATTCCCTGGAATTTTCCTTTCTCCAGGAGAACAAGATGCATGCTGAGATTCCATCCCAAAACATTCCCAGTTGTCTCCTGCTTGGGGGATTCCCTAAGCCAGAGGTGCCATCCCTAAAATCAGCAGCCCTTGATGGAGTTTTGTGGCTTTTTCCTGCTTGGGTCCATGCTGGACAGATAGGGAAAGGAAACCCACGTGGATATAAACCAGGAATTGTGTCCTCAGTGCTTCTCTTTGTCCTGTTGGGAGCTTGCTGGAGGAAACTGGATCCCATTTTGGATATTCAGGAATTCTGGCCACCACCAGAGACACTTTGGCCATGTGCAAACACCACCAGCTCCCAAAAATTCCTCAATTCCTTTCCGGTTGTGGAGGGCAGGGACAGACCCCATCGATCAGGTCCCGGGGTGTTTGTCCTTATTCCATGGAGAATTCTCAGAGAATCCTGCAGGAAATTCCCAGTTGAGCTCCACGCCTGGAGCTGGAGAAACTCGCAAGGAACCTCAACAAGAGGTTTCGGAGTTCCTGAGATGGGATTGATGCTCCTGGAATTCTGCACAAATGTTTCCCTGGCAGCCCGAGGTGGAAACGGGGAAAGATCTCCTCGTGGGAGAGCCTGTGGAGGCGCCCTGAGGAGAGACTGGAGTTCCCGGAGGATTTGGGAGCAGGTGACAGATCTGCAGCTCCATCCCAGCCTGTCTCCAGCAGCTCCTGGAATCCCTTCCCTCTTTGGAATCTCCTCTGGTGGCACCATCAATTCCTGGTCTCCAATCCTGGTCACCATTCCACCTTCTCCTGGGGTTTCTCCTGTGGAACAAACAGCAGGGAGGGAGGACAGGACCATGAAAAGCTGGAATTTGGCTCAGGGTGTTTGCATTGACCCCAAACCCAGGTGGGACTGAGCCCTGGAGGTCCCAGAGGATTTGGGAGCTCCATCCCAGCCTGTCTCCAGCAGCTCCTGGAATCCCTTCCCTCTTTGGAATTTCCTCCGGTGGCACCATCAATTCCTGGTCTCCAATCCCGCTCATCGGTCCTGATCCCACCTTCTCCTGGGGTTTCTCCTGTGGAACAAACAGCAGGGAGGAAGGACAGGACCATGAAAAGCTGGAATTTGGCTCAGGCTGGTTGTATGGTCCCCAAACCCAGGTGGGACTGAGCCCTGGAGGTCCCAGAGGATTTGAGAGCTCCCAGAATCCCTTCCCTCCTTGGAATTTCCTCCAGAGACACAACCAATTCCTGGTCTCCAATCCTGCTCACTGGTCCTGATCCCACCTTCTCCTGGGGTCTCAACCCTCCGGCTGGGCTGGGAGTGTCACCGAGGGGTCTGGAGGGGTCTCTGGTCACACCCAGCCAGGTCAGAGACAAAACCTCTTCACACAGGCACATTCCACACAGGAAAACACTCGGGAATGATAAATGTTACCCCCATTCCCAGAATTCCCCGGCACCTGCCAGGTGTCACCTCCTCCATCCCAAGGCCATCAGAGGTGACCCCAACCCAAAATCTGGGATAACAACTTAATTCATCCCAAATTTGGTGCTCACCTCAAACACCCCAGGCTGGGAAAATCTGCCTTGAGCGGTCCCCTGGGTCCCCATCACTGCTGGAGCCACTGCTGGAGGGCTCCTGGAGCAGGGGAAAGAAAATCACGGAGCCACAGGGGGAGTTTTTTGGTGTGGGGGGAGGATCGGGGTTGGTGACAAAGGGACAGTTTGCCCCAGGGCCACTGAGAGGCCCCATGGCACCGATTCCCACTCGAATGCCGGGAGCAGAGGCCTCTGGAGCCCAAATCCAACCAGGAGAATGAGTCAGGCACCTGGCAGCGCATTCCAGGGATATTTGCCAAGGCAGGTTTATTCCCTGCTCCTTTCCTTCCTCGTCTCCTCCCCTTTTCCCGCCTTTCGTGAGTAACCGGAGCCAAATCCTTCAATCCGTGACTCTGGCACAGCCCTGGATTTGGCAGGAAGCTGCTCAGGTGAGGCAGTGCTTGAACTTTGACCTTTCCGTGCCTTTCCTGAGCTTTTCTCCTGGAATATTTCAGATTAACCCAGGAAACCTCCCAGGTGTGCGATCCAGCTCTTCTCTCATCCGCAGGGAATGGGGATACAAACCAGGCAGGATCCCAGTTTTTCCCACCAGGTTGTTTAGGGTGGATTCTGGCACGAGGAGATTGGGATGAGATCCCAGCTCTGCCTTGACAAGTCCCGACAAAATTCCTCCCCATCCCAATTTTGCCACGCCGGATTTGCGCTCCAGCTTGGCTCCATGCAGGGGGGACATTCCCAGTGTCCCCACATCCCTGCCAGCAGATCCCACCAGATTAACTCCATCCAAACCAGGGAGGTGCTCTCTGGGAGGAGTGCTAAACACAAAACCCATGGAATTGTAGGATATCCTGGGCTGGAAGCGACCCAAAAGGATCCAAACCCAACTCCAGGTCCTGCACCAGGGCAGATCCAAGAATTCTCCGGGTGCTTGGGAGTGTCCCAAACCTCTGGCAGGTTTGGAATCTGAAATTCCAATGGGCTTTCCCTTGCACTATCCCAGGTGGATCCAAGTCCATCCCAACCTGGCCTTGGGCACTGCCAGGGATCCAGGGGCAGCCCCAGCAAATCTGGGAATTCCAGCCCAGCCAGGAATTCCTTGCCAAGATGCCAGCCCAATCTCCCCTTTCCCAGTGGGAGCCATTCCCTGGCTCCTGTCCCTCTCCCTCCTTTTTCCAAGCTCCCATAAAGTGCTGGAATACTGGGATAGGTGTTCCTGCTCCAGTTTCCCACATCCCTAAAAACCGATGGATGCGAGATGACCATTATTGCACTAGCTCCTCCTTCTCTTACTGATGGAAAAGTGGGATCTGCTTCCCAATTTTTCCAGAAGCAATCCATTAATTAGGAAGTCCATTCCAAAAGTGGGCTGGCTGCATTTTGTGGGATCGCCTCTTTTCTTGGGATGTAGTGAAAAAAATTCCATTTTCCCCCCACAACCACAGGAGGGTTCCTCGGTTATCCAGCCATGGCATGGAAGTGGAAGCATCCACCTTTTCTTGGTTACCTGATCACGAGTCTGCATTTCCTTCACTCCAGGAATCCAAAAGAAACCCCAAAAATTTTGTTTCAGATGGAATCAAAATATTGGGAACCTTGATCACACTTCGGGTTGATTTTCCCCTCCTCATTTCCAGCCTACTCAACTCAAGAATTTCCAGGGTCACGTCCACATTTTGGACATCTCCCACATTTTGGGTTCAGCCACATGATTTATTTTGAGGCTTTTGGGCATAAAACCTCGTGATCCATGAATCCCAAGCAGAAACCTCAAAGTAATGGAAAAAGAGAAGATTCCAAGTGTGGAAGTCAGGGAAGGTTTCAGATCCGTTTGCAAAGTATCCAAATTCCAGATGCTGGTAAAATCCTTGGGTATTGTTGATGCCATTATTGCTCTGGAAAAGAATATGCCATGGCTCTGGAAAAATAATATCCCATGGTTCTGGAAAAGAATATCCCAGGAGCATCAGCAAACTTGGGATCTGAACAGTCAGGAGACAACGGGAAAAGGGAGGAAGTGGATT
The DNA here is from genome assembly GCF_901933205.1 of Camarhynchus parvulus. Lineage (NCBI taxonomy): Eukaryota > Metazoa > Chordata > Aves > Passeriformes > Thraupidae > Camarhynchus > Camarhynchus parvulus. The sequence continues at coordinate 1,362,593 of NC_044574.1, read as the reverse complement.
AAATTCTTGGAATGAAGGGCATCCCAGAGAAGGATTGGGAATTGTATCTCATATTCCCATGGGATAATAGGTGAGGTCATTCCAGAGGTATTTTCAGAGGGAAAACTGATCCCTTCCAGGGAACTTCAAATCCACCTCTGAAGGAGGTGACGTTACCTGGACACAATTCCCTCCTCTGGACAAGGAAAAATGCCAGGAATGTGAAGTGACGGGGGTGGTTTCGCAGAAACCTCTCAAGGATCTCCAGCTTCCTTCTCAGCCTCCATTAAAAAAAAAGGAAAAAAATACAGAAAGAAGGATTTTCCCAGCCATGAAGCCACTGAAGGTCCTTGTTCAGGGTTTAAGGAATGTGGAATATTTACTGGCAGGGCAGGAATCGTCCGAAAGTGGAAGGAGTCCATTAATTACAGGAGTAAATATAATTAATCCAGAGTTTCCATAAACTGCTTTGGAAAAGTATTCCCTTCTCCCTAAAAAAGAAGGGAATTTTGGCACCTGGCAGGAAAACAACCAAGGACACGCTTCCAAAATCCAGCTCCTCACTTGGGCTGGAGAAAAGAAATGCAGGGAAGACACCAAGATCATCAGAACAATTCCTAGAGTTCTGAGCCCTGGGAGATGCTTGGAAGGAGTAGGAGATGAAAGGGAAAAACAAGAGAAGGGGGAAAGGCAGAGTTTTCCTCAAAAAAGCAGCACAAAATTCCCTGAGCTGGTGGCTTCTACTGGAATTTCTCTTCGTGCTGACTATGGGGCTGTCCATATCCCAGCTGGGAATGATCTCCCTCATTTAATCCAGGTCTAAAGCTTTTAATTAATTAATTAAAACCCTCTAGGTCAAAACCAACTTGAGCCCGGCTGTTGTGACAAGGAATTGTGATTCCTTCACCTTGGAGCTCCTTCCCAGCATCTGTGCACAAGCAGCACCAGGAAAGGATGGGAATGTGGGAAGTGCTGATATTCCATGCTCACAGAATCATTTCAGAAGTTTGGAAAGGGTAGGGAAAAGCTTGGGATGGGATGCGAGGGGATTCATGGCATTTTCAGTCAAACTTCCAAGTGTTTCCAAAGAAAAGAGTGGAAATCGGAATTCCCACCTCTTTCCAGCAGTGAGCTGCTTGGAGTCACAGCCAGGATTGGGACAGGATAAAATGGATAAAAATGAGGAAAATTTCTCATTTTCCTGAGTAATTTCATGTCCCTGGGTGACAGCGGCTGGACACAGGGACAGAGGCTCTGCCAGCAGCAGGTTGAGCCCAGCCTGTGCCTGTGGATTCCATGGAAAAGTTCAGCTGATGGTTGTTCCCCGCTGGAGAAAGGGCAAGGCAGGACCAGCAATTCCTGCCCCAGGTCCCACTGAGGACACTGTGGAAAAGCCCGGAGCAGTAATCCAGTGTTTTCCAACTTCATGCCGAAGTTTGGGAGATGATTCCCTCATGCAAATCTCCTTGGCCTCTGCAGAATTCCAAGATGTTTGCTCCTTCCTAATCTGGGAATGGCAGCCTAAAAAGGCCTCGCTCCCCTAAGGGCACATGGGGCTGGGTGGGATCACCCAGGAGGGGCAAAATTATAGCTGGATTTTGAGGGAAAGGCCCGCAAGGATCCAGCAGGGATGGATCAGCATGGAACCAGGATAACAGATCCAGGCTCATTGGCCTCCGCAGAATTCCAAGAATTTCCCTCTTTCCTAATCCATGAACTGCAGTCCAAAAGGCCTCACAGCCCTAAATCCAAATGGGGCTGGGGTGATTCAGATCAGAATATTTTAGCTGGGTTTTGAGGGAAAGCCCTGCAAACATCCAGGAGGGATTGTTCAGCATGGAACCAGATAACAGACTCAGGCTCCTTGGCCTCTGCAGAATTCCAAGAATTTTCCTCTTTCCTAATCCAGGAACTGCAGCTCAAAAGGCCTCACAGCCCCAAATCCACATGGGGCTGGGTGGGTTCACCCAGGAGGGGTAAAATTGTAGCTGGATTTTGAGGAAAGGCCCTGCAAAGAACCAGCAAGGATGGATCAGTATGGAACCAGGATAACAGATCCAGGCTCATTGGCCTCTGCAGAATTCCAATTACTTTTCCTCCTTCCTAATCCAGGAACTGCAGCCCAAAAGGCCTCACAGCCCTAAATCCACATGGGGCTGGGGTGATTCAGACCAGAATATTTTAGCTGGGTTTTGAGGGAAAACAGGATTTTGAGCCTCACAGGGATCCAGCAGGGATTGTTCAGCATGGAACCAGATAACAGACTCAGGCTCCTTGGCCTCTGCAGAATTCCAAGAATTTTCCTCTTTCCTAATCCATGAACTGCAGTCCAAAAGGCCTCACAGCCCTAAATCCAAATGGGGCTGGGGTGATTCAGATCAGGATATTTCAGCTGGATTTTGAGGGAAAGCCCTGCAAGGATCCAGCAGGGATGGATCAGCATGGAACCAGGATGACAGATCCAGGCTCCTTGGCCTCTGCAGAATTCCAATTACTTTCCTGATTCCTAATCCAGGAACTGCATCCTAAAAAGGCCTCACAGCCCTAAATCCACATGGGGCTGGGGGGATCACAAGAGGGGTAAAATTTTTAGCTGGGTTCTGAGGGAGAGCCCTGCAAGGATCCAGCAGGGGTGGATCAGCATGGAACCAGGAGGACAGATCCAGGCTCTGCTCCTCAATCCCAGCCCCCAGAGGGCAGAGGCAGCTCAGGTGTCCCTCCAGGACAGACACAGCCCCAGGCTGTGACTTTTGGAGCTGTGGGGCTGCACCCTGGCAAGGAGGAACCTCCAGCTCACTCCAGCCATGACAAGAGGAGAAATATCCGGCTCTTCCAAGGGCTGAAAGGCTCAAGGGATTAAGGCCCAGCCTCCTGCTGCCTTTCAGAGCTGCTGAACCGTGCAGGGATCGCCGTCAGCTGTGTTGGTTTAGTCGGGAGGCACAACAAAGCCGCCCGCCTTTCCTGGTGCCCGCACCTCCAGGGAGGATTTTCCCAGATTCCCGAAAATCCCGCTCCCACCTGGAGCCACGGAGGTGGAGAACAAAAGAGGAAAAACCCTTCAACTTTTGACCCTGCCGAGGGCTCGTGGCACCGGGAATGAGTCAGGAGGCAGCTCCCGGAGCCCTTCCCTGTGCCGCACGTGCCTCTGGGCTTTGTCACCTCCTGCCAGGGTTTGTCCTGGCCCCACAGGAGGGGCCACTGGGTTCCTGGGAAGTTTTGCCTGTGGATTTGCCCGTCTGTGGTGGCAGGAAATAAATTAAAGCCCTCAGGTCCCAAAGCCAAGCCATATCTGTGGTCTCGAAGATGAGGGCAAATTTGATAAATCCAGATTTGCTGGGGCTGCCCCTGAGTCCCTGGAAGTGTCCAAGGCCAGGCTGGACATTGGGGCTTGGAGCAACCTGGGACAGTGGGAGATGTCCCTGCCCATGGATGGGGTGGGAATGAGGCCATCAATCCAAAACCATTCCAGGATTCTGGAGCCACTCTGCTCTGGAGCCAGGCTGGCAGAGCTGGGAATGTTCTCCTGGAGAAGGGAAAATTCCAGGGAATGCTCAGAGTGCCTGCAGGGGCTGCAGGAGAGCTGGAGAGGGCCTGGGGACAAGGCATGGAGGGACAGGAGCCAGGGAATGGCTCCCACTGGGAAAGGGGAGATTGGGCTGGGATCTTGGCAAGGAATTCCTGGCTGGGCTGGAATTCCCAGATTTGCTGGGGCTGCCCCTGGATCCCTGGCAGTGCCCAAGGCCAGGTTGGACATTGGGGCTTGGATCCACCTGGGATGGTGGAAGGCTTCTAGTGGAAGGGGTTGGAAGAAGATGAGATTTAAGGTTCCTTCCAAACTGTTCCATGATTTTATGTTCCCAGCTTTTCCAAGGAAATCTCCAAGGAGCTCAGCTCCCTTCTTTATCCCAACAACAACAGTTTTATGTAGCAGTGGCGAGGCCATGGTTATGCTGAATTTCGGGTCACCCAACATCCCAGAGGGGCAGAAGAAACCCCTTTCCAACACTGACCGAGGTCAGGGAACATGGGAAGAGTCCCAAACTTTTCCTAAATGGATTCTGAAGGCTACAAAGCTGCGGCTTATCCCAAAATCTCCCTGAAGTTGGTTTTGCTTCAGCTGCACATTTGGTGTTTGGTGGTGTCTGGTCCCGGGACGTTGCCAAAGCTGCCTTTGAAGTGGGGCTTAGACAAGAAGCCCTGAGTCACCTCCCGAGGGACCTCCGGGGCGAGTGACATCTGCCAGGCTTAATCCTGACCTCGGGAACAATGGGTGACTCACAAAGCTGAACTTTACCTCACTCCCAGATTAACCCTGGCCACCTCCTTGGAGATCCCAAACATCAGGGAGTTCCTGCCCGGGATGATTCAGAGCGAAGATTAGCGCGGGAGAAAGCCCCAAGCCAAGCGGAATTATTGGCCAAGCTGAGTTCAGCAGGAAATGTTTGCCTGGGCCGTGACTCCAGGATCCCATTATCCCACCATTATCCAGCCCTTGGAAGCTTTTCATCAACGTGGAAAGGGCAGGAAGGACAAACAGGGTGGTGATTGGAGCTCACATGAGATAAGAGGTGTTGGGAACCTTCTCCGTGAATCACACAGGGAAGTTGCGCCCTGATGACCTCTAAGCCGAGCTCTGCTAATCTGAGCCTAAGAACCAGCTCCGTCCTGGAGCAGGCCCCTCCTGATTCAGCAGCAGGAGCTCCACAATGAACGCCTTGTTTTAATCAATATTTTCCAGAGAAACACTGAAGGAAAAGGAGCTCCAGGACTATTTCAATCTTCTCTGACAAGGAATGAAAGGGAGCAGGAATCCAAATTTCCAAGTGTTTTCCTTTGTGTTTTTTACCTTGCAGCAAAAACTCCAACTTTCTCAAAGGCAAATTAACAGTAATTTACTCAGCTTTTTAATCCTTCACGTGGAAAAAAAAAACCCTCACACAGCACAAAAATCTCCATCCTTACCTTCATCAGCTGCTGCCATCACCCCATCCCTGACTCAGCTCTCCTGGGTTTAAAAAAAACACCCCACACCGCTGCAAATAAATTTATTCTTTCTTAATAAATCCTTATAAAAACAAGGCTGCTCATCCCCCACATTAATTAATTGCACCCGAGGTCTGCCCTAATTAGCTGCTGCTAATGAGACAGTCTCACCTGCGCTGGGCTGGGGCTTTACCTGCGAGGAAGGGACACCTGGAAGCCAAAAGCTCAGCAAAATCCAGCTTGGACCTGCTCGTCCTGTTCCACATCTCCTGATCCAGAGGGATTTGCTTTGTGTAATTCAGTCTGTGGGGAGGAGAACTTGTTATTCCCTCAATAATTCCTTGGGATAGCAGGGCTGGAAAATTGTCACCAGGAAATGGCCGCAGATGCAATTTGGTGGCAGTGGGAAAAGCATCCTCTTCTTTTTAAGGAATCGCTCCTTGGCCACTCCCTTCTTCCTCTGCATCCAGGCTCCTTAAAATTCCTGTTTTCCCAGAAAAACAGCTGAGCAGGCTACACTCAGCCTATTCCAAGGGTTTGGAAGTGCCTCGAGCTCCAAGTTGCTCCAGCCAGGTGAATTTTTATGGTCCCGATGAGGTCATTCCCAAATCCCTGCACTGCAAAGGTGATTCCTGCTTCCTCCTCCTTTTCTTGTCAGCCAAAACAAAGAATCCACAAAATCAGCGCAAATCATCACAATTTCACAAATCAGCACAATATGACCAAAAATGCCACTGGAATCTTCTCCACAAAAAATCCCTGGAGGTCCCCGGGTAGCAGGATCCACAAGGGTCGGAAATTTATGGAGATCAAGGAATTATTCAGGTTGGAAAAGCCCTCCAGGGTCAGCAAGTCCAAGATGTGACCGATGCCTACCTTGTTCCCAGCCCAGAGCACTGAGTGCCACATCCAGGAATTCCTTGGACACGGATGGATCCATCTGTCACCTTTGGATGCCGACTCCAGCCTAGATCCTTCTTTTTGCTGTAGTGATCCCTGCTCCCAGCACTCCGCGTGTCACCCAAAATCCCTGAGGATCCAGCCTCTTCTCCCAGGAACGAGTGACAGAGGAAGTGGCCCCAAGTTGTGTCCAGGGAGGTTCAAGTTGGATATTGGGAATTAGTTTGGGGTGTTTTTTTTTTTTTTTCCCCACAGAAAGGGTTTTCCGACATTGGAACAACCCCAGGGAAATGATGGACTCACCATGACTGGAAGTGTTCAAAAAATATGGGAATGTGGCACTTGAGGGTGTGGGTTAGTGGTGGCCACTTCCTCAGAGGTCTTCTCCAATCTTAAAAATTCCGTGATTCTATATTTGGAATAGAGAGACACGGACAAAGATCATCAGTGGCCTGAAGCACATGGAATCATGGGGTCATGGAATGGTTTGGGTGGGAAGAGACCTTAAATCCCATCCCATTCACCCCTGCCATGGGCAGGGACACCTCCCACTGTCCCAGGTGGATCCAACCTGGCCTTGGGCACTGCCAGGGATCCAGGGGCAGCCACAGCAAACCTGGGAATTCCAGCCCAGCCAGGAATTCCTTGCCAAGATCCCACCCAAACCTCCAGTTCCTCAGTTTGGAGCCATTCCCTGTGTCCCACACATGGATCACACTCCGCACAGCCCCTCCAGCCTGAGACTCCCACCTGGAGCCCTCAACCCACGGCCCTGCTTGGGTGTCACCCAAATGACAAGGAGTAGGGACAGGAAACCCTTGGGAATCACTCACCCTCGGCTCCAGGTGAGTTCATTCCCCCTCAGGATGCCCCAACCGCCTCACACAGCCCTATGGATCCATGGAATGCAGCGTTTCCGCAGCCGATCGGTGCCAAAATCCCATTTTCTCCCTGCCTGTGACTCCACAGCCCCATCCCCGGCTCAGCCCCCACAGAACCACAGCAGGACAACCAGCGGCCACCCCCTGTCCCCTCCTCCCTTCCCGGGAGCTCTGGATTCTATTCCCGGCTTCCCCGGGGAGCAAACAGTCGTGGCCATGGGATTTGTTTTAGGGTTTGCTGGAATTTCCTGGGGTTGGAGCGAGGTTAACCACAGCCAGCTCTTGTGGCCGTGTCCTCAGCCTTCCCCATTGTTCCCTGCTAAGGTGGCTGGGCCTGGTTTTCTTGGAAGGCCGGGATGTTGTTTGGCATTCCCGGCTCGGCGCTGCACGGTGACGGAGAGGAGGAAGGAGAAGGAGCAGCTCTTCCTTTTTTAGGCCTGTGGCTTTGTGAGAGGGCCCGGTGTCACCGAGAGGTCACCCCGAGCTTGCTGAGGTGGGATTTGGGACAGCACGAGGCTGGAACCAGCTCCCTGCTTCCATAGGATTCCCTGGAGAAGCTTGGCGAAAAATGTCCGGAATCTCCCACTTCTGCCTCCTTCCCTCGGGGTGTTCCAAAAGGCTTTTCTCCCGAGAAACGGAGGAAGGGGCCATTCCATAAAAAGCTTTCCCCTGCTGGGACGGGATCAGCCACATTCGTGCTGTGTCCCGACCTTTTGCTACTGGAAAGCGGAATTTCCTCGGCTCTGCCAAGAGTCCGTCCCTGTCCTGGCCGCCGGCGGTGCTCCCTGGTGGGAGGACACGCTCCCTCTGCAGCCACAGGGACACAAATCCTGCCCGGCTCGGCTCCAGCGGCGCCTCAGAGTGGAAACTGAGCTCATCCTCACGGATGCGCCCCGGAGCCAAGGGCTGGGCTCGGATTCGTGCCTGGAGGGAAGGGAAGGAGCGGAGCACGACTCCGATGGCTCCACCAGGTTATTCCGAGGAGTCAGCAATGGGAAATGTGTGATCCAGCGCTTGGGACACTGGACAAGGAATGAGGGAATGTGGCTGCTGGGTTAAATCATGGGATCATGGGATGGTTTGTTGGGAAGGGACGTAAATCCCATCCCACCCCATCCCATCCCATCCCATCCCATCCCATCCCATCCCATCCCATCCCATCCCATCCACCCAAATCCACCCCACCACCATCCCACCCCATCCCACCCCATCAAACCTCCCAAGATCCCAGGTTGCTCCAAGCCCCGTCCAGCCGGGCCTTGGACACCTCTCACTCCCTGCTTAGGGCTCCACCATCTCGCAGAGGTTTTATCCCTCCTTTCCGCACTTTTCCCAGGAATGTCCGCCCAAAGTGGAAACCTTGGACGGAGTTACTCACCCACAGCTCACGGATTGGAGAGGGACAGACCCTGAAGGAGCGAGGTCGCCCCAGCCCAAGGTTGCTGCCCGGCATGGTTTGGAGGAGGTGACACACACATGTCCTCCTCGTGGCCTTCCCAACTCTTTGACAGATCCTTCCCAACTGGAGAGATACAATAATTCCACTAATTAATTCCCAAATTAACTGGGAGAGCCTAAAGCTGACAATTTCCAGACGAAGCCAGGCATTCCACAGGCGCTGTTGGCAGAGCCCTTGAGTGGCAGGAGGCACCTGAGTAACTCATACTTGGCTTCCCAGTGGTGGAATTCCATGGGAATGGTGGAATTTCACTGAAAAATTGGCTGGAAAGGAATCTCTTGGAATCACAGAAAAGTTTGGAAAAGAATTTAAAGTTCATCCAGTGCCACACCTGCCATGGGCAGAGACACCTTCTCCTATGCCAGGGTGCTCCAAGCCCCAATGTCCAGCCCGGCCTTGGACACTTCCAGGGATCCAGGGGCAGCCCCAGCAAATCTGGGAATTCCAGCCCAGCCCCTCCCCACCCTCTGACATCTGGTCTAATCTGATTTTAATTATTTTAATTGGATCTGACTTTCATTTTCATTTTATGCACCTCCTCTTTCCCAAAATCCACCATCACAAGATTTCCACGTTCCTGGCTGATGGGACAAGGGGCCTCTTCAGCAACCAGGCTCAGTCAAATTTTGGAAATGTTTGGATATTGGAAATGTTCCCAAATATTGGGAATATTTGGATATTTGGAATAAATTTTGTGGAATATTTGGATGCCAGGCCCAGGAATTTCTGGCCTGGGATGGCTCCGTTGCCAGGGGGATCTGCAGGACTGTAAAAGAGGGAGCGTCACAATCCTGAGGCTGAGCCAGCAGAAAAAGGAACATTTCAAAAAGCCAAAACCCCCCCACCAAAAATCCCAAAAACCCCAAAACCAGCCGGGACTGAAGGCTGTCCCTCTCAGAGCACACCACCAACCAAACCTCCCTTAAAAACCTTTTTCCCTTTCTCCTGCTGGGCCCTGCTGTGTCGCACTCCTGGGAAGGGGCAGGGAAGATTTCTGTGGCTTAGTCAGGCCACGATCCTGGATAAAAATGGCTCTGGAAGCAAAGGGGATGAGTCACCCGTCCCAAAGTCCAGCAGTCGTCAGGCCTGGCCCCGTAACGAGCTGTTGACACCGCTGGGAAATGACTGTGAGCGAGAGCAGCCTCTTGTCTCTGCCTCGAGCACCCCTGACCTCGCTTGGGGATGTCACGAGTGGCCTGCAGGACACATGAATCCAATTATTTTCCCCTCAAATCGCCCTTCAAGGGCCTCATTCTGCTGTCAGCTCCCACCACCGGCCCAGCTTCCAAAAAAAAAAAAAAATCGGGGATGAATCCCGTTAAACGTCCCCCAGCAGCAGCAGGAGCAGGGCAGCTCGTTATCCCTGTGGTTAATTAAGTCCTGGGATGATCCGGGAGGAGCCAGGGAAGGTGGGACACGGACAGAGGGGACCCCACGTGTGAGGGGAGGTCGGGCTCAGCATCGCCTCCGGCATGGTGGAGATGCCCCAAGGCTTTTTCGGATCCTCCTGTGGGAAGAGGAAGGGAATAAAGAAGCGGGAAAGAGGAATGGGAAAACCACCGGATTGCAGCACTGCAGAGAGGAGGAGGAGGAAGGAATCCGAGGAGGTGCCCCCTGTTCCAACTCAGCCCAAAAAGCTGCCGCAAATTTCACAGAAAACCGGGAAAAAAAAGGACTTCCCTGTTTTGTTGGCTCCTTTCCCCTGCCTGCTCCCAGAACATTCCCAGTCTTCCCAGTCTGCTCTGGTTTCACCCTCTGGAGCAGCTTTGGGCGCTCTGAGTGCTGCCTCCGGCCAGGGCTGGAAACCATCCCTAGTTTTGGGCAGGGAAGCGGGGCTGGAGCACCCTGGGCCAGGCTGGGAAGAACCTGGCTGAACATCAGGAATTTGGGCCGAGGAGGTCGAGGCAGGGCTTGACTTGAGCTCCAGACAAACCGAACGTCCAAAACTTCGTGGGCAGCTCAGCTCCAGGGCCGGGAATTTGTTGGGAAGGGTTGGGAAGAGCAGCTCCATCAGGAAGGAGGGAAGTCCCAGCAAGGAGCTTCCAGCTCTCCCAGTCTCGGTGTGGTGAGGTCTGGATGTCCCATTCCTGCCTCTCCCTCTCTCCAAAGCTCTGCTTTTCATGGAAAATGAGCCGGGAGGATGAAATTAGCCCTGAGCTCTCCAGGAACATCCAGAGCTTTGCTGGGATTTGCCACGGGGATATTCACGCATCGCCTGAGCATTTTCCAGCTCCAGCAGCTCATTCCCAGTTCCAACCTCCTCATTTTCCAGCTCCAGCAGCTCATTCCCAGTTCCAACCTCCGGATTTTCCAGTTCCAGTGTCTCATTACCAGTTCCAAACTCATTCTTCGGTTCTAACAGCTCATTCACTGCTCCAAATTCTCAATTTTCCAGTTCCAATAGCTCAACCCCATTCCAAACTCCCCATTTTCCAGTTCCAAGTCTCATTCCCGGTTCCAAACTCATTTTCCCATTCCAACAGCTCAAGCCCACTTCCAAACTTGTCATTTCCCAGCTCCAGTAGCCATTCCCAGTTCCAAACTCCCCATTTTCCAATTCCAACAGCTCATTCCCAGTTCCAAATTCCCCATTTTCCAGTTCCAACAGCTCATTCCCAGTTCCAAATTCCCCATTTTCCAGTTCCAATAGCTCATTCACAGTTCCAAACGCCCCATTCCCATTTCAAACCCCCATTTCCCATTCCAGCAGTTCATTCCCCACTTCCAACAGTTCATTCCTGTTTCAAACTCCCTATTTTCCAGTTCCAACAGCCCATTCCCATGTCAAACTCTCAATTTTTCAGTTCCAACAGCTCAAACCCATTCTAAACTCCACATTTTCCAGTTCCAATACCTCATTCCCAGTTCCAAACCCCCCATTCCCATTTCAAACCCCCCATTTTCCACTTCCAACAGCTCATTCCCTGTTCCAAATTCCCCATTTTTCAGCTCCAACTGCTCCTTCCAAACCTCCCATTCCCATTTCCAAACTCCCCATTTCCCACTTCCAACAGCTCAAACCCATTTCAAACTCCCCATTTTCCAGTTCCAGCCCCTCATTACCAATTCCTAACTCCTCATTCCCCACCCCGTGCCCAAGATGTGGCCAAGCTTCCCCCAGAAGCCACAAGTGACATCAGCAGGACATCACTGACCCCTGGATGCCACCGCCAGCCCCAGGGACCACCTTCAGGCACCACTTCCACCTAAAAAACAGGGGGGAAAGGGAAAAAAAATTATGGAAAGAAAGAATTTAAAAAAAGGGGGACAAGGGGGTGGGCACAACAAAATAAAAAGTTCTGGAGTGTGAGCTGACAGTGATCTGTAAGAAAAAGGCTGCATCCAAACTTTCCCATTGAGCCCTGGAAATTTGTTCCCTAAAGAGGGGGTGCATCCGGTTCAAAGGAAAAGCTGGAGCAGGAAAGAATTCCGTGGCTGCTCCTGTGGTGGAATTTTTTTTCCGTTTGTTTCCTTGCTCCCTTCCTTTCCCGCCCCAAATCACCCCGAATCTCCCAATTCCTGTCCAGTGCAAAAAAAAAAAAAAAAAAAAAAAAAACTGAAAAAAAAAGGAGAAAAGTCGTGGAGGAGGGAGGGAAATCTCCAATTTGTGGGAACTGCTGGTGCTGAAGTGGGAATGCAGGGAGGGGTTTGGATTTTCCCAGGCTTGGAGCTCGGAATTCTATTTTTACAGAGCACGGGAGAAAGAGGGGGGGGAAAAAGGGATTAAAGCAGCATAAAAGCAGGAAATAAATGGAAATGTCACAAGTTTCGGGAGCTGTTATTATTATTTATGATTTGAATCCTATTTATTCCTTGGGGGATCCACAGTAGCTGGAACACCGAGACAAAAATCTGGGGAAAAAAACTGGCTCAGAAGGAATTCTGGGACACTGATGGGGTTTTCTGGTGCGTTTTTGCCTCAACGAGGTGGAAATTGTAGTGGAAGGATAAAAAAAATGGATAAAATTATCCTGGAATTCTGCAGGGAATAGCCTGGACTCACCTGAGCTGGACCTCCATGGAATCACGGAATGGAATTAGCAAAGTCTGGAAAAGGACTCCAAGATTACCAAATCCAACCTTTGAGCCAGCACCACCTTAATCAATTAAACCCCAGCAGAAAGTGCCTTGTCCAGTTGTTGTTCGAGGAATTTGGAGTCCTGGAAATTTCCTGGAGTGCCCAGAAAATCCCTGGATTTTCCATAAATGCTCAAAGGAATGGGGAGTGCTGCAAATTCTCCCAAAAAAAACCTCCCTGTGGAGGATTTGGGCTTCAGGAGACGCTTGAAGTGCACCACGTTCCCATGGAGAGCCCAAAGGGAAATCCGTGGCTCAAATCTCCCTGTGGGAAAGCGGGATGGGCAGGGATAGGAGCAGAATCCATCTGTAAATCCATGATCAGGGTTAATCCAAAATTCCAGCTAAATCCCAACCTTGTGTCCGGGCCCAGCCAGCAGACGATGCTGAAGGAAGACCTAAAAGCTGGAAAATCACGGAGTTTTCCCAGTTTCCATCCCTCTGCTCACGTGACTGCACCAAAACACCTCCCTGGACTTGATCGGGATCCATTTTATAATTCCTGACCCACAGTCCTCGAGCCAGGAGGAATTTCCTGAATCCCACAACTCTTCTTTCCTCAGAAATTCACTTATGGCCGCTTTATCCCAAATCAAAGATTCCAGAGTGACTCTGGGCACTGCACCAAAAAAAAAAAAAAAGCCTGGGAAGGACAAAGAAATGTCAGAGAAAGGTGGGAGGGAGAGGAGTTTTCTGGGATAGAGTTTTCCCTTTGTTTCCAGGGAAAAAGGGGAAGAAAATTTCCATTGTTTGGTCATCAGCTGGATGAGAAGGTCAGAGCTTGATCCATTCTTTATCCTTGTCTCTGTGACATGGGAATTGTCCTTCTTCAGCCCAAAACAGGGCCAGGCTCAGACAAATATCCTGACATTCATGGAATCATGGAATGGTTTGGGTGTGAAAGGACTGGAAAATTCATCCTATTCCCACCCCATCCCATCCATGGGCAGGGACACCTCCCACTGTCCCAGGTGGATCCAACCTGGCCTTGGGCACTGCCAGGGATCCAGAGGCAGCCCCAGCAAATCTGGGAATTCCAGCCCAGCCAGGAATTCCTTGCCAAGATGCCAGCCCAATCTCCCCTTTCCCAGTGGGAGCCATTCCCTGGCTCCTGTCCCTGCAGGCCTTGTCCCCAGTCCCTCTCCAGCTCTCCTGGAGCCCCTGCAGGCACTCTGAGGATTCCCTGGAATTTTCTCTTCTCCAGGGGAACATTCCCAGCTCTTCCACCCTGGTTCCAGAATCCTGGAATGGTTTGGGTGGGAAGTGACCTTAAATCCCATCCCATTCCCACCCCATTCCATGGGCAGGGACAGCTCCCACTGTCCCAGGTTGCTCCAAGCCCCAATGTCCAGCCTGGCCTTGGGCACTGCCAGGGATCCAGGGGCAGCCACGGCAAATCTGGGAATTCCAGCCCAGCCCCTCCTCACCCTCCCAGGGAACAATTCCTTCCCAAGATCCCATCTAAATCCATCCTCTTCCAGCTTGGAGCCATTCCCACTTGTCCTATCACTCCGTGCCCACGGATGTGTCTGTGCCAGGAAGAAGCGAAGTTTCCTTGGAAGAGCTGAAGACAAATCCCACTTTTTTCACTCCTCGCTCCTGCCAGATTATCCAGGAGTTCCACAAGAGCTCAAATCCATCTGCTCCACTCCAGTGGGTGGGAGAGGAACAACACAGGCTTGGATCCAGCCCCTGGAACGGGGTCTCCATCTGGGAGAGCTCCCAGGATTTTTGCTCCTGGCAGCACCGGCTCCCACAGGGAGCTGCTGTTATCCCACCTCCTCCTCCTGCCTCCCAGCTGCATCCCCGGAGGGAAGCGGAGCTCGGGATGTGCCAACTTGGCTGGCCTGGAGTAAATATTCCACCCAGGAGCTGGAGTGGGGCCGTGTTTGGGATTTGGGCTGGATTTGGTGTTGGAAACACAGGGATGGTTCCATCATTTTTGGGAAGCGGTTTCACAGATCCGAGGTCTTTCCTGCTGCTCGTGCCAGGGAAGAGGCCGGGAATGCAGCAGCAGCTGGGTTAGGGTTAGGGCCAGGGCCACGGGGATATTCCAGAACATGGGACACCACCCTCAGTGGATAAACCTGGGGGAAAAAGAAGGAATGTGGGGACATTCCAAGTGACACCATTTTGTCTTCCCCGGTCATCATTCCTGGGGTGGAGCCTGGTTTTCCCAGGGAAGGGCAAACACCTGCCTGGGATGAAAAGCTGGGAATGAATTCCTGGTTTTCTTTTTTCCATGTGGATTTTCCTTTCCCTCTGCATCTTTTTAACAACTCATGAGTTTTCCCACCTTTTCCCTGCCCCATCCCATTGTGAATTAATTCCCAGTGGAGGTCAAGCCATTCCACAGGTGTTTCCCAGTGGCATGGGGCTCCTTTCCATCCCAGCTTTCCTTTCCTTCCTCCTGCTCCCTCAGCATTTCCCAAATTCCCACTGTCTGGACCCAGGAGCCAATTCCTTGGAAGCAGGAGGAGATGGGAATAAAGATGAGATGGGCACAAAGGAGAAATTCCTTGCTGAGTCAAGGCCTGGGCAGCAAAAATGGATAGGAATAAAAAAAACTTTTTTTTTTTTTTTTAAGGAAAATGTTTGTCTCCCTATTTTTAGGACGGGCCGTTGTTTCCCTATTTTTAAACCAGGCTGGAGGAGCAAAATGAGAGGTTTTGTTCTAAATCCGAAGAGGAATTTTCGGATGGGCTGGGCTACAAAAAAGCTGCAGTTTTGGGACAAAGCTGTTTCGGCTATGTGAGCTTTGCCATGATTTAAAGCCATTCCACGCGTGGAATTCATACGGAGGAAGCTCAGGATTGCTCCAGAAACCGGGAATTTCTTCATCTGCTCAAGGCTTCAAGCCTCTGCCCACTCACTGTGGTGTGGGGAGATCGTGGAATATCCGGATGGGAAAAATCAGGAATCACAAGGATCATGGATCCAACTCCATCCCTGCACTGACTCCCCAACAATCCCACCCTGGGCATCCCTGGGAATGTTGTCCAAGCGCTCCTGGAGCTTGGGCAGCCTCGGGGCCAGGACCATTCCCTGGGGAGCATAAAGGGTTTGGAAAGCTCGGGAAAGGAGCAATTCCGGCTCTCCAGAGCCATAATCACCCTCAGCTCCTTGGTGTTTCATTTATCCACGTGGAAACCGAGGGTTTGGAGCGGCATAGGATTGTTCGGACGTGCTGAAAACCTGTTTTTCATGGAATCACAGGGTGGGGTGGTTTGGGATTGGAGGGGATTAAATCCCATCCCATTCCATGGGCAGGGACACCTCCCACTATCCCAGGCTGATCCAAGCCCCAATGTCCCACCTGGATTTGGACACTTCCAGGGATGGGAAATAACTTCTCTCCTAACTTTGTTCTTCCTACTTTTTAAGGTAATCTTGGAGAAGGTTTTCTCTGCCCCGGATTAGCCAACGCTTCAAAGCAGCCAAAGAAAACGAGGTGAGCACCAGCCTTGGCTCGGGACAGAGGGCACGGAAAGAAACTTCCTTTGTTTTTCAGCAGCCGAAGGATCCCGAGGGAAATGGGAAAGGGAGTCTGGGAATTTTTCTCCGCCAGGACACGGCCAGGCTGTGCCATTTGATAGGGAATTTTTGGGTTCCTTTATCTCTGCTTTTCCTGGGGCCAACCCTTCCTCCTCACCTCCCAGTACCTCTCCATGACATTGACAAAAATAACCCAGCGGGACATCTCTCCTTGGCCGTTCCCAGTGCCTGCATTCCATGGAATATTTGGACGACACGAGCCAGGTCTCACGGGGAACACCAAATCCCTGTTTCCACCCCCTGGGGAAAAAAAAAAAAAAAAAGAAGAAGAGGGATTTTCCCATAAATAAAGCGTTTCTGTCAAGCTCCTCCTCGGGGGATTTGACGTGCTCCTGGTGACCTCGGCAGCACTGGGATTCTTGGAGAGAAGTCCAAGTGGGACAAAATGAAGTGGCGGGAAGGATGGACTTATGAGGAGAAAAGCTGGAGGAGCTAAATATGGATAGTTTGGCTGGAAAACAGGGAAGGAGGACAACTGTCTACGGATGGACAGAAATATCTGGGAGAGGGAGGGATTGTTTGGGTCAGACCGACTGGGGAATAACCAGGAATCACAAAAAGGGATTAAGGAATGGAAAATGAGCACTGGCCATCAGGGGAAGCATTCCAACCTCTTGGAATGGGGAACATCCGTCCTGCCCCAGGGTTGGGGTGGGAATCCTGCTCATGGAGATGTTTAGAAATGGCCTGGAGCACTCCTGGGAATGATCCTTGGGGTGGGGATGGATTAGATCGGGGCAGGGTGTTCCCTGCAGGAAGAACAACGCCTGGACCATGGGAAAGGGTTCAGGGGGCACAGGCTGCCCAAACCTGGGAAAATCCTGGCCTGGACTCATGGAATCGCAGAAGGGTTTGGGTTGGAAGGGAATTTAGGGATCATCTGCCCAAATCTGGGAAAATCCGGGCCTGGGCTCATGGAATCGCAGAAGGGTTTGGGTTGGAAGGGAATTTAGGGATCATCTGCCCAAATCTGGGAAAATCCAGGTCTGGACTCATGGAATCGCAGAAGGGTTTGGGTTGGACGGGAATTTAGGGATCATCTGCCCAAATCTGGGAAAATCCGGGCCTGGGCTCATGGAATCGTAGAAGGGTTTGGGTTGAAGGGAATTTAGGGATCATCTGCCCAAACCTGGGAAAATCCAAGTTGGACTCTAGAATGAAGGGTTTGGGTTGAAGGGATTTAGGGATCATCTGCCAAATCTGGGAAAATCCGGGCCTGGGCTCATGGAATCGCAGAAGGGTTTGGGTTGGAAGGGAATTTAGGGATCATCTGCCAAACCTGGGAAAATCAGGTCTGGACTCATTCAATGGGGTTTGGGTTGACGGGAATTTAGGGATCATCTGCCCAAATCCGGGAAAATCCGGGCCTGGGCTCATGGAATCGCAGAAGGGTTTGGGTTGGAAGGGAATTTAGGGATCATCTCATTCCATGAGGGACACCTCCCACTATTCCACAGTGCTCTGAGCTTTATCCGACCTGGCCTTGGACTCTTCCAGGGATGGAGGATCCAGAACTCCTTGGGATGCGAGGATTGCTCTCCGTGCTGGCAGTCGCTCCGTGAGGGTGTGGAAAACGAGTTCCTCCCCTTCTCCCTTCTCTCCAAGGCACCTGGAAATGAGGGAACATTCGGATAGAAAGCTGGGAATTTTGGGGAACAGCGATAGGAATTTTCACCGCCAGGATTTTTCTGTGCCCAGAGTTCGGACACCGAAGTCATCCAAATTCCTGGAAAAATGTGGGAGTAGCACCGTGGATCTTGATTATCAGGGAGATTCCGACTTCTGGGATGCACCATGGATTATCCCACCTGGAGGCCTGGCCTGAGGTTCAAACGGGCTGTAAAAAGTAATTTATGGCCTCAAAATCCATGCCAAGGACCTGGAACATCCCAGAGCTCGGGAAAATGAATCCAAACAAGAAAACAAAAGTGAATTTAAAAAATCAATGGCAAAACCTGGGGAAAAAAAAACCAAAGTAAAATACGAATAAAATAAAATAAAGCAAAATTAGGAATAAAATAAAGTAAAATAAAAAGGTAAAATAAGAAGAAAATAGAAAGAAAATAAAAAGAAAATAGAAAGAAAATAAAAAGAAAATAGAAAGAAAATAGAAAGAAAATAAAAAGAAAATAAAAAGAAAATAAAAAAGAAAATAAAGGAGAAAATAAAGGAGAAAATAAAGGAGAAAATAAAAAATAGAAATACAATAAAATTAGAAAAATTAAAAAGAGAAAAAAATAAAAGAGGAAAACAATAAAAAAGAGGAAAAATAAAATAGGAAAAATAAAGAGGAAAAATAAGAAAAGAGGAGATAATAGGAAAAAAGGGGAAATATAGGGAAAATAAAATAGAAGAAAATATTTTAAAGGGGAGAAAATAGGAAAAAATTGAATAAGATATAATAGAAATAAAATAAAATAAAAATTAGAAGACGAGAACCCCATTGTTGTGAGTAGAGCCAATTTTCATCCGTTTTTCCTTGAAGATCTCCCTCCAGTCCCTCCTGGTGGCACCAATCCTTGGCCTAAAGGGATGTGACAGATACAGACAGCTTGGAATTCCAGAATCCTGGAATATTCCAGGCTGGAAGGGACCTCCAGGGGTCTCCAGTTCATTCTCGCTCTCCAAACAGCGTCAGACCAGAGCAGGTTGCTCAGGGCTTTTCCAGGCTGATCCTAAAATGTCTCCAAGGATCCCTTTGTGTCCTCCTCAGCCTCCCTAAGCCCCACCACCGTCCCCAGTTCAGGAATGCTGGGAGAGCCCCAAACTGGGCACATTCCCAGCAGGAAGTCCAGAAAATGCTGAGTGAAAGAGGTTTTAGGGTTCAACGCAGGAACATCTCCAAACCCAGCTCCCTGCGAGGCTTCCTCCTGAAACTGAGGAGAATGATGGGAATAATCATGGAGAGAAGGCCTTGGGGCTCACCGGGGAAGGGATTTTCCCAGTTCCCTGCAAGGTTTCCACCCAAAATGGAGAATCATGGCAATAATCATGGAGAGAAGGCCTTGGGGCTCACCAGGGAATGGATTTTCCCAGTTCCCTGCAAGGTTTCCACCCTAAATGGAGAATGATCATGGAGAGAAGGCCTTGGGGCTCACCAGGGAAGGGATTTTCCCAGTCCCCTGCAAGGTTTCCACCCTAAATGGAGAATGATCATGGAGAGAAGGCCTTGGGGCTCACCAGGGAAGGGATTTTCCCAGTTCCCTGCAAGGTTTCCACCCAAAATGGAGAATGGTGGGGATAATTATGGAGAGAAGGCTTTGGGGCTCACCAGGGAATGGATTTTCCCACTCCATCCTTCCTTCTCCTTTACCTACCAAGATGTGACCGTGGGGGGACCTGCCCACCGCTCTGGACTCCCAAAGGACCTGGAGATGTTTGGCTTTGCTCTGCACAGGACAAAATATTCCTGCCCTAGGATTCCTCCTCCTGCTCATCTCTTTTGGGGTTTTCCAACCACAGTTTCCATCCCATGTTCCCATCCAGGAGGGCACCAGAGCAGGATCAAACTCCAACCAAATCCAGGAAAAAAAAAATATGAAAAAGAAGGTTTTTCAGGCCTTTTAGTCAACTTTTCTCCCTCCTGTGACCCGTTCCACCCCTCATCAGGACCAGCCTTCTCCTCCTGTCCCGCACCAGTGTTCTGCTCCTGGATTTGGATCCCAACATTTTGTCTGCAGTGGGCTCCAGGAGCAGGTTCTCCCCCTCTTTTCCCCAGTCCCCTTTTACACACTCGCAGCAAATCCCTCTGCACTCCTCTCCCCTCCAGACTAAACAATCCCAGCTCTTTCCGTCCTTCCCCGGAGGTCGTGTTTGCCGGACCTCTGATCATTCCTGCTGCTCTCCCCTGGACTCCTTCCAGCTGGCCTCGGCCTCCCTCGGAATGCCTCGTCCCGGACTTTTGGGCTCCATCTGAAGCCTTTTGGGACTCCTCAACTCGGAGATCTCACCCCGGCCCATCAGAGAGGGAGATTAAAGTCCCTAAGTCTGGATCTGGTTCCGAATTTGTGTCTCTTCCGTGCTTGGGATGGCTCTGCTGTTCCCACCAGGGACTGTGGGGAATGCAGATATCCCAAAGGCTCCAAGATTTGAGAGCCAGCCCTGGACACACGAAAAAAAGATGGGATAGAAATTCTTCCCAAAGGTCCTCAAAGCACAGCACACCTGGAGACTTCCCAGCTCCGCGTGCAGGATTTCAGGTGGGATGAAGGGAATTCTGCTGTACCCAAATATCCCTGGTTTTACCTGGGAAAGTAGGGATAAGACAAAGGGAAATGAGTTTAAACTGAAAGAGGAGAGATTTATATGGGATTTGGGAAGAAATTCTTCCCAGTGAGGGTGGGGAGGGACTGGAACGGAATTCCCAGGTTTGCTGTGGCTGCCGTTGGATCTCTGGGAGCATCCAAAGCCAGGTTGGACATTGGGGTTTGGATCCACCTGGCACAGTGGGGGTTGTCCCTGCCCATGGATGGGATGGTGGGAATGGGATGGGATTGAAGGTTCCTTCCAACCCAAACCATCCCAGAATTCTGGAGCCTCTCTGCTCTGGAGCCAGGCTGGGAAAGGTAGGAATGTTCCTCTGGAGAAGGGAAAAATCCAGGGAATGCTCAGAGTGCCTGCAGGGGCTGCAGGAGAGCTGGAGAGGGACTGGGGACAAGGCCTGCAGGGACAGGAGCCAGGGAATGGCTCCCACTGGGAAAGGGGAGATTGGGCTGGCATCTTGGCAAGGAATTCCTGGCTGGGCTGGAATTCCCAGATTTGCTGGGGCTGCCCATGGATCCCTGGCAGTGCCCAGGCCAGGTTGGACACTGGGGCTTGGATCCACCTGGGACAGTGGGAGGTGTCCCTGCCCATGGATGGGGTGGCACTGGATGGTCTCATCCATCCCAAGCCATTCCACATTTTTTTGGTGTTCCCAAACATCTCAACACTCTCCCATTTTGCTGCCAGGCCCTGCAGCTGCAGCTCCATCTGCGAACTTGGAAAAGAAGTCCAAAATCCAATCAATCTAACCCCAAAGATGTTCCCACTTCCCTCCATCCATAACAAGATTTGTCCTTCCTGAAAGAAAAACTGATTCCTAAAAAAAACCCCCCATTTATTAACAGAACCAAATTGCCACTAATTAATGATTAACTGCTAATTAATGATTAACCACATTAGAGCCCCTCCAGGACTCAATGAAATGCAAGGGGGAACAAAGAGCTCCAAGGATGAACCAGGAGATTCCTGTGAAATCCTTCCAGCTCTGTTCATTCCAAATGTTTTACAGGAGAATTCCAGGCAGACACATTTTCTACCCTGGCAGAGCCTCCCTACTTAATCCTATTTCTTAATAAAGCAAATATTTAATTGGCTACAAACCCCAATTTGATTTATTCGTCCTTTTCTCTCCCCGTTACAAATTAGCAGGTCCCAAAATGCAATTATTTGGTTTATTTGCAATTAAGAGCTGCTAAATCCTTGGCTGTTTCAGCAGTTCATAATTCCAGCTGTAATTTCACTGCTATTCTGGTCTCCTTGCTTTTATTCCCTGCTTTCTATTCCATGGGGTTTTTTTATTCCATGCTTTTCATTCCCTTGCTCTTATTCCATGAAAATGGAGGAATGCAGGGAGAAGCAGGAATAAAAAGTAATTTTAGGGTAACTCCAAGCCTTCCACACCCCCTTCCTGATGGGATGATCCCAAAGGTGACGTTGGGACCTGGCTGGAGTCATCTCCACGTGGCATTGCATGGATAATCCTGCGGGAATCACCCCCTCCACCTCCTTCCTTTCCCTTTTGTCCACACTCAGCTCACATCACCCAGTTCTTTTTCCATGGATTCATTGGAGAAACACGTCCCTGCCTTATCCCAGCTGGAGTTTTCAGGGAGCTGCGATGCAGGCAGGGGTTGTCAATGAGCCACCCATTATCCAGGCATGGAATAACCTGCAATTCCTGCACAGCTGGAATGAGACCTTGGATCTCAGAGATGCCTGCAGCAGGTCAGCATTTCCTGGCCCAGCTCTGGGGCAATTCCCAGGGGTTTTCCCACTAGCTCTGCCCGTCCAGCCCAGCTCCCAGGGCAGGGTCAGGAATCCCATTGGCATTTCCATCCTCACTCCATGGGCAACTTCCCCTGCCACTCCTCTTGCTCCTGAGGGATTTGCTGAGGGAACAGCACATCCATTTCCAGCTGGGATGATGCACATGGATCAAAGCCTGTGGATAGCTGGAAAACCAGGAGCAGCCTAACAAACTCTGTCCTATGAACTTAGGCCGAGCCTAACCACCTTTCCAGATAAAGGGAAAGCGCTGGGAGGGGATATTGGAATTTTGTCTTGAGGATTCATCCCGAAACTCCACAGCCTGTGACTCATGAGTGTCCTGAAGGGGAACAAAGCATTTCCCAACCTTTGGAGCGAGCCCTGGGAAGGCCGTGCCAATGTTTTACCGGGAGAGGTGATTTCACTGGGATAGCTCTGCCTCCCAATGAATCCCCGCTCCTTTTCCCCAGTCACCGGAGACAGGCTGGCAATTCCAAGCAATCATCCCGCTGGGAGCCAGATGTCTGAGCCAGATTAGGTGATTCAGCTGCTGCAGGGCCTGGAGAAGCAGCCTGGGATCAGACACCCCACTGGAATTTGGATAAAATTATCCCAGGTGGCACCGCTCCGCCTCACCCATAATTGCACCGGCAGCCGGTGTCAGTCCGTGTTTTCCATGGGAGACGGGCCTGACCGCCTCCCAAAATGAGGAATTCTGCTCATCAAAGAGTCTGTTTTCCAGGCAGAACCAAAACTTCCACGCGGTGCCGGAGTTGGCATGGCGCAGCCCCGAGCTGGAGCAGCTTCTGCTGCAGGAATAAACCCCACATCCCATGGACTGGGATTTGGATTGGGCTGGGAGCCGTTATTCCGGTGGGAAAGGATGTTTGGTGGGATCTGCTGCCTTGCCATCAGCTGATGGCATCCCGAGGTCACAGGGGGTGGCAAAGTGAGAAGGAGAAGGAGGGCAGGATCGTCCAGCTGAGTGCTCCAGCTTCAATGCAATTTTTAGGGAATAAAATCCAGCAGAACACGCAGAAAACAGGGAAAATCCTCCATCCCTAAAGAGCAGAAGGACAATGATTTTTGAAGGTTTGAATATTCAAAAGAGGACCAGGTTTTGTTTGGGTTTTGGGGTTTTTTTTGGGGGGTTTTTCTTTTGGTTTTTTTTTTTTTTGAGGGCTTGAATATTTAAATGGGGAAGAAGATCAACTTAATTTCCTTAGGAAGTGATGGAAAACAGGATAAAAGAAGAATGATTGCAGCACAGAAACCCTTGACAAGGAAGAGACTGAAATGCTGGATACAGATTGTCGAAAAGCTGTTGAAAAAGTGGATCGATCCAAGGAAAAACCAGGAGAAAATAATGTTGTGGAAGACCTCGGAAGCTCAACCTCATGGCAAAGGATGAAGGCATTAAAAGTGGGATTTATCTCACCTGCCTTTAGGAGTCTCAAAGGAAACCCAGGCTGGGATATTTGGCTTCCGGGAGAACCAGTGGAGAGGAAAATCCATTCCCAAATCCCAATCTTCACTCTCTGAGATGGAGTCTCCAAGGAGATCAGCCCCACATTTATGACCTTGGCTTTACAGAATTTAGGAGAGAAAAGAGCAGTTTTAGGGTTTGGTTTTTTGTTTTTAGCATATGCAGGTTTTTTGGAATAATTATCCCACTGCAAGTCTCTCTTGGCCAGCCAGAGGAGCATCAGGACATCCCACAGGAGATCCTGGAAGCTTCAATCCCCAAAACTTCAAAATAAGGGATTTGTCTGCTTGGAGAAAAGGAAGAAGAGATATTCTTATACACTTAAGCAAGAATTTCATGTTTTGTTTGCATCCTGATGGCATCTTTTGTTCTAATTCATCCAGTCTCCTTCCCAGCCATCAGTTTGGGAATATTCCTCCCTCATCCCAAGATCTCCTGTTGCATCATCTCAACCATCCTCCCAAATATTGCTCACCATGAGGCCAACGAGCAGCAGCTGCCCAGGGGTGCCTCTCCAGGCTGGTTCCAGTTCCCAGGAGAGCTTTTCTGGATCTGGGATGGAGAGGGACTGGGGACAAGGGACAGAGGGACAGGAGCCAGGGAATGGCTCCCGCTGGGAAAGGGGAGATTGGGCTGGGATCTTGGCAAGGAATTCCTGGCTGGGCTGGAATTCCCAGATTTGCTGGGGCTGCCTCTGGATCCCTGGCAGTGCTCGAGGCCAGGTTGGATCCACCTGGGACAGTGGGAGGTGTCCCTGCCCATGGATGGGCTTTACGATCCTTTCCCACCCAAACCATTCCATGATTTTGTGATTTTATGACTCTCCACCTAATCCAGACCTTTTTCACCACTGGAGGAACGAAGAACTGTTCCTTTCCACCCTGTATCCTACATTATCCTGCATTACCTACATGGACCAGGAAAACTCTTCTCAAGAAGACTCGAAATTCGTCCAACTTTAGGCCAAACTCTTGGACAGTGATAGGTTCTGGGCTGGTTTAGCAAGGCAGGGCTTTTAGGCTGTGATTGCCAATAATGGAGACCTTGTCATCCAAATCCAAAACTGGATTTTGGAGTATCGTGGTTGACCTCTGAGAGAACCCAGGAAAATAAATACTGCTGGGAATACTGTGCCATGGGAGTTCGGGATACCTGCACATGTAGCTGGAACAAGGAATCAGAGTTTTGGGAGAAATTCCAGAAGGGATCCACTTTTTAGGAGAAACTCTGGAAGGGGATCCGTATTTTAGGAGAAGCTCTGGAAGGGGATCCGTGTTTTAGGAGAACTCTAGGAGGGATCCGTGTTTTAGGAGAACTCTAGGTGGGATCCATGTTTTAGGAGAAGCTCTAGGAAGGATCCATGTTTTAGGAGAAGCTCTGGAAGGGATCCATGTTTTAGGAGAAGCTCTGGAAGGGATCCATGTTTTAGGAGAAACTCTGGATGGGATCCATGTTTTAGGAGAAGCTCGGGAAGGGGATCCATGTTTTAGGAGAAGCTCTGGAAGGGATCTGTGTTTTAGGAGAAACTCTAGGAGGCGATCCATGTTTTAGGAGAATTCTAGGAAGGATCCATGTTTTAGGAGAAGCTCTGGAAGGGGATCCATGTTTTAGGAGAAACTCTAGGAGGCGATCCATGTTTTAGGAGAATTCTAGGAGGGATCCATGTTTTAGGAGAAACTCTGGAAGGGGATCCATGTTTTAGGAGAAGCTCTAGGAAGGATCCATGTTTTAGGAGAAGCTCTGAAAGGGGATCCATATTTTAGGAAAAACTCTAGGAGGCGATCCATGTTTTAGGAGAAGCTCTGGAAAGGATCCTTGTTTTAGGAGAAGCTCTGGAAGGGGATCCATGTTTTAGGAGAAGCTCTGGAAGGGATCTGTGTTTTAGGAGAAGCTCTGGAACTGGGAGCATAACTTGTCTTCTCTCCTTGTTTCTGCCAAGCTGGAACAACCCAGGCTGGAGCAGGGACAGGCGGAGGAACCAGAGGTTCTCCACATGGGAACAACAGATTGGTGGGAAAAATCCTCTGGCTGCCAAAGAACATCGGGAATTACAACTTCAAACATGTCTCGGTGCACAATTACGGGAAATAAAGCTCCACACCGGCATTCCAAGATCAGAAACGTTTCTATCTGGACACATCACGGACAGGCCTCCTGCTTCCCATCCCGGCTTCCCCAGGCTGGAATTGAAACCAGATTGGAAAAGCCATTCCCGTGTCCTGATTCCCTCATTAAACTGTAGGTGGTTCATCCCTCCACGTGGTGGATACCATGGGATTTGCTTTTCCACGTTCCTTTTGGGGTGTCAGCACTCCCCACCATCTCCAGAGAATTTCCCAGGGAATTCCGTGGTGTTTCCTGCTCCCTGCCCATCCAAGTTTGCCATGCTGGAGGAGCACGAGGATTCCTCAGACAAAGTTTGGACACAGGAAACTCCAGGACAAGTCCTGCTCCTAAATTAAGTCATGAATTATGGGACCACTCAGGCAGAGGAAGGCGAGGCAGCTCCAGACAAAAAAAAGCAGGAAAATTTTCCCAGACAGGAGAATTCCCAGAACAAGGTGCTGGGAATCCACAACCATTGTGCTCATCTGTACGAGGTAACACCAGAATTTTATCAGTAGAACTTGGAATTTGGGATCATTTCGGACCTGAAAATGGTTTTTCCCCTCTGCCTTTCCCCCAAAAACGTGATTTCTCAAAAAAAATTTGTTTCTGCTTTCATTTTATCACCAAAATCCTAATAAAACGCCCGAGTGCCAAAGACGAATGGAAGAAAGTCAGCACCATTTTAATAATTACGAACCACGGAACAATGAACGCCCCAAGGATTTGGATCGAAGGGATCTTTAAGGTCCTTCCCACTCCAAACCATTCTGGGATTCTCCAAAACAAAACCCACCAAAGGGAAGAGTTTTGGGCACTTCTCTGCCAACATTTTCAGGAAAACCAAACAAGGGGAGGATTTCTGTGCTCTGGTAAAAAATTATGCTTTTAATCCATGGAAAACCTAATTTCCAACTCTTTTAACCCTCAAGGAATTCCAAAAGCCATCCTCTCAAACCCCAGTGAAATCCAAAATCCACCCTTTCCAACGCCAATGGATTCCAAAACCCATCCTTTCCAACCCTCAAGGAATTCCAAAAGCTGTCCCCTCAAACCCTAATGAATTCCAAAAACCATCCTTTTCACAACCTCAAAGAATTCCAAAAACCATCCTTTCCAACCCTCAAGGAATTCCAAAACCCATCCTTTCAAACACCAAGGAATTCCAAAAACCATTGTTTTCCACCTTCAAGGAATTCCAAAAACCATCCTCTGAAACCCCAATGAAATCCAAAATCCACCATTTCCAGCCCCGATAAAATCCCAAAGCCATCCTCTCAAACCCAAAGGAATTCCAGAACCCATCCTTTCCAACTCTCAAGGAATTCCAGAACCCATCCTTTCCAACCCTCAAGGAGCTCCAAAACCCATCCTTTCCAACCCTCAAGGAATTCCAAAACCCATCCCCTCAAACCCTAATGAATTCCAAAAACCATCCTTTTCACAACCTCAAAGAATTCCAAAAACCATCCTTTCCAACCCTCAAGGGAATCCAAAACCCATCCTTTCAAACACCAAGGAATTCCAAAAACCATTGTTTTCCACCTTCAAGGAATTCCAAAAACCATCCTCTGAAACCCCAATGAAATCCAAAATCCACCATTTCCAGCCCCGATAAAATCCCAAAGCCATCCTCTCAAACCCAAAGGAATTCCAGAACCCATCCTTTCCAACCCTCAAGGAATTCCAGAACCCATCCTTTCCAACCCTCAAGGAGCTCCAAAACCCATCCTTTCCAACCCTCAAGGAATTCCAAAACCCATCCCCTCAAACCCTAATGAATTCCAAAAACCATCCTTTTCACAACCTCAAAGAATTCCAAAAACCATCCTTTCCAACCCTCAAGGGAATCCAAAACCCATCCTTTCAAACACCAAGGAATTCCAAAAACCATTGTTTTCCACCTTCAAGGAATTCCAAAAACCATCCTCTGAAACCCCAATGAAATCCAAAATCCACCATTTCCAGCCCCAATAAAATCCCAAAGCCATCCTTCAAACCCAAAGGAATTCCAAAACCCATCCTTTCCAACCCTCAAGGAATTACAAAAACCATCCTTTCCAACCCTCAAGGAGCTCCAAAAACCATCCTCTGAAACCCCAATGAGATCCAAAACCCACCTTTTCCAACCCCAAGGAATTCCAAAACCCATCCTTTCCTTCCTCGAGTGCTTCCAAAGCCATTCCAGTCCCCCAAACCCCACTTCAGGGAGAAAAAGTTGAGGCAGCATCTCCTGCTTTAAAATCTCTCTCCCAAGCACTGAGTGGAAAAATTTGGGAAAACTGGGAATTTCCAGAGGCGGATTATCCCACTGCTGAGGCCATCTTATCCCAGACAAGATTTGGTCACTAGATCACCCCAAAAACGTGCCGAGGACATTGTTCAGCTCTCTGTGGATAACCTGGCACGTGCCAGGAGCAGAATCCCCACGGAGCTCATTGAGGAATGGCTGAGAGCATTCCTTGGGATTCCATTTGGGAAATCAAACTCATGAATGGCTCCTCTTCCAGCCCTGGCCAAGGCCGTGGTTTTCCGTGGAGCAGGGAGGAGGAGACGCAGGCCTTTGGAATGGTCTCCGCCGATGGGAATTCACCCGGCTTTGTTTTCTCAAGGCACAAATCCTTTTAAAGTCATGGGGCCTGGGAGGGGCGGGCAGAACGGGGAATGTTTGGGGCTATTTTTGGTTGGAGAGGAACAGTTCCGAAGCCATTCCAATCCCATTAAGTGAGCGCTTGGAAAGACAAAACCATTTGGACTTTTCCACTCGGTGACACTCGGAGGAAGCAGAGGGAAGAAAAGGGTGTTCCCCCTGTTCCGGATATTCCCTCCAGTCCCACCATCCTAAATCCTGCCCCAGGATCCTCAGAGCCTGCAGCATTTTGGCAAATCTGAGGGGATTCGCTCTTTTTTTGGAGTTTAGTTAAAGGATGAATAAGGGACCCCCTCAGCTGGACGTTCCCTCACCTCCCCAAATCCAGCTGGGAGCAAGGTGGGAATCCAGCCACTCACCCTGCCAGGCGTGACACATTCCAGGGCTGTGGAGATCAGGCAGGGAGCGAGGATCTGATCCAGGTTTTAACCTCCACCTTCCCCACCACGAACCTCAGGAATATTTTCCCTCAGGAAGGGGCTGATCCAAACTCTGTCTGTGCCATTCCCGTGAGGCCCAACAAACCCTCCTTCCATGGATCCAGAGGGAACAGTTTCCATATCCACACCCATAAATGGGGGCTCCACTGAAAACCAGCTCCCTCCAGGTGTGTCCCATTCCTCATGGAGCAGCATCCATGGATCTTGGGAGCTGGAATGGCTCCATGGGGACTTCATGGGGCATCAGGCAGGGACTGGGACGTCTTCTCCTACCCCACAGTGGGATTTATCCACTGGGAAGTGCCCAGAAGCTGGAGCTGGTGGTTCCCAAATATTCCCTGGGATAAGCTCTTCTCCATGGGATGAGTTTGGATCCCAGCCTTCCTCCTCTAGCAGGAAATCAGGAGTGGGGAAAGGTCAAGGGATGCAGCCAGAAAGGAAGCCAAATATTGGATTATCTTAGAAAGCTCGGAGCCTGGAAAACTGGTCTGGGGTAAGGTCATGGAATCATGGAATGGTTTGGGAGGGAAGGACCTTAAATCCCATCCCATTCCCACCCCATCCACGGTCAGGGACACCTCCCACCAGCCCAGGTGGATCCAGCCTGGCCTTGGGCACTGCCAGGGATCCAGGGGCAGCCCCAGCAAATCTGGGAATTCCAGCCCAGCCAGGAATTCCTTGCCAAGATGCCAGCCCAATCTCCCCTTTCCCAGTGGGAGCCATTCCCTGGCTCCTGTCCCTGCAGGCCTTGTCCCCAGTCCCTCTCCAGCTCTCCTGCAGCCCCTCCAGGGACTCTGAGGATTCCCTGGAATTTTCCCTTCTCCAGGGGAACATTCCCAGCTCTCCCAGAGCAGGGGGCTCCAGAATCCTGGAATGATTTGGATGGAAAGAGATCTTAAAGCCCATCCAGTGCCATCCCCTGCCATGGGCAGGGACACCTCCCACTATCCCAGGTTGCCCCAAGCCCATCCAGCCTGGCCTCAGACACTTCCAGGAATGACTGGTGAGGTTTTGGAAGGCTTTCTTTGGATCAAAAAGAGTGGAGAAGAAAGAAAAACTGGGGAAAAAAAAAAAAGTTAAAAATCATAAGTCACAATTCCAGCCTCAAAATGGGTTTTTTTACCATTATTCTTGAAGGTTTATCCATGAAAATAAATGGGAGAGTCTCTCCCAAACCCATCCTCGTGGTTTTTTGGCCCAAGCTGATATAAATTGGACCAATGTGGGATAACAAAGAGGAAACACAATGTCAATTTCCATGATCATTTCAATTATTGTAAGAGCACCAAAAGCTCCCTAAATCCAGAGACTCCCACCTCCTACAAAAGCCAGGAAAGAAAATCCCACCCAGGTATCCCTGCTCCGACCACAACTCCCAGATAATTTATGGAACCTGCTTCCCAGAGTCTCCCAACCTGTTTGAAACACCTGGAGCACCCCTGGACCGAACGACCTCAGGTTTGTGCCTGGATGATCCAACACCCAACGGCTGCCAAGGGAAAACACGGAAAAGACGATCCATGGAAGCTCCAACGGGAGCTGAGGGACAGGGAGAGATCCTGGCCTCTCTTCCCAATTATTTTTATTTTCCCCCCAAGCTGTGCCTTGAGGCAAAACCCTCTGGGGAGCATTTCCACAGT
Source organism: Camarhynchus parvulus (assembly GCF_901933205.1). Lineage (NCBI taxonomy): Eukaryota > Metazoa > Chordata > Aves > Passeriformes > Thraupidae > Camarhynchus > Camarhynchus parvulus. The sequence continues at coordinate 1,332,407 of NC_044574.1, read as the reverse complement.
CAACGGGAGCTCCATTGATCCCAGCCAGCTCTCCCTGGAATTCCCGCTCAGCTCCCGGAGGTCGATTCCCGTTTTTTGGAGCCGCGGGATGCCGATGATTGCTCGGTGAATGACCCCTTGTTCGGGCCGCCATGGCCGGGGGGCCCTTCCACACGTTTGGAGCTCGCACTTCCTGACATCTGGTTCCAATCCAATCCGACCCGATCCCCGCGCCTGCTGCTGGAATTCCAGCGAGCTCTTACCTGGGCAAAGGTACCAGGAAGCCGGAATTGCCCTTGGAATTCCCTCCACGGCTGTTCACGTGCCAAACTCATCCTTCATCCCAAATCCTCTGCTCCAGACCTGGTGTTTCAGGCTCTGTCCCTTTTTTTAACAGCTGTGTCCTCTCTTGGAGGTGGAGAAGTTAATTAAAATTAATGAATGATTAATTTAATTAGGTTTTTTGCTGCTTATTTGCTTCCCATCTCCCTCGGATTAAAAGGATCTCCCCGGATCCGAGCAGGATCCGACACCCTCCCTGCAGAGGCACCAGTGAAGCCTCAAACGAGACAAATTAGGGGATTTTGGGGACTTTTTGATTCCATCCATCAGCTCCAAACAGCCTGGAGAAGTTTGGGGATTCAGAATTCCTCAGCCACCAGTGTGGAGGATCAGATCCACCCACGTGTCTCAGGATGGAATCCGTGCTTTTCCCGAGCCCAGGGAAGCACACACAGGGACACAAGGCAGGGAACCCAAATCACGTCAACTTTTCCACAAAAATGTCTTTTCTTCTGTTTTTTTTCCCACCTTGACTCAATCTACAACAAATTCCAGCTGCTCCTCCACCCCGCTGACTCCTTTTTTTTCAGCCGTGACCTAAAATTCCCACATTTTCTGCTGTTTGGTGTGTGAAGGAATCACAAACCAATTCCCTTCTCCTGCTCCTCCTTCTGCTGACCCATCTGCTCCTCCTGTTTAGCCTCGGGTGCCACCTCCCACATTCCCAGTGGGAATCCCTCCAGAGGAAATCCACGGCCTGCCGAGCACAGCTTTGATACTCAGCCGCCAAAAATTCCCATGGAAAGGAAAAGGTGATCCGTGCAATCCCAGGATCCAACGCAGGACTCCAGGTCCTGGAAGGTGGAATCCCGCAACCCTCCAAGGGGGATTTTCCCGTCCCAGTGGAGCCCAAAACAACTTCCAGCTCCCAGGTGTTCCCACTATCCAGAGCTGTGCTGGCCACAGTCAGGTTTCATCCCAAATTTTCCCACCGTGGAGCTTTCCCACCTGGAATTTTGTAAAAGGCAGCTCTGGGAAGCAGGGCAGGAGTGGGGATTGTTCCTGGAAAGCTCAGAGGGATCCCGCCTCTCACTTAAACTAGGATTTTCTGGGAAGTGCCTTTGCCACCTCGTTCCCACCCTGCCACCGTCGGGATAACCTTGGCAAAGCCCCAGCTGAGCTCAGTTTTTCCATTCGGACACTCGGGATAATTGCAAACCCCTTTCTCTAACAAGGTGTTTCCAAATTCCCAGGGAAAAGGCCCCATGGAATTGCAGAACTCCCGGATTTTGGGGTGTTTGGGGATTCATTGGATGCCAAATCCAAACCCTGCCCAGGAAAATGAAGTGTTGGAGAACCTGGGGGTGGGGAGGGTTTCAAGTTTTTCCTCCTTTTTAATGCTTGGATTTCCTCAGTGCCTGCAGAACCCAAGCCGCCCCTGGAATTTTGTTTGGGCTCCTCTGGATCCCGTCCAGCCACAGCCTCTGGAAGAGGTGCTACGGAATATCCTGGAACTCCAAGTCCAGATTCCTGCTGTTCCGGGTCAGGGATCAGGTGGAAGGGGGGATGTTCTGAACCAGCCCGAATTCCAGCTCGGGCTCCCGGGCCAGCAGAGATTTCCTGGGAAGGAAAAGGGAAGGTGGAGTGGGAGCAGGGACCTGGATTCACCCAGCAGAGAGAGGGAAGAGGAGAAGGGAAAGCTCCAGGTCCAGTCTGTGCCTGGAAAAACTTCCCAGACAACGCTGGGAATTGCCTGCAGTGATTATTACACCGAGAATTGGGTTTTCCTAAGGAAATCGAGGGAATTTTCTCAGCTGGACAAGCTCCTGCATCCCTAAATCCCTCCACACTCTCCCACCCAGCGCGGATCCCTCCAGGAAGCATCTCCCGGGCATCCAGAGCCACTCCTGGGCTGACTCACATCCATCCCACGCGCTCCTCCAGCCGTGGAAAAACTGCCCGAGAGTGCTGCGGGCGCCCTTTGGTACAGCTGGCTCCGGCTGCTGCTCCAGTGCCCGGCTGCCCTCGGAGCCTGGCGTGGTTATTTTGGGATGCTGGGATGGGGGGAGCTGCAGCACGGCGCGGGTATTTTGGGATGCTGGGATGGGGGGAGCGGCCAGAGCCAGGCCAGGGCTGTTTCCCTGGGATACGGGACGGGCTGAGCCCGGACCCGGGAGCTGCAGAGGGCAGCGAGGCAGCACAGCCATGGAATGGGCTGCATCCCGATGCCCAGCGCCAGGATCCGGCTCCAAGAGCTCTTGGGTGGGCATCGGGATTCAGTGACATCCCAAAAAGCTGTGGCCACACCCGCCTCCAGCCTCAGGTGTGCCATTCCCACCCCCGTGTTCCCAGCGGCTCCCTCAGCCCCTTCCATGATCCCACATCCCTGTGGGATGGGGCTGGGCAGCCCCCGCCCCTTTGCACTTGGATTTGAAGGGACAAAATTGATCCCACAGGGAAACACCCTAAAAAATTCCTCTCCCCGTCCCCACCATAACAGGGAAACCTTGGGAAGGTCTCACCCCAAACTAAAGGAGTGTGGGGATGGGGGGATCCAGATCCAGGATCCTCTCCCTGCCCCAGCACCGACACCAGGACCCTCAGCCCTGGCACAAACATCCCCAAAGCTGACATGGAACAGGCGGAAATTCCCTTTCAGTCTCTGTCCTGGGATTTATCAGTGCAAGAGGGTGGGGAGACCTTGGAGTGGAATTCCCAGGTTTGCAGTGACTGCCCCTGGATCCCTGGCAGTGCCCAAGGCCAGGTTGGACATTGGGGCTTGGATGCACCTGGGACAGTGGGAGGTGTCCCTGGGTGGAACAGGATGGGCTTTAAGGTCCCTCCAATCCAAACCATTCCATGATTCCACAATTCCTATGGAGTAGCCAATGTGCAGCCACTGCTCTAGAGGCACCTGCAGGAGTTCTGCCCGCAGGATCCTGTTCTCCGGCTGCATCCTCACACCTGGAGCAGGAACAGCCCAAAGGGCAATTTTGGGAGCCACGTTCCCTGCCCACTGCTGGCATTCCCAAAGCAGCTCCCTGCAAGTCTCTGCTCAGAACTTCAGAGGGAGCACGGAGGGTCTGGAGACCCTGGCAGGAAATGGGCTGGAATGTTCCCTGAGCTCATCCCTGCATGGGGGAAGTGGGATTGGACCATGCACAGAAGGATCAGATCCTGCAAACACCTCAGGCTTGGGGATAATCTCATGGAATCGTGGAATGGTTTGGGTTATAAAGGACCTTAAAGAGCCCGTTCCACCCCATCCATGAGCAGGGACACCTCCCACTGTCCCAGGTGGATCCAAGCCCCAATGTCCAGCCTGGCCTTGGGCACTGCCAGGGATCCAGGGGCAGCCCCAGCAAATCTGGGAATTCCAGCCCAGCCAGGAATTCCTTGCCAAGATGCCAGCCCAATCTCCCCTTTCCCAGTGGGAGCCATTCCCTGGCTCCTGTCCCTGCAGGCCTTGTCCCCAGTCCCTCTCCAGCTCTCCTGGAGCCCCTGCAGGCACTCTGAGGATTCCCTGGAATTTTCCCTTCTCCAGGGGAACATTCCCAGCTCTGTCAGCCTTTTCCCATGGGAATGGTGTTCGAGCCCTCTAATCCTTTCCAATCATTCACATTTTCCCTCTGGAAAACCCTGGTGCGAAGAGGTTTGTCCCAGTTTCCCCAACATCCATGGTCAAAGTCACCTGTGGAGCCTCAGGTGGGCAAATCCAGCCTCAAATCCCCGACCTGCAGCTGCTCTCGGTCAGTTGGGTGAAAACGGGGGATCAAAGAGCTCCCACGGAGTGGACACGGCGCCTCTGATCCCACACCTGTGGGATTCCAGGCAGGAACAGCATTCCCAGACCCACCAAAGCCACACAGCCACAGCCCAGCTCGGGGAATCCCGGCTTGGGCAGCCTGGACTTCATGGCAACGCTAAAACCTGGTTTTAAGCTGGCTTGGAGAGGTTTTCCTTTAAAATAAAATAAGGGACCAATTTGGAGAAATTTGGAGCAATCTGAGTTCTCGCAGCTCCCCTGACTAAGCAGAGGTGTTGGACATGAGGAACATGGAATGTCTTGGATTGGAAGGATCAAAGTCCGGCTTATCCCACCCCCTGCCATGGGACACATCCCACCGTCCCAGGTTGCTCCAAACCCCGTCCAGCCTGACCTTGGACACTCCCAGGGATGGGGCAGCCACAACATCTCCCAAAAAAAACAGCTTCTCCGAAGATTTCAGATCCAAAGTTACCCGAGGATGGGTCACGTCACAAGGCTGGGAGAGGGAAAAATGGAATGGGATCTCCAAAGGCGGATTTTGGAGCGGGACGGATTCTCCTCAGTGGTTTCCCCACTGCCAGGATGGATGAGGGAAATCTGGGAAGAGTTTGCGTCCCAGATTTTTAAAAGGAAGGTGAGTTAGAGAATGACTTTTAGGAAAGCACGGAGCAATTGTTCCTGAGGTAGCTCAATAATTTTTGCTCAGTTTACCAAAAAACGAGATCTGGCTTGGTCCCATCCCACAAACTCTTTCCCAAGAAGTGAAATCCGGATCCTGCAGGAATCCTTATCCCAAAGGTGAAAGGCAGAGCAGGAATGGATGTCTGGGAGTCAGACAAATTCCAAGTGGAAAGAACAGTGAGGGGGATGAAGCAGGGAAGCGATGGATTCTCCCGATTTCCTCTTTTTTTCATTGTGGACAATGATCCACAGGAGATGGGGAATTCTGGGATCGACAATGATCCACAGGAGATGGGGAATTTTGGGGATGGGGAATTTTGGGATAGGACAATGATCCACGGGAGATGGGGAATTTTGGGATGGGACAGTGATCCACATGAGATGGGGAGTTGATCCACAGGAGATGGGGAAATTTGGGATAGGACAATGATATATAGGAGATGGGGAATTTTGGGATGGGACAACAACCCATGGGAGATGGGGAATTTTGGGGATAGGACAATGATCCACAGGAGATGGGGAATTTTGGGGATAGGACAATGATCCACAGGAGATGGGGAATTCTGGAGATGGGACAATGATCCACAGGAGATGGGGAATTCTGGGAGATGAGACAACGATCCACAGGAGATGGGGAATTTTGGGGATGGGCCAATGACCCACAGGAGATGGAGAATTTTGGGGATGGAGAATTTTGGGATGGGACAATGATCCACAGGAAATGAGGAATTCTGGGGATGGGACAATGATCCACAGGAAATGAGGAATTCTGGGATGGGACAATGATCCACAGGAGATGGGGAATTTTGGGATGGGACAATGATCCACAGGAAACAGGGCATTCTGGGAATGGGACAGTGATCCACATGAGATGTAGAATTTTGGGGATGGGGAATTTTGGGGATAGGACAATGATCCACAGGAAATGGGGAATTCTGGGATGGGACAACAACCCATAGGAGATGGGGCATTTTGGGGATGGGACAATGATCCACAGGAGATGGGGAATTTTGGGATGGGACAATGGTCCACAGGAGATGGGACAATGATCTGCAAGAGATGGGGAATTTTGGGATGGGACAAAGACATTAATTAATTAATTCCCCTTGGGGGCCTCCAGAGCCTTATCAGCAGTACCTGACAATGGCTCTTGCTGAGCCTCCAGGGGTGGCTCAGACAATTCCAGCATTCCAGATGCTGTAATCCCTAATTAATTGATCCCAAGGGCCTTCCCTATAAATCAGCCGCCCCCATCTCAAGCAGCAGGATGGCTCTGGGGGCTCTCTGGATCCATTTTTCCTGCTTTTCCGTGGACAAACACTAGTTAATTTTCCAGGAGTAACCTGATCCATCAATTTCCTCACTCCAGATTTGTCCAGAGGCCCCTTTCCCACCCCATGGAGCGCATCCACCCAGGGATGAACGTCCAGCAGAGGAAATGTTCTGCTTTATTAATAGACGCAATAATGGCTTAATGAGGCTCCTGCAAAAGCCATTCTGCTGCTCCTGGGTTTAACTAAACTCCGGCAGGAGAAGCTCTGGCTCAGCCAGAGGCGGGGCTCGGGAATGGGAAACGCCGGAGTGTCCGGCCCCGTGACGGGAGCCCAGGACACCCACGACATCCTCCCCTGGGATTGGGATGAGGCTTTGTGGTCAAGCCCAGCCCTTGGAGCGAGCCAGGCTTAACCCACAGCGCTGCCAGCACTTCCCAACCCCTCCCTTTCCCAGCCTCTTCCCTCCTTCCCAAGCGGTCTCCAGGCCACAGCACTGGGAGAGAGGATCCCACTTCGGATGGATCGTCCCTTCCTGGGCAGACAAGGGATCACTGCAGGTTCTTCCACTCCAAATTATCTTTCATTATTATTACTATTATTATTATTATTATTATTATTATTATTATTATTATTATTCCCTCCAAACTGAGTTTACCTGGCAGCTGCTCCCCTTTCCCGTCTCTCCTGCTGGGTTCTGAGCCATTCCCAACTTGGTGTGGATGAACTCCACTCTTTTCCCAGGATCAGGGATGGATCTGGTTTAACCCAACACAAATGTGCATTTATGTGGGGAAAATGCTTCTCCCACACAGGAATTGTGCAGGACACACATCCCACCTGGATTTACCGGGTGGATACAGAATAATCCTGGTGCTCCACCAGGCCAGGACCTCCCAACCAACTCCTAGACCTGGCCTAAGGTTTTGCCAGGAAAGGTTTCCATCTCTACCTCCCCTATTTTTTCCAAGCTTTCCTGGAATAATTTGAGTTGGAAGGGGATTATCTGGTCCAGCCTCCAAATGCACAGAATCCCAGGATCACTGAGGTTAGAAAATCCCTCCAGGGATCATCGAGTCCAAGCTGTGCCCAATCCCCACCTTGGCTGAGTGCCACATCCAGGAATCCCTTGGGCATCTCCAGGGATGGGCACTCCAAACCTCCCTGGGCACTTCCAAGGCCTGAGCACCCTTTCCATGAGGAAATTCCTGCTGATGCCCACCCTGAGCTGCCCTGAGGCCGTTCCCTCTGCTCCTGTCCCTGTTCCCTGGGATAAGATCCCAAATCCCCCCGGCTGTGCCCTCCTGGCAGGAGCTGTGCAGAGCCACAAGGGCCCCTGAGCCTCCTTTGCTCCAGGCTGAGCCCCTTCCCAGCTCCTCAGGGATTCTGCAGCCCCTTCCCAGCTCCTCAGGGATTCTCCAGCCCCTTCCCAGCTCCATTCCCTTCCCTGGCCGCGCTCCAGCCCTTCCATGTCCTGCACTGAGTGGCCCAGAACTGGACACAACCCTCAGCCGTGCCCAGCACAGAGGGACAATCCCTTCCAGGATCCTGCTGGACACCATTCCCAATCCAAGTGCCCACCTGGGCTGACATTCACAGATCCCAGGACATTCCCTTTCCCTCCCCGCACATTCCTGGCCGCGCTCAGGGTCAGGAATTCACTACAGCGGGACACCAGAGGTGCTCCTGCATTTCACGGATACCCAAGGAGCACATCGCAGTTTTTTGGGGTCATTCCCTGCAATCCCCCCACTCCAAGCATGTCCCAAAAATCACCTTTCCCTCCCGAGCCGAGCGAATCCGTGGGGCCGTAATTGGGCAAATATTGTTCAAGGAAAAGGGATCTGGGAATGTAGACTAAACACGGCTCCCATGCCAGAGAAAACTGCTCCTCACCCTGGAAAAGGAGCTCTCATTCCATAACAAACTCTCCAGCTCGATACCTCAGGACAAATATACAGAAATATAAATGCCATCCACATTTATAATGGGGGGAAAAAGGCGTGGAAAGGCCTGATCCAGCTTCCAGCGCTGGAAAAAAAAGACATCCATTGGCTTTGTCCAGTGCTGGAGGAGGACATGGAAGCGTAACAAGGACTGGAAGATGCTGGGAAGGCCATTTGGAAGATGGGGTTTGACTATTAAGAGGGAATTTTCAACTGTTGAAAGGGAATTTTTTGACTATTGAAGGGGAGTCTTAGACTACCAAAAGGGAATTTTCTGACTACCAAAAAAGGGGAAATTTTCGTCTACCAAAAAAAAAGGGGAATTTTTCCACTACCAAAAAAAAGAGGGAATTTTTCCACTACCAAAAAAAAGAGGGAATTTTCGACTACCAAAAAAAGGGGGAATTTTCGACTATTCAAAAAAAAGGGGAATTTTTCCACTACTGAAAAAAGGGGAATTTTTCCACTACCAAAAACAAAAGGGGAATTTTCGACTACCAAAAAAAAGGGGAATTTTCCGACTACCAAAAAAAAGAGGGAATTTTCCGACTACCAAAAAAAAATTGGGAATTTTTCCACTACCAAAAATGGGAAATTTTCCCAGTACCAAAAAAAGAGGGAATTTTTGACTATCCAAAAAAGGGGAATTTTCCCACTACCCAAAAAAGGGGAATTTTCCCACTACCAAAAAAAAGGGGGAATTTTCCAACTACCAAAAAAAAAAGAGGGGTAATTTCTCCACTACCAAAAAAAGGGGGAATTTTTCCACCACCAAAAAAGGGGAATTTTCTGATCACCAAAAAAAGGGAATTTTCCAGCTACCAAAAAAAGGGGAATTTTCCGATCACCAAAAAACAGGAATTTTCTCAGTGTGAGTGAACATATTGCTTAAGCTGCTGCCTGGAATTCTCAGGGAATGTTTGGGTTTGAAGTCCCAGGGATTAGTTGGGGATTCAAGGATGCGGCCGGAGGAGGGGATTGTCCTGCTCTGCTCTGGGGCAGCTTTGGGCACTACCACCCAAGAAAGGTCCAAAACTCTTGGAGAGCTCCCAAAGGAGGGAACACGAGGATGGGGAAGGGTCGGGAGGAGCCACGTGAGGAGTGGATGAGGACATGGAATGTTCAGGTGGAGAAGAGGAGCCCGAGGGAGATCCATTGGGATCTGCAGCTCCCATCTCTGGATCCAGGGAATGGCTGGAGCTGCTCCGGGCAGGGTTAGGTTGGAAATCAGGAAAAGATTCCCCGTCCAGAGGATTCTGGGTCATTGGAACATCTTTCCAGGGAATGGCCACATTCCCAAGGCTGCCAGAACTCCAGGAATGTTTGGACAACACCCCCATGGACAGGGTGGGATTGCTGGGATCATCCTGGGCAAGGAAGGAGTTGGATCCATGATCCCTGTGGGTCCCTTCCTGCTCAGGATATTCCAGGATTCTTTACCTTGAGGGAATTTCACATCGTCTCTCCATGTTTGGGAATTCCACGCTGACCAAGACCTTTCCCGAGGTCTCCATTGTGAGGACCTGGCACTGCAGCCTCCTGGATCTTCCCAGTCTGTGGAACAGGAAGGACCAATTCCTGGTTTTCACACGGATAACCAATGGCATTCCTGCCTGTGGCCGCTGGAATTAGGGGATTTTTAAGGTCCCTTCCAACACATTCCATGTTTTTATGAGGATGATTCCATGAAAACCTCAGCAACCTCCCGTGAAACCACCCCCAGGAACAAACGTGAAGCCTCACAGGGATGTTGTAGCCTAACCCAGCCCTCATTCCCTAATTTTGGGTCTCTCCACTGCAGATTATTCCCCAAAAATCCACACAAATCCACCGAGACTCCAGCCACAGCCTCCAAGCTCCCCTTCCCACATTTTTCCATGCAAACCTTTCTCATTTGTGTTTTATCCCATCAAAAATCCCACGTCAGCTGATAAATAAATAATCAGGGAGATGCTCCAAGTCAGGATCTTGGTGTAACCATCTCTTGTAAAGGGAAATTTTCATTTGTAGCCTGCGATAAAATCAAAATCCTTCATTCCGAGTGCAGAGGGAGACCTTGAGAAGGGAATATTTGCCAGAAATCCATTTGCTATTCCAGCACTTTACACCCTGCTTGCTGTCACAGTTCATCATTTTTTAGATTCCAGATCAAGCACCGAGGCCATCCAGGTGCTCTGAATTATTACCCCAACACTTTGGAAGATTTATGAGGATTTATTTTAGGGCTTCATCCAGTTTTTCTCAGGATGTCAGCTGGGAATTGGATGCACGGAGAATTCCGAGCACCTTTCACCCCAGGAGTCTAAAATTGGAATGTGAATCCTCCATGGAAGGGTTTGGGTGGGAAGGGACCTAAAATCCCATCCCATCCACGGGCAGGGATGCCTCCTACTATCCCAGATGGATCCAGCCTGGCCTTGGGCACTGCTAGGGATCCAGGGGCAGCCCCAGCAAATCTGGGAATTCCAGCCCAGCCAGGAATTCCTTGCCAAGATGCCAGCCCAATCTCCCCTTTCCCAGTGGGAGCCATTCCCTGGCTCCTGTCCCTGCAGGCCTTGTCCCCAGTCCCTCTCCAGCTCTCCTGGAGCCCCTCCAGGCCCTGCCAGGGGCTCTGAGCTCTGCCTGGATTTTCCCCTTCTAGAATATTCTATTTCGTTCAATTTTATTCTATTCCAAGGCATCTTGCATGCTTTAATTCCAGCCAAGACCAGAGCACGGGGTCCATCAGGGCTCCTAAAATATTCTGGGGAAAAAACTCTGCCAAGAAACCACCTGGAAATCCATCCCTTTCTCCCATTTCTCTCCTTTCTGTAATTCCTGTAAATGTTATTTAAGGACACTGCAGGATTTTAGCTCAACTTTTAGCTCAGCTCTAAATTCTAAATAGCTAAATAGCTCTCTTTTTTGGAATGGGCTGAGCCTGGAGATTTTCTGGTGAAATCCACATTTTAAGGGGAAGCAAGGCCACTCCAGAATCCAATTTGATTTTGCAGGAGCCAAAAATTCCCTTTTGTGTCCAGAAGGGGGGAAAAAAAGGTGACGAAAAGAGGGAGGAAAAAAGGGAAAAAACCAATCCCTGGATGCAATCACACACCTTTTCTGTGCTCTCACACGCAACCTTTAAAAAGAAACTTTCCAAGAGTTCAGCTCGAGTTAAAACCCAGGGAGTAACGTGAGCCCCGGAGCCGGCGCCGAGTGGAAAGAACACGGAGTCCGAGGGACCTGAGCCGGGATCCAGCGGCTCCCGTGAGGCCATCCCAAAAAAAACCCTCTCCCCGCTCCTGCTGGGACACCTCATCCCGCCGCAGGGGTGGTGCAGCGCCTCGCTGACAGCCGAAAATACCAATAAATTATAAACGAATCCAAGCGGAGGGAGGGCAGTGGAGAAATCCCAAAAGGAAATGACCTGCCCTGCTCGGACGGAGGTGACAGACGGGGTTTGGATGGGACAGAAAATTAAAATTTCAGGGAAAAGCCCTTCCCCGATTCCCCGTGAAAAGAGGGACGGAGCCCTTCCAGAAAAGTCCGTCCAAGAGATTTTGCCCATCTATCCGAGGGATTTGTCTTTAACCAGACCTTCCATCTCCCCTTCCAGCAAAGGGAGGGGAGAGGAGAAATCCCAAAAGGAAATGACCTGCCCTGCTCGGACAGAGGTGACAGACGGGGTTTGTGGGGTTTGGATGGGACAGAAAGGACGGGGAGGTGACACCCCAGGGTGGGAAGGGGACAGGAGCGGCGATGAGCACAACCCAAGGGTGGAGTTTGGCCACAGCCAGGGCAGAGCCGGCAAAATCCTGGCTGGCAGGACGCATCCCAAAGTAGGGCAAGAGCGGCCACAAAGCTCTGAAGGGAGGGAGAGGAGCCTCGGAGCCCCGGGCTGCTCCGGAGGGAGCCGGGCTGGGCTTTCACAGTCACATTTTCCAGCCAAAATCCGCTCGTTCTCGCACTCGCCTTGGGATGTCATCGCTGGAAACAACATCCTGTTCTCCACCGCTCCCACCGTGGCCAGGCCTCCGTCAGGGCTCTATTTATGGGGAAGAGAGGAAGGAGACAGAAGCCAATTACTTCACTAATTGCCTAATTACCCTAAGCACTCCCAGCCCGCTCCTGAGCGGCTGCAGCTTCGGCTCCCACCAGGAGCTTGTCCTGGCGCATCTCCTCATCCGAAGCTCTGATCCCACCAGTCGGGACCAAAACATCCCAAAATATTGATGGTTAAAAAACCTCACAGCAGCCCCAGATCCCAGAAAAATCCGGGGTTGGATGGGGAGGTGGAGTCGGTCTCCCTGGAACCCAGGTGGGAGATGATGGGAACCCAAATGGGAGATGCTCACCTGGTGCTCATCACGGGGCCATTTCCACCTTGGGTGTGAGAAACGGAATTGTAAAGAATTTTTTTAAATTTTTTTAGGATTTTTTTAGGATTTTTTTTTAGGATTTTAGTATTTTATTTTTAGGATTTTTTTTTAGTTTTGTATGTTTGTATGTCAATTTGTATGTAAATATATATGTAAATTTGTATGTAAATATTGAGATGAGGTGTGTTGATTCAGGAAGGTTGTGGAATAGAGGTGATATTGTTGAGAGGGATTGAGTTAAAAATAAGTTTTAATAAATTTTAAATATAACTTTGTAAAAAGATTAGGCATTTTAGAGAATTAGAGTTGTAAAAGATGTATTGTAGTAGGATTACGTGGGGTAAAAATATAGGTGATTAGCATTAAAATAATAGCAGTGTTGTGCAGTAAATGTTAATAAGTTGAAAAATATTTATAAAGCATTGTAACTAAGAAATAAATTGGTTTTTGATAGAATAGTGTTGGGTTTTACATCTCTTATGTCTCACCCTTCATTGAGACTGATAATGGAAAAAAATCTTCTAAAATACCAAAAAGATCCAAAATATGGTGGTCTCCTGTGCCTATTCCATACGGAGCAATTCCTGAAAAAAACAGCAGCAAGGACCAGGACACACACACAGCTGGAATATTTGTTTTCCCTTCCCTCCTTTCTCCTCCTGGGAAGGGAAGAAAGCTCTGGGCAGAAATAGGAAATGATGGAGCTCCCAAAAACTCGGGATGGGTTGGACCTCAGAACTGTGAGACCTTCCTCAGGTCCATGTCCAATTTTCAGGGAGGGAGACTCCAAACCTATCCTACTCAATTCAACACTTGACCATAAATTTTTTTGTTTTGTTTTGTTTTGTTTTTTTTATTTTATTTTACTATGGAGTTTCCTGTATTTGGATCCATATCAGCCAGGATTCATCTTGGTCCAGGTCCTCAGGACCACATCCCATCTCCAGGGATGGAGACTCCAAACCTCTCCCGCTTGATCCAAATTTTGACATTCCTCCCCATAAAAAAAAAATATTTTATTTTATTTTATTTTATTGTGGAATTTTCTTTATTTGGATCTGTATGAGCCAGGGTTCACCTTGGTCCGGGTCCTCAGGACCATGTCCAGTCTCCAGTGATGGAGACTCCAAATCCCTGGACATCTTGATCCAACGCTTGGCCATTCTCCCCATAAAAATATTTAATCTTATGGTGGTTTTTGTGTTTTGAAGTGAAATTTCCTGTTCCGGGATCCCTATCAGCTGGGATTCACCTTGGACAGGTGGCTCAGGACCGTGTCCAATCTACAGAGATTCCCAATCTCCAAGGTCCCAACCTCCAGGGACAGAGATTCCCAATCTCCAAAGATTCCCAACCTCCAGGGATAAGATTTCCCAATCTCCAGGGACAGAGATTCCCAACCTCCAAGGACAGGGATTCCCAATCTCCAAGGGTTCCCAACCTCCAGGGATAAGATTTCCCAACCTCCAGGGACAGAGATTCCCAATCTCTGGACTTCTCAACTCATCGACCTGACCGCCCTTCCCATAATTTATTTTATTTTTAAGTGGAATTTCCTCTCTTTGGATCCGTACCAAGCAGGGTTCACCTTGGCCATGGAGCCGAAATCCCACTTTATGGGATGCCCCAATTTTTGGGATGGTTCTCCCTGAAACCCAGAGGCCACAAGGCCTTCAAAGGAGCAGCAGATGGAACACGACATCAAAATTTGGGAGCTCCAACCCCTTTTTGATCCAGAATTCTAGAAAGAAGCCACAGGGATGTGATTTTTTGTTTTGTTTTGTTTTATTTTGGGATCACAAAATACACAACATTCATTTTAATATGGGACACAGAATATTCTGTACATATTAAAACCCACATGACTGCAACACAACCGCACACGGCACCAATTCCCGAACGAAAAAACCCCACAAGTGCTTTTTTCCTTTTTTTTTAATATTAAAAACAAATAGGATAAAACATTAATATTTTTTTCCCAGATGACGTTTACAATCGAGGAAAAAAAATCATATTTTTACTAAATAACAAATATTTAACAGCACAACTTTATCCTAAATATCTATTTTTGAATTATAACAAAAATAGCACTTATAATAGTTTATAAAGACAGACCAAAAAAAAAAAATTTGTGTATAAAATAACATTATAGCAAATTGGACTGTGCTAATTAAAAACAAACAAAAAAAAAATCTGAGATTCAAAGTGCTTTATTCTGCAAACCCACTGCAGCAACTTTATTTTTTTAGTCAAGTTATATTAGTTAGGACTGGAACAACAAAACCCGGCTTACTTCAGCCTGGATTAAATACTCCCCCACACAAACACTGTATATCCACGGGATGTCAATGGAATTTCAGGGATGGCTGCAGCTCCCGTTCCCATCAAAACTCACTCCAGAGCAGGTTTGGTTCTCACTTTGGAATGACAGCGGAAGTTAAAATTAAAATTTCAGGGAAAAACCCTTCTCTGTTTCCCGTGAAAAGAGGGACGGAGCCCTTCCAGAAAAGTCTATCCAAGAGATTTTGCCTGTCCATCCAAGGGATTTGTCTTTAACGAGACCTTCCATCCTGGCTGTCTGTCCCCCTCTCCAGCTTTTCCCTTTCCCAGCCCACTCATCCCCAAGCACAGATCCCAGATGGAAACGAGGGCTCCTGCAGGGCACCCGCTGGGTTCTCACCCCGCAGCTCATCCACCTTCCATCCCCATTCCCAAGTCCTACAAAAACCACGGACACCTCCCTGCGCCCAGTGCCTCTCCTGGGATGTTTGGCCCTGGGAGATTCCCGTTCTCACCACATCCAGGTTTGTGTTCTCCTCTGCCCTTTGGGATTTGGATTTCCACCCAGCTCCTTTTGGGAACATTTCCTCTCCATCAGGGACAAGGAAACACCTGGAATCCCAACAGGGCCTGAGCAAGTGGTGTTCCGTTTAAAAATTCCAGGCTGGAGACCTTCCTGTGGGGCTTGGCACGTTGATCACCACCCAGGAATAAGGCCGGGATCGAAATGGGAATGGGGAATCCCAGAAGGTCGGGAGCTCTATTCCAGCTTGAATCCAGCTGTGCACCCCGTGGGAGGGACCACCATCCCCTGGGATGCTCCAGGGGGATTTCTGGCAGCTGGGCTGACGGCATTCCAACCTCAAGTGCTTCCCTTGGCTCCAAACCTGCCTCCCTCCTCCTTGCCCCTGCCGGCGCCACGCCAGCCAGGGCGGCCTCGCCTCTCGCTCGCTTCACACTTCCCGCCACCTTCCCAAGAGGCACCTCTTGCCAAAGAGGCAAAGGCACAACCTGCAAAGCCACCTGGTGAGCCACACCTGCCCCTTATCCTTCCCCTTTCCAAGCCCTCAGACTTCTCTGGACCCCTTTGGAGCCGACAGCCAAGCTGCCCCCGGGAGCACGGGATCAGTGCCCGTCACCGTTCCCGGCCTCCTCGTGTCGCCCGTTCCGCCTCGGAGGGTTGGGATGGGACAGGAGCGGGGCTGGATGGGCTGGAAGGGCTGCCCCAACTCACGGAGGGATCTCCCCAGCTGGCGTTTGGCTCTGGTTGGAGCCCAACACCTGCCCAGGTGCTCGGGGAGCTTTTGCCCCACATCCTCCCAACACAACTCCCCAAATCTCCAACTCAGCACAGAAGCCTCTTGCATGCAGAAAACCAAAATATAATAACCCCGCCAGCAAATGGAAGGCAAGATACCTCTCAGCGGCTGCTGGCTGGAGCTGGAGAGGCTCTGGAATTCTCCTGGGATGCGGGGTGGGAGCTGACACGGGGCCCTCTCCTTCCTGCTGAGCTCTCCCGTTGCCAAGAAAAAACCCCAAACACGAGACAAACAAATGCGCGCGTTGGCTTAATTCGAGAGATCACCTTTAATGCAAACGCCCCTGGCAGGAGCAGCCCCGGCGCCCCCAGGTGCCCCCAGAGCCGTGCTGGGGTCGGGGGCTGGTGCCAGCACCTTGAGGGGACAGCAAAGGCACCGAAATGTCCCCAAAGCCGGGTGCCTGTGCCCAGGGCTGGCGGGGGGCTGCGGAGGAGGGGGCTCACAGGCCGTGTAGCAGCAGCAGGAAACTCAACGAGAGAAAAAATAAAAGGGCATCCCCCTCCCCAGAGCCTCGAAACGTCTTGGAAAATGCAAATCTGCCTCTGCCAAGGCCCCGGGGGATGACTCAGCCCTGGGCAAGACACCACAGGAGGGGTTTTTGGGAAGGGAAATGACCCTCTTTCCTCCTCCTCCCCAGCCTGCCCCGGCACCAGCGGGAGAGGGGCTGGGAATGGGCAGCGTTGTCTCCCCCCGGCCAAGGAAAGGCTCCAACGCCCCGGAACAAACAACACAACCAAACAAATTAAAAAAAAAAAAAAAAACAAAAAAAAAACCACCTCAAAAAACACAAAAACACTGTTATCACCAGCTAATTTAACACTGCTTAGAAAAAAAAAAGGTCAGAGGTCACCCCAGAGCTGCCCCGGGACACCAGACCTCAGACCCTCGGCTGATTCCCAAGCCTTTCCCGCAGTCGGGCCTTCTCCTCCTGGCAGCAGAAGTGTTTTATAGATATTTATATATATATATTTATAATAATTAGATACTGTGTATGGTCGGCCATCCCAGCTCGACTCGGCTTTTGCGGATCTTCCTCCTCCTTCCCGACGAAACAAGACGCCGACGCCGCCCCGACCTTCTCCGCGTCCCGCGGGAAGAGCAAAACGCTTCCGGCAGCTTCCCTGCTGGAAAAGCAGTCCCGATCCGGAGGTGAGCGCCGTGGAGAAGCTCCTCTCATCCCTCTCTCCTCCCCTCGCTGTCCATCCCCTCGCCCCCACCCCACCCCTGCCTCCCCCGGCCGCCCGTCCCTGGCGCCACCGGCGGCGCGGGCTTTACACGGTGGCCCCCAGCATGGCGTCTGTGCCCGTCAGGATCTCGTTCTGGTTGGAATCCAGTCCGAAGAACTTGACCTTGAGTCCGTCAACCGGGTGGACCACGGGCACCAGGGTGATTCTGGGGAAAGTCCTGGTGGCGAGCTCGAAGCGGCTGGTGCTGGCCAGCTCGATGGCCAGGGCCTTGAGGAAGAGCTTGGCCAGGTGCTTGCCCAGACAGGTCCGTACGCCTCCTCCGAAGGGGAGGTAGTGGAACCTGCCCTCCTTGTCTTCGCTCCGGCCCTGCCCGAAGCGGTCGGGGTCGAAGACGTCCACGTCCTTGAAGACGGGAGCGGTGTCGTGGGTGTCCCGGATGCTGTACATCACGCTCCAGCCCTTGGGGATTTGGAAACCCTGCGGAGAGGTGGGAAGGGGAGGAGAGGAGAGCAGAGTGGGTCAATCCTGCTGGAGAGGGAGCGCGAGCAGGGGGATGAGATAAAGGAATTTTGTTTCCCAGGAATGATGGAATGGTTTGGCTCAGGAGGGACCCTAAACTGATCCTGTCCCACCTCCCTCCACAGGCAGGGACACCTTCCACTATGCCAGGGTGCTCCAAGCCCCATCCAGCCTTGGACACTTCCAGGGATGCGGCATCCACAATCCCTGGGCAATTTGTGCCAGGCTGCAGCACCCGCACAGCTTTCCCTGCTTATTCCCATTTCTTTTGGGTTTATCCCTCAAATGTGATGCAGATTTAAAGGAAAGCCAGACAGCAGAGCACAAAGAGATGCAGATCCTGGCTTCATTCCTCCCTCCATCCCAAGGATTCGTGGCATGATCCATCCATTTATTTGCTTTGTGGTCACTGGCAGGATCTGCCTACCAGGAATCCTGTGGTGCTGAGCAGGGGAAGCAGCTTCTCCCGTGCCGTGCCCCACACATCAGGCAGCCCTTCCCAGAGCATCCCAGAGCATCCCAGAGGATCCCACAGCATCCCACACCCCGCTGCCTGTCAGCGCCACACACCCAACACCCACGTCGGGGCCCGGGCGATGAGAAATGGGGTGGATTTATCATCCCCTGAGCACTTTAAAAGGTCTCTGACTCAAACCACTGCATTAGGAGGATTTACAGTGACAAGGCAGCTCCTGAGATTTTGTTTTGCTGGGAGGAAATTCCAGCCATGGTGGTGACTAATCCGCCTGTCAGCCAGCAGCCTGGAGATGCCCTTTGCCGTAAACCTTTCCCCTGTCACACCCCAGCTCAGAACTTGGCGTCACTGTCACGAGCTGGGCTTTGGAGCATCACACCCGTCTGCTCTCTGACAGCTCCACGCACCCCTCGCTCCACATCCCATCACTGCTGGATCTGGAGCAAATCCCACTGCCGGAACCACGGAATTAATTAGGCTGGAAAAGCCTTTGAGATCATTAAGCCCAAGCTGTGAGCTAACACCACCTCATCCACTAAACAGTGGCACCGAGCGCCACATCCAGGCTTAAAACCCTCCAGGGATGGCGACTCCACCACCTCACCCCATTCCAATGCCCAACCACTCTTCCTGGGAAGAACATTTTCCCTAAATCCAACCTAAACTTCCCCTGGTGCAGCTTAAGGCTGCGTCCCTTTATCTTGCTACTGGTTGCCTGGGAGAAGGACTTAATTAGGCAGGACTCAATTAGGCAGGACTCCGTTTATCCCCTCAGAGGTCTCCTCTAAGCCAGGCTCAAGTGAGCTGGGCCATTTTGGGGAGCTCGGGGTGCGGCACTACTCACGTCCAGCTCGAAGGTCTGCAGCACCGTCCGGTACCCGCCGGAGATGGGGGTGAAGAGCCGCAGAACCTCCTTGATGACGCAGTCCAGGTACTGGAGGCCGTTGATGTTGTCCAGGCGCAGGGAGCCCTCGCAGATGCAGCCGTTGTGCAGGATCCCTTTGCTCCGCAGCTCCTCACGGAGCTTCTCCAGCACCCGTGGGTGTTTGAGGAGCTGCATGATCAGGGAGGTGCTGGCGCTGGCCGTGGTGGCGTAGGCGGCGAAGATGAGCTCCAGGGTGCCGTCCTGGGGGGCGGCAGGAAGGGCAGGGTGAGACACGGGTGTTGCAGACAGCTTTTGTGAAAAACCCTTTCCTTAGGATTTTTCCTCCTGAGAAGCCTCAGGAACAAAATGTGAACATTGATTATCGACTGCTGTGGAATGCAACAGGTGCGTCTGTGATTGACCCACCTTGGACGTTTCTAATTAATGGCCAATCACAGCCCAGCTGGCTCGGACACAGAGCCCAAGCCACAAACTTTTGTTATCATTCTTTCCTATCTTATTCTTAGCTAGCCTTCTGATGAAATCCTTTCTTCTACTCTCT
The DNA here is from genome assembly GCF_901933205.1 of Camarhynchus parvulus. Lineage (NCBI taxonomy): Eukaryota > Metazoa > Chordata > Aves > Passeriformes > Thraupidae > Camarhynchus > Camarhynchus parvulus. The sequence continues at coordinate 1,312,914 of NC_044574.1, read as the reverse complement.
TAGTATAGTTTTAATGTAATATATATCATAAAATAATAAAACAAGCCTTCTGAAACATGGAGTCAGATCCTCGTCTCTTCCCTCAACCTGAGCCCCTGTGAGCGCCGTCACACACAGGGGTGGGGCAGAGGATCTTTTGGGAATTTAGCTGGTCAGAGTGACTTTGAGATATGTTAGAAAGTCTCTTTTCTTGGTTTGGCGCTCAAAGGAGGAGTCAGAGCTTTCCATTTCTCTGTTTTAAGGTTTTTTATTGTATCTTATCTATAAAATTTTTTCTTTTGACTTGCTGAGGTCTGCTCAGCAAGACAGTCAGAGGCACTCTGCTCGCCCCCGGGCGGTGTTATTTTTTTATACTAAAAATTATGTGCACAATATTTACAATTGCTTTTTAATACCTATCACCTGTGTTAGACAGTGAGCTTCTACTCCAAACTAATCTAAAAGTGCCACCATCACAGCAGAAGATGGAGGCCAAGAAGAAGAAGGAGAAAGGCTGGACACACCCAGATCCCTCCATCTTGCCCCCTGAACCCCCATTCTAAAAACCCCAAAAATCTATTTTTTCACCCTGTGATTAATTCACTATCATTCTACTAAGGGCTAAATCAAAGGCACAGGGGTCTTGGGCTCTGTGCCAAGGTCTCTGAGCACCCTGGGCAGGGGCTCAAGTCCTGCAGGGCAGCCAGACGAATTTCCTGGGCTCCAACAAGGGGCCACCAACCTCAGCACCTCAAGGTGCCACAGGGTGTTCTTCCCCCCAAAAGATTTCCAGCCTGGCCTCAGAATCCTGGAATGGTTTGGGGTGGATGGAAGTTAAGGATCACCTTGTTCCAACCCCAGGGACCCCTCTCGCTGTCCCAGGGTGCTCCAAGCCCTGTCCAACCTGGCCTTGGATGCTCCCAGGGATGGAGCAGCCACGTATTCTCCCAAAAAACAGCTGCTGCAAAGATTTAAGATGCAAAGGGGCCAAGCGACCTGAGGAAGGATCACATCACAAAGCTGGGAGAGGGAAAAATGGAGCATGGATCCCAAAAAACAGCTGCTCCAAAGATTTAAGATGCAAAGGGGCCAAGCGACCTGAGGAAGGATCACGTCACGAAGCCGGGAGAGGGAAAAATGGAGCGTGGCCTCCAAAGGGAGATGGATTCTCCTGGGTGATTTCCCACCCACCAGGATGGATGAGGGAAACCTGGGCAGAGTTTGTGTCCGTTGTTAATGGCCTTGGACATTCCCAGGGATGCAGGGGCAGCCACAGCCTGGTCACGTTTAACTGGAAGGTCACTGCTTGGACAGCCACCACGAGGAGCTTCACACAGAACCTCCGAGAATCAGACAAAAAACCCAGGAGATGGCTCCTGGCATGCCATGGCCCTGCTGCAGATAAGAACCTGCTGAGGGGCTCCTGTGCCCTGCAAAGGAGGCACCAGGAGAAGTGGAAGGGTCAGGGGATGCAGCTGGCCAAGGCTTCTGTTGTCACCAGGGAGGTTCAGGTTGAATATCAGGAAAAATTTCTTTCCTGGAAGAGGGGCCAAGCGTTGGAGAAGGCTGCCTGGGACAGTGATGGAGTCACCATCCCTCAAAGCGTTGAAAAACTGAGTGGATGTGGAATTTTGTGGTATGGTTTAGTGGGGACGGATCTTGGCCTTGGTCACCTTGGAGGCCTTTTCCAAGCTTAATGATTCCATGGAACGCTCGGTAGAAAGGGCTGGGCACAACCAGCAAATGAATAAAGCAACTGGTTTGGATTCACCACACCAGGACCCACCAACAAACACATTGTGGTCCCCCAGCTCTCACGTCTGCCCCAAAAATTCCTCCTGGGATCATCCCTCACTTTTCCCTCCAGGAAGGCCCTGCCCTGAGCAGAACAATCCCAAGGTGGCCGCAGGGAAGGGCTTTACCTTCAGCTCCTGCATGGTCAGCTCCTTGCCGTGCTCCTTCCCGCTCTCTATCAGGATGTCCAGGGCGTCGGCGTAGTCCTTGCCCTGCGTGTTCTGCAGCTTCTCCTGGATGGCTTTTTCCAGCCCCTTCTGCAGCGTCTCCCGGGCCCGGATTCCCTGTGGAGGAGCAGGAAGCGCTCAGACCACGCCACCACCAGCAGCACCACCTTGCCCATCCCAGGAGCTGCAGACGTGCTCAGGACAGGTCCGGGCCATAAAAGCAGAGGCTCAAAGAAGGGTGTGAAGGTGTTGGAGGTGTCCCCTGGGCAGCAGGAGTAAAGCCGGAGTGGGGGAGATCACAGAAGGAGTAATCAACACCTAGGTGTAAATGACGGGTCTGGGCTGGGAGCCCCTGTCCGGCACCGGTTCACAGCCCCCGGCTCCTCCTGGGATGCATGGAAATCCCTGGGAAAATCGTCTCTCAAAGGAAAGCCCATTCATCCCAAAGAATCCCCTTCCCCAGCAATTTGATCACCTGGTCCCACTAAAGCAATTCCTACGGGAGTGCAGCTGCTCGGGGCTAACCTGCTGCTGGGAATGATTCCGGGCTCCGAGGGGACGGAATCATTCCCATGGGCAAACAGCAATAACAAAAAAAATGCAGGGATGTCAGAAAAATAAATATTGAACCCCCGTATTTCTGTTATCAAAATTGCCCATGGGAAAAAAAATATTATTTTTTGTCTATTTTTTGTTATGTTTTCAATTTTTGTCCTGCTTTGATTTTTTGTCTTTCATCATAAAAACTGGAATACTCCAAGAATTAGAAGGACCTGTTTTAGTTTTGGGAATTACAGGGATCTGTTTTAGCTCCTGGAATTACAAGGACCTGTTTCACTCCAAGGGAATTAAAAGGAGAAGGGTCCCACAAAGTAAAAAAAGCACAGGCAAATTGGCTAATGAGGAAAAACACAAATTAAATCTGGGCAAGTCCTGACTATTTCCTGTTATCAAGGAATGCATTTTCCCTCTGCCTTCTCCACAAAATCAGGAATTGTGGCCCGAAACAGACCCCTTGAGGTCAGAGGATGAGAAATCCCACCACAAACGGAGAAAGGTGCGGATTAATCACCTCCCACTAATTAATTGGCGCTATCAGCGTAGAGAACCCGCCCCAAAGCTCACCCTCCTGTAGCCGCTGAAGGGCAGGTCCACGGGCAGGGAGAAGACGTTCTCCACGAACTGCTGGTAGACCTCGAAGAGGCGCCCGAGCTCCTCGTCGGGGATGCGGAAGCCCAGCAGGACGCGGATGGCCATGCGGAACGTCAGCTTCTGCGCCTCGTGGTACACGTTGATGGGCTCGGGCTCGCTGCTCCACGCCCGCAGCGTGTCCTTGATCACCAGCTGGATCTTGGGCAGGTAACTCTCCAGAGCCTCGTGGCTGAAAATCTTGGAGAAAACCTACGGGAAACAGAGAGGAGAGGTTTGTCCACAGACCCAGCACACATGGACTTGTTCAAGGTGTCCTACAGGGGGGTTTTGCCATTCCAAGCTCTTCATCCTGTTCCTAAAAAAGCTGCCAGAAACACCAGCTCTCCCTGAGATTCCCACCACGACCATCACAAGTGATGGGGAATAACGGAGCAAACCAGGATGGGAGGGATTCCTCCATCCCACGTGTGGCAGGAGGGACAGAGCCGCATTTCCATGTCCAAAGGATCCCAGCTCTGTTCGTCCCGTGGTTTGGGTGTCACTAATGCACCTTTTCCACAGGGATTCTCCAGCATCCAACATGGACAAACACAACAGGAAAACACAACTCTCCCAACGGGAAGCACTGACAATTCCTCCTACCTCTCCATCACCTTTTCCTTCTTTTATTTTTTCTTTTTCTCCACGGATGCAAAACGAAGCAAAATAATTATTTTGGAGCCTTTAGGATCTCCGTGGAGTCTGGCTGAACTCCGACAGGAGTTCAAGCGGGGAAGAGCCGCTGCACGTACGCAGAGGCCGCGATCGCCCTCGGCTCATTTCCTTGGGAAACCAGGGGAAAAAAAAATTCCTGATGTCAGCAGCCAGCGTTAATTTAAGCCCTGCGAGTAAACAGTGAGCAGGACTGGGCCTCCCCAGGTCCCCCACGCTAACGGCTCCTTACTCCAATTTTTTTCCTCCAATTTGGGCCCGGGCCCGCTCCGAGGAGCTCAGCAATGCCAGGAATGTCCCTTCCCGACACAGCAGCGCTTTCATTCGGCATTCCCGCCGCATCCCTCGCCGAGCGAGGGGGGAAAAGTGCTGTTTGTTTATTTTTTATTAACCTACACACACGCACGGGGCAGGACGCACACGCACCGCAGGCCTCCAGGAAAATCCAATTAAACCAGGATTCCAAGGAGGGAGCTGCGCGCCGGAGCCTCCACCGGTGGCCGCTTCCCGGCGGGAATGGAGGCGAGGTGGGGGGGCTGCCAAAGTTATCAACCCACCGAGAGGAGCGAAATCAAAGCCGCCCCCTCTTTTCCATGAGCGCCGGGCTCGCCGGAGCTGTAAATGTGAGAATTTCCTCCGCAGTCAGCACTCCAAGGGAAAGGTAATATTTTCCTGGCTGCGACCCCTCATTGCTAATGCCCGGCGTTCCCTGGGAGTCTGTTTGGTGAAAAAACACCCCTGTCCCCTCTCGCAGCTCCGCGCAGGAGCCTCCACAAGAGCCGCTTCACAGAGCCCCGGGTTGAGCCCCCAGTGAAACCCAGCGGGCCCGGCGCGGAGCTGCCCGCGGAAATCCCGGGATGGGAAGGGATGGACAGGGAAGGGAATCCGAGCCTGGGGACAGGGAGCCATCCCCGGATGGCCGCACGGAGCCGAGGCATGAATGAATGAATGAGAGGAGGAATCAATGAATGAATGAATGAACAGCAGGGAGCGAGAGCGCGGCGAGGGCGCGGGACGGGGCGGCCGCCTCCTGCCTGCATCCATGCAGAGCCGGGAAAGGCAGCGGCGTTCAGGCTTTTTCTGCTGGAAAAAGCTGCTGCTCGGGCAGGAAAAGCTGGAGGGGGTAAATCTGAGACCCTCGGCTGTGTGGGGAAGGTTGGGAGGGAACGGGGAAGGGAACGGGGAAGGGAATAGAGAAGGGACAGTTCCTGTGTCCAAGAGCAGGACACCGGGTTTGATGCAGAGCCAGGATCCGTGAGCTCTTCCACAGGGATGGGACAAGACCACCTGGCAAAGGGACACTGCTGCGTCCCCATCCAGCTCTCACCTGCCCTTCATCCATGCTGAGCAACTTGGAATAAAAGGACAGAGTCTCCCAGTGAATGTCCTGAAACATTCCCCGCGCCTCAGTTTCCCCAGCTGGAAGCAGGGGCAATGAGGGGACAACCTCTGCTTTAGGAGCACCGGGTCTGCATCCCTACTGGGGCCACCACCCCAGTGCAGGTGACCTTTGGGGGCTCCTGGCCTGGTCCTTCCCCGGCATCCCCCACAGGAGAAGCACCTGGGGATCCCCTGCTCCCTAAAGTAGGACTCAGTCCCAGATGTGCCTCTGGTCCCAAAACAGCTGCTGAGGTGTGGGGGGCAGGATCGACACCCCCGGATCAAGCCAGGCTCCCAAGAGGAAAGACCCTGTCCTAAGGATTGGTGTGAACAGAAGGGGGGGATCCTTTGGAAGAGAAAACCGAACCCCTCCCTATGCGATCAGCACAGACCTGACAGGGGGGAGGTTAAGCGCCGGGGGCGAGGGGGATTTTGTTCTTTCTCCGCAATTTTTGGGAGCTCTCCTCGGGCCAGGAGGCTCCTCCAGCCGGCGGCTCCCTGGAGCTCCCGAGCGCGGCCCGAGCCCCGGCCGCGCTGCTCCGTCTAATCCCACATGTCAGCAGATCCTTCCCCGGCCAGACACAAGTCTGGATCCCCTTCCAGTCACCTCCAGTTCAACCCTGCATCTTTCCAGTTGATTAAAAAGGAGGAGAAGGCGGCCAACTTTCCCCGACGAACGTTCCTAGCCTAAAATTCCTGCGCCCTCTAGTGAAGTGGAGCCGAGCGGCTCGGCTGCTCCAGGAGCGAATCCAGGCGAAGCCGAGGAGAATCGGGGCGAGGAAAAGCTGTTCCAGAGCTACCAAGAGGCAAAATCGTCTCTAAGTTCAGCTTTGTCAACCCTGAGATGCCACAGCCCGGCTGTGGTGCAGCCACAAGGGCTCGCAGCAGGGCCAGGATTTTTTGGGGACGCTGGAAAGAGTTTTTTCCATGTTGGGGTATGTCCCAAAAGAGCTAAATCTGGGAATTTGCTCCATCCAAGGGCGCTCATTTCCATCCTACACCCTCACTGATGGACACCCCACCACCCAGCGAGCTCAGCTGGAACCTTCCCACTCTGCCTTGCGTGGAAAAAGGATATTTAAGGATTTATGGTTTTCCCAAGGCAGAAAATGCCTTCCCAGTGCCTCAGCTCCAGCTCCACATGACAGCAAAATGTCCCTAGCCCCAGCTGGAGAACGCCCCAGCCTCATCCTTAAACCACAGCCAGGGAACTGAGGGAATTCCGTGAGCTCCAGCAGTGATTCCATACCTGGTTGGGATGTGAGGTACCACGTTTTCCGTGGCTTTCTCCTTCCCACCCGAAGCACCATCACCAATCCCTGCCTTTGGCCATCCATGATTTCCAGGCCCCTCGCTGCTCCCACCTGGCTCCCAAAAGAGGGAATGGAGCTTTCTGTTCCAACCCTCCAGGAGGAAAACTGAAAATTTGGGATCAGCCACCTGCATCCCATCCAGCCTGGAGCCGCTGGCCCGACCAAAGGGAGGCGGGATGAGCCTGCAAATGCTTTCAGGAACCAGTTTGGCACCTGCCGGAGGTTTGGCCGACAGGAGACGTCGGGAAGCATCCAAAGCAACATCTCAACCTGGATTCATCCTAACTCTTCCCACATTTCCAAAGGCCAGGCTGCGTTTGTCCCAGCCCTGTGCCATCGCCACGTTATCCTGGATGCCTGCCCCTCTCCAGAGCCCATTCCCGTGCTCCAGCGGGATTGGAAACCGGGATATTTTTGGAGGTGGTTCATGGGCAAGAGGCCATGCTGGTACTGGGAGCATGAACAAAGGGAAAACACAGCAAAAAAGTTGGAAAGGCACCACAAAAGGAGAGAAAACTCAAAAAAATCCCATTCCTACCCGGACACTGTTTATAAAAGGTTCAGCCTTTGCACACAGCAAAGAACTGATTCCTTTTCTCCCCCTCGTTTTTTTGGAAATGGAGCACATGGAAGGCTCCATCCTGGAGGAATCCAGGCTCTCGTGAACGCTCCAGCCTCCAACAGGAGTCTGGGAACAGGAGCTGGAGCCTCCAGGCTCAAAGGAATGAGCTGCCTTTGCCAAAGGCACTTGCACTGAAATTTGAATGATTCTAAAAAAAAAAAGATCTGCTGGAAAAAATGGAAGGATCATTTCGGATCCTCAGGTCATGTCATGATGCACCTTCGAGGGCTGTCCCAACTCCAGCATTTCCAGTCAAATTCAGAATAAAATTAATCCCAAGATCTGCATTTCCCCACAACTCAAAAATCCCCATGTTCAAGAATCTCTCCTACAAATCCCCCGCATGGCATGAGAGGATTTCAATCCCAAACCCTTCAAGGCCCTGCTTTCGATCCCAAACCCTTTAAGGCCTTGCTTTCAATCCCGAATTTTCAAGGCTGAGAAGTTAAAAGGGCTGTGGGCGAGAGCCAGGACCAAGCCTCTGCAGCCCCTCTGCAAAACTGCCTGAGTCTCCCAAAAATTCCATCCCCAGCAAAATTCCACCAAGAAATTTCAGCTTCTCGGCCGCATTTCTGGGGGTACCAAATGGCACCGGGACTGATCAGCTTGGGAATGCTGCTCCCAGCGTCCTCTCCCTTTTATTTATGGAGAAAAAGGAGAATAAAATTCACCTTACGCTCCTCAAGGAGGGAGAAGGATCCCACATCCATGGATGTCCTGGCAAAGAAACGGGAGCTGTGTCCAGAGAAGGGGCATCAGAAAGGTGGGATCAGCCCGCCAGGATCCAGCTGGGATCCCTGTGGATGGAGCCACGGGGAAGGAGAATCCCGCAAACCCAGCGGGCATGGTCGGAGCTCTCATTCCTCAGGGAATTGCGGAATGGTTTGGGTTGGAAGAGACCTCGGAGACCTAATTCCGAGCCCCGGGATGGGCTATCCCAATGGGTGATGGATCACTGCCCGTGGTGTGGGCATGAAGGAATCCCTGGAGACAAGGAGGAGGAGAACAGCTTTCCCAGGGAATGGGGGGAAGTGAAATACCAGGAGGAAAATCCCGGTTTTTACTGAGCCGATGGGTTTTCCTGGAGCACGGAGAGAGGACAGAAGGGAAGGATCCCTATGGATTTAAGAATCCCAGAGCAGGGATTCTCCTAGAGACAAAGCCAGACTTAAAAATAAACCAGTCCTTGGTCCTGCCAAGAATTCCAGGAACTGGTAACAGAGCAGAGCAAGAGGTGGCCACACTCAGGAGGGGATGAGTGGGAAATTCCCAATCCATGGTGCAGCCACTTCATCCCAAAGGAATAAAAACCCCTTCCAGAGCATGCACGGTCTCGTGGCAGGAATAAGGGAAAGAAGCTCGGAAAAGGGATTCCTCCAAGGAAATCCCAAGGATTGCAAGGCCTCTGTGGGATGAGCGAACACCTGAGGAGCTCCTGCAGACCAGGCGAGGTTAAAGCTCCTCCAGGGAGGAGGGGACAGGGGCTGAGGTGACCCCACAAGGTGATCCCAACCCTACAAGGAGAAGGAAGCTGGAGAACCAGCAGGTGAGAGAGATTTCGTGGGGAAAATTCCACCTGGGAAGTGATGGAGAGCTCTGTTACCACCAGAGGGACAAATGGAATACCACAAATGAGGAGGTTCCTTGAGCTGCCTGGGAGGACGGATGGAAAAAACAAAGGGACCACGGTGCAGGATGGATCCTGACTCCCTGACATCCCTGGGATTCGCTCCCCGTCCCTCTGGAAGTGGAGCCTGGATTGCAGCTCCACCCAGCTGCTGCCCAAGGAGGGGCTTCACCTTCTCCATCCCTCCCAAGACACCCAAAAATTGCCACCCTGGAAGGCAGAAAATCCAAATCTGGGGATCCCAGGTTATCCCACAGCCACAATCCTGCTCTGCCAGCACAGCAGGCTTGGAGCTCGTGGCGGGTTTTGGGATGGAGAGCACCATGAAATCCCCCAAAATTCGTGTTTTAGCCAGGAGCTCCTCCATTTGCCTTTTTTTTTTTTAATCCTTTAGATTAAAACCGGTAAATTTTTTTTAATCCCTTGGATTAAAACTGATTAAAGTAATTAAAATTACTCTGGATTTACACCCCTGGAGATGACAGCACTGCCTGGTCTAAAGTCAAGGAGCCAACCCAACCCAGGAATTCTTCTCCTGGAACGGGAGCAGGAGCCATCCTCCATCCATGGGAGGTTTGCCATCCTCCGTCCATGGGAGGTTTTCCCTGCTCCATCCATGGGAGGTTTTCCCTGCTCCAGAGGCTTTTGCCCATGGATTGAGGCTCCCGGGGCATGGAGAAGGTGCTGGAGCTGATGGCAGCTGGAATTCTGCCTGTTTGGTATAATTTTGAGAGCTGGCTCTGACGGATTGGGATGGTTTCTATTCCAACACGAATAGGCTGGGAGAGTTGGATAGACATGGAAAAAAAACTCTAAAAACCCTTAAAAAAGCCCTGCTACGAACCTCAGTCCAGGTTGGAAAAAAAATCCTAAAAACCCTAAAAAAACACCCTGCTAACAACCTCAGTCCAGGGTTTTTTGTAGGAAAAGATCCATTCCTCCACCTCCCATTGCTCCTTCCTCCCGCAGCCCTCTCCCCCATCCCGATCCTTCCCTCCCCCCCAGCAGCTGGTTTATATTTGCCCGTAAATTTATGGCCCCTTTTGTGCTCTTAATCCCCTCGCAAACGATATGAAAGCCTCGGACCTTTCCACTCGGTGCTAATGAGCTCAACACTTGCGTGCCTCGGAGGCAGAGCATTAATTGCGGTGTGTTAATGAGCGATGGAGCTTTGGACACTGAGACAAACCAGGGCCGCCCCTGCTGCTCCCTCCTGGAATCCCTGGATGTGTCCCCAGCAATCCCAAGGATTGCTTTTATTTTATTCCATCTTTGCCTTTTTAAATTTAATTTTTCTTTTTTTTCCTGAGCCGGCTGTGCCTATTTTGGGACGGCTCTGCTGGAGCACGAGCCCGGCGCTCTCCTGCCAAGCTGGGTGATCCCGAGGAAAGCCTGATCCCACTTTCCCTGCACATCCTGGGAATCTCCTTCCTGGCCCTCGGCGCTGCTCAGACTTGCCCTAAACCCTAAATGCCACGTCCTGGTCATTCCCAATCCCCATTTCCTTCTCCCCCAGGATGCCTTGCAGGCACAGGAGCACTGAATTCCAACTTCCTGCTGGAATTAGATCCCATAAAAGCAGAGGCTGCAGGATCCCAAAGATCGGGTTTGTTTTGCCCTCATTACGGCTCCTTTCGCCCCAGAATGGACACTCCCAAAATCTGGGGTTTTCTGGGTGGAAATGGGAATTGAAGAGGTCAAGATGGGATTGGATGGGACAAGGATGGAGGGAAGAGCCAGGGTGGGACAAGAGTGGGATGGGGAGACCCCCGGAGCATGGAGCAGGAGCTGAAATGGTCCCACCAACCCTTCCCAGGGAGATCCAGCAGGAGAGCAGGAGCTCCAGTCCCATGGGATGACATTGATCCATCGCAGGGCAGGCAGGGACAGGGATCTGCCGCCAAAAACCCGGAGCAAAGACCCTGCTCAGCCACCAGGGTCACTCCTCTGAGGATCCTGGAGGAGATTCCAGACAAAAATTCCACTGTGGAGCTCCGGCTCCAGCAGGGGTGGCCCAGATCCTTCTCCAACATCAACACAAACTCCGTGATCCAGCAGCAGGAGCGGCCCTGCCGGGATAAATATCCCAGAAAAGTGGGAGAGGAGTTTGGATTTGCTGTTGTTTATTCCTTGTAGACTGCTCTGGTCACCCAGCCCTGTCCCTGGCCAAGGCTGGAGCCAGCGCTGGGGACATCTGCAATGAAGCCATTCCATAGGGCAGGAATTTTCCCCATTCCCAGCCCTCCATCCTGCCCCACATCCCTGCACCGGGCTGACCCCAAACCCAGAGAATTCATTTCCCAAAACAGGGGGGTTTCCCTCAATTTATAGGAATTTTCAGTGCCTGCAGTGAAGGCATTCCCTGCCCCAGGAATTCCCTGTTCCCAGCCTTCCATCCCTGCCCCAAGCTGCTTCCATATCCTGCCATTCCCTCTCTGTAACTTCATTCCCCAAAACACGGAGGTTTCCTCCAATTTATAGGAATTTTGACAGCCACCTGGAGGGGAAAATTGATAAATTTGGGATGGGAAAAAGCTTCCATAGGGTGAGGATTGGGGTCCTCCTGAGCACCTCCTGCATCTCAGAATCCCTCACCTACGGGATCAATACTTCTGGATATTCCACATGGAATGGGATAACGAACCCATAAAGATCCCAAAAAACAGCTGGGACATGGAAACAGGAAAGAGAGAAGAGCTCCAACACCTGGATCGTCCCACCCTATCTCTGATCCCACCCAAGTGCCATCCAGCGGGAATTCACTGATCCCGGAATTCCGCGGAGGAGCTGAAATTCCTTGGAAAGCTGCAGCGAGCAGCTGATCCCTGGCAGGATCCCAGAACCCTCCTGCAGGAACATGTTGGGTTTGGAGCTCATCTCCACATCCCAGAGACAATCTGGAGACCACGGAGCGGCTGCCAGGGAACGCTGCTGGAAATAAACGCTGCTCCGTTTTCGGGGGTTTGGGGAAGATGAGGGGGATTTATGGCCGTGGACAAGAGCTGGAGATGATCCCAAATGGTTGGAAGGGCCGCAGAGGTGGGTTCCACGCTCTGCTTTTCCTCATTTTGGCCAAAATCCTGCGCCAGGTGAGGAATTCCGCATCAATTTTTTGGCAGGATCGGGGAATTGGGAAGGAACAAGTTCGAGCTCGGAGATGAAGCAAATCCCAGAATCTGAGAGGTCACGGAACACCAGGAAACCCCACTGTGGTTTAACCTGGATCATCACCCACCACAGAGATTTCCCAGGAAATCCTCTCTCCATGGAGCCTCCAACTGCTCCAAATCTTTCCATGAACCTCTCAAGGGCAGCGCCCTCACTGCGTGGAAACTGGGGAATCCCGTGGAAATTTCTGCCTTTCCAAGCCCTTCCCTCACTTCCCTGGCGGGCCAAGAGGAGAACTCAGGCTCGGTTTAAGATTTAAGCTCGCCCTAGGTCCAAATCCTTTCTCTTGAGAGCTCTGTGAGTTTCAGGGTGGGGGGAGCTGGAAGTCGGAGCCGCGGAGCAACAAAAACTCGGGATTAACGAGATCCGAAGAGGCCACACCTGAAGGAACAGCCTTAATCAGCGCCTTGGAATGTTTATAAGAACAAAATAATCGATTTTCACCTCGTTAGAGGCAGGCTCAGCCTATCTCCGAGTGCAGCTCGGGGATGGGTTTTTAGGGAGAGGAGGATTCCCTAAATCGGGATCAGCCCAGGCTGGGTGGGGTGGGAGGCGCTCGGCTCCCAAGAGCAGCGATCAGCAGGAGATGGAGGGAAGAAATGAGGCTGAAACTCCCGAATTCCAGAGCTGGGCACGCTGGACTCAATCTCCAGCTGACGAAAGGGAAAACTTAAAAAAGAATTAACTCCCAGAGTGTCCCAAATCCTGGGAAAAGAGTTTGTGGGAGCTCAAGGAGCACCAAGGAGCGGGAGAAGGAGCCGGGGTTATCCTGGGACAGGGTTTTGCTGGAATTCCTGAGCTCGGGAGGCTTTTGGCCACCCCTGGTGCAGGAATTAGGATTTAGGAGTTAATTGGGATTTAGGAATGAATTAGGAATTAGGTGCCTTGCGGGCTTGGAATGAAAAGTGATGCCAAAAGTCATGGAATTGTGGAATGGCTTGAGTTGGAAGGGGCATGAAAGATCATCAGTTCCACTCCCTGTCACGGCCAGGGACAGCTCCCACTGTCCCAGGGTGCTCCAAATCCCATCCCAGCCTGGCCTTGGGCACTGCCAGGGATCCAGGGGCAGCCACAGCAAATCTGGGAATTCCAGCCCAGCCCCTGCCCACCCTCACAATTCCTTCCTAACATCCAACATCCACTCAGGATGCAGAAAGGGCTTTGAGGAGATCTTTGGGACCGAGAACATTCCGAAAGCTTTGGGTTTCAGAGTTTAGGGTTGGCCTCGTGGTTTTTCCCAGTAGGAAAAACCCGGGAGTGAGAGCAGCAGGAAGAACTGCGGAGGAGAGAGGAAACCTCTGCCGGGTTTGTGCCCAGCCCAGCCCTGGTGCCAGTCCCAAAGCCACCAGGATCCCACAGGGGTCAGGCCTCCCTTTTCCATGACCCCATAACCCACAGTCCCCTGGGCCCGCTCCCGAGGCCGGAATTCCGTGGTTTTATCCAGGCCAGCAAAGGCCACTTTGGATGAACAAAAACATAATCCAGAGGTGCAGGAGGGTGAAAGGAGCCGGGAATGGGCACCTGCAGATCTCTGCCTGATCCTGCTTAACTCTCCTTGGATAAGGAATAAACCTGCCCTGGATAGGGAATAAACCTGTCCTAGATAGGCAATAAAACCTGCCCTGGATAGGGAATGAACCAGCCCTGGATAGGGAATGAACCTTCCTTGGGTAGGGAATGAACCCTCCTTGGGTAGGGAATGAACCTGCCCTGGACAGGGAATGAACCAGCCCTGGATAGGGAATAAAACCTCCTTGGATAGGGAATGAACCAGCCCTGGACAGGGAATGAACCCTCCTTGGATAAGGAATAAACCCTCCTTGCATAGAGAATAAATCCTCCTTGGACAGGGAATAAATCTGCCCTGGATAGGGAATGAATCTGCCCTGGATAGGGAATGAACCCTCCTTGAACATGGAATAAACCTGCCCTGGATAGGGAATGAACCCTCCTTGGGTAGGGAATGAACCAATTTTCCTCCTGGATGTCGGCAGCCCCATCACCACCCCCTTGGCAGGAAAACCATCTCCATTTTTAAGAGAAAACCCCAGAAGTGGAGGGGCTGAGCTGCTCCTGGTCTGGGGCAGGGACAGGCTCAGCTTTTCCCGTGGTGTCACTCCTCGGCGTTGTGACTAAAGGGTGTCATGTGCTGCTTGGTTTCCCGACATCTCCCCCAGGAGAAAGGAGGGAAGGAATTTTCGGAGGTTTGGAAAGGATTTTGCAAAAATCCTCCAAAATAGGAAACGCTGCTGGAGCAGGGACACGGCCCTGGGGCAGGGATGGGGACGGCCTTGTGTCCCCAACAGTGTCACACCCCCACTTCATCCCAAATTATTCCCAGCCCAGATCCTGCTGGGAAAGAGCCCATGGGGTGTGACAGCCACGCCAGCACTGCCACCAGCCCTGCAGCAGCGGGGACATGGGGACTGTCCTGTCCCCTCCTCTGATGGGGTTCAGCACCCCCAAACCGAGCTGGGGCTCTGAGAAGGGGAGACGTCACTTCAGAGGGACACAAAAGTGGCTTAGCACCCCCAAACCGGCTGCCCTGGGGACTCTAAGGTGACACAAATGGGTCCCTGCATCCCCAAACTGGCTGCCCTGGGGGTGTCATCTCAGGGGGACACAAAAGGGTCCCAGGACCCCCAAACGAGCTGCCCTGGGGGCTCTAAAGTGACACAAATGGGTCCCAGCACCCCCAAACCAGGCTGATCTGGGGATGTCACCTCAAGGGGACACAAAAGGGGCTCAGTACCCCCAAACCAGGCTGGTGGTCTGAGGGGGGGACGACACAAAAGGGTCCCAGCACCCCAAACCCACTGCCCTGGGGTTTCTAAGGTGGAGTTGACACCTCTGAGGGACGCAAAAGGGGCTCAGCACCCCAAACCGGCTGCCCTGGGGATTCTAAGGTGACACAAACAGGTCCCAGCACCCCAAACCAGGCTGATCTGGGGGTGTCATCTCAGGGGGACACAAAAGGGGCTCAGCACCCCCAAATCAGGTAGATCTGGGGATGTTGCCTCAAGGTAACACAAATGAGTCCCAGCACCCCCAAACCAGGCTGATCTGGGGGTTCTAAGGTGACACAAAAGGGGTCCCAGCACCGCCAGATCGGGGACTCTAAGGTTGGTGTCACCTTAGGGTGACACAAAAAGGCCTCAGCACCCCCCAAACCACCGCTTCACCCCAGAACCCCCCACCCTCATCCCGAATTCCCTGAAATCCCAGGAAGCTCTCAGCACCACCCCCCTCCACCCAAAGCCCCTTTGGGGTGTCCCTGCAGTCCGGGTGGGGGGGTCACAATCCGTGGGGTCCCCCCCTTGTGCCCCATGGCCCTTTTAGGAGCCCTGTCACTCATGTCCCCATCGCGGGGGGCTCGGGGTGACACGAGTGTCCCCCCCACATCCCACCCCATCCCGAGCCACCTTGGAATTCCTCAAGGGATCAGCGTGCCCGGGGGAGGGATAAAGAGGGGGAAAAGGGAATAAAATTAAAGAGGAGGGGAGGAAAAAAGGAAAGGGGAAGGAAAGGAGGGGGAAAAAGCAAAGGTCAGGGAAAAACGAGGGTGGAAAGGAAAGGGGGAGGAAAAACGGGAGAAAAAAAGAGAAGGAAAGGAGGGGGAGAAAAGGAAATGGGAGGGAAAAGAGGGAGGAAAAAGGAAAGGGTGAGAAAATGGGGAGAAAAAAGAAAGGGGGAGAAAAGGAGGGGGAGAAAAGGGAAGGGGAAAGGAACAAGGGGAAAAAAGGAAAGGGGGAGGAAAAATGGGGGAAAAGGAAAGGGAAAAAAGGAAAGGGGAAGGAAAGGAAGGGGAAAAGGAAAGAGGGAGGAAAAATGGGGGGAAGAAAGGAAAGGGGAAGGGAGGGAGGGGGAGAAAGGAAAGGGGGAGAAAAGGTGGGGGGAAAAAAGGAAAATGGGAGGAAAGGAGGGGGAAGAAAGGAAAGGGGAGGAAAGGGGGGGAGGAAAAATAGGGGGAAAAAGGAAAGAGGGAGGAAAGGAGGGGGGAAGGAAACGGAGAGGAAAAACTGGGGGGAAAATAGGAAAGGGACAGGAAAGAGGGGGGAAAAGGAAATGGGGAGGAAAAGAGGGAGGAAAAAGGAAAGGGTGAGAAAATGGGGAGAAAAAAGAAAGGGGGAGAAAAGGAGGGGGAGAAAAGGGAAGGGGAAAGGAACAAGGGGAAAAAAGGAAAGGGGGAGGAAAAATGGGGGAAAAGGAAAGGGAAAAAAGGAAAGGGGAAGGAAAGGAAGGGGAAAAGGAAAGAGGGAGGAAAAATGGGGGGAAGAAAGGAAAGGGGAAGGGAGGGAGGGGGAGAAAGGAAAGGGGGAGAAAAGGTGGGGGGAAAAAAGGAAAATGGGAGGAAAGGAGGGGGAAGAAAGGAAAGGGGAGGAAAGGGGGAGGAAAAATAGGGGGGAAAAAGGAAAGAGGGAGGAAAGGAGGGGGGAAGGAAACGGAGAGGAAAAACTGGGGGGAAAATAGGAAAGGGACAGGAAAGGAGGGGGAAAAAGGAAATGGGGAGGAAAGGAAGGGAAAAAAGGAAAGGGTGAGGAAAGGAGGGGGAGAAAAGGGGGAAGGAAAGGAGGGGGGAAAAAGGAAAGGGGGAGGAAAAACGGGGGGAAAAAGGAAAGGAGAAAAGGGGGGAAGGAAAGGAGGGGGAAAAAGAAAAGGGAGGAGAAAAGGGGGGAGAAAAGGAAAGAGAAAAAAAAAGAAAAAAAAAAAAAAAAAACGAAAGGAGAAAAGGGGGAAGGAAAGGAGGGGGAAAAGGGAAAGGGGAAGGAAAGTAGGAGGAAAGGGAAAGAAAGTAGGAGGAAAAGGTAAGGGGAAGGGAAGAAAGGGAAAAAAGGAAAAAGGAAGGAAAGGAGGGGGGAAAGGAAAGGGGGAGGAAACGAAGGGAAAAAAGGAAAGCAGGAGGACAATAAGACAAAAAAGGAGAGGAGGAGGAAAAACGGGCGGAAAAAGGAAAGGGGAAGGAAAAATTGGGGGGAAAAAAAGGAAGGGAAAAAAGCGGGGTCACCGACCTTCCTCTTGTGGCGGTGGATGTCGCCGATGGAGTTGGCCACGGTGTTGGGGCCCAGCAGCATCCGCGTGCTCCGCGGCCACTCGGTGCTCACCAGGTGGTGCTCCCCCATCAAGATCTTGCGCACGTTCTCCGCGCCCGTCACCCGCACCAGCGGCCGCCCCAGCAAGTGCGTCTTGAACACGTTCCCGTACTTCTCCCGCCGCGAGGACTGGAAGCAGGAGCCCTGCGGGGGTGCCGAGGGGTTGGCATGGGACGGGACGGGCGGGAATCGGGGCGGAATTTTGGGGGGCATTGGGGTCACCCCGCGTCCAGCCCGCCCGCTCTCCCCGCAGCCCGGCGGGGGTCGGTGCCTTCCTCCCCCTTCCTCCTCCTCCCTTTTTACCTCCCCTATCACTTTTACACATATTCCTATTTTTCCTCCTTTCCCCCCTCCTTCACACCCTCCCCCTTTTTCCCCGCTCGCTCTTTTTTCTCTCTTTCTTTTCCCCTCTTTTTCTCCCCTCCCTCCTCGCTGCTCGGGCTGATTTTACTCGAGAAAGGCAGCGCTTTGCCTAAGTAAATCTCCAGATTTCAGGGACTTTAATAACTTTCCCACATGCTCCAGGGGCTTTTGTCGGCGGAGAGAGGCGGCCGGAGCCGCAGCAATAGCGGGGGGTCCCCAAAAAAAAAACCCCCTGGCGATGCGAGCGGGGAGAGGCGCTGCGAGCGCCGCGGCCGCGCCGCCGGGCTGGGAGCGCGGGTGTTTATTTTGAAACAAAAGCGCGGTTGTGAGGTTCAGATGTTCAGGTGACCCTGTTTCTTGATCTGCGTAAATATAATTAAAGTCCTTTTTGTGGCATTAATAAAGAGTTATTTGTACACCATTTCCAGGGCAGCACAAAGAGCACCTTTATGCGGCACAAGTTGCGAATGGAGTCCAATTTATACAAAATTTTTGTATTTTTAGCCCTGGACTGTGTTTGGACGGAGCCTGGTGGAAAAGCGAGAACCCTTTTCTGGTCCCCCTGTAAAAATCTGATAAATTTCTTTAAAAAATAAAGCCCTATTGAGAGCGTGCCGTTAACCCCTTCGGCGCCGGGGGCGGCCGGCGGAGCGGGGCCGCCGTGCCGGGGCTTCCCCGGCGGTGGCGGGGAGGGGACACCGGGGGACGCCGCCGCTGTCCCCGCCGGGACCGGGCTGTCCTGCCCCGCCGCCGGCTGCGGCCATGAAGGGCGGGAGCATCCTCCTTTGATTATTATAATTAATTTTTTTTTTTCTTTCTGCTGCTGGGAGGAGAGAAGGGGAAACCCTGGCGCGGCGGCTTCGCCTCGGGGGTTCCCTCCCGGGATGCTGCGAGCCCCGGGGCGCCCCGAGCCCGTCCCGCGGCTCCCCCCGGAGCCGAGCACCCCTCGGCCGCCTCCTGCCTCTCCTCCTGGGGGATTTTTTTCCCCCTTTCCCCCCGATTTTTCGGCAGCCGCCCAGCGGCGCGGGGGGGATCCCGCTCCGCCCGCCGCTGTTGGGCGTTTAGCGAGGTTAATCCCGGGTTAATCTCCCGATTACCTCGGCGGGCTTCCCCCGCCGCGGGAGCCGGGCCGGGAGCAGCGCCGGGAGCGCGGAAGGGACGGGACGGAGCCCCCGCATCCACCCCGGGCCGCCTCCGCCCGCGGCTCCGGCGCTGCGGGTTTGGGGTTTTGGCAGGAATTGAGGCTGAGGAGGGGAGGAGGGAGGAGGAGGAGGAGGGGGTGGGCAGCGCGGGGGCGATGCCAAGCCCGGGGCAGCCCCGCCGAGCCCGGCCGCTCTCCCGCGGCGCCCCCGCCGCTCCCCCGGCTCCGGCTCTGCCGCCCCGGGCTCGCCGAGGAGCCGCATGATGCAATCGGAAGGGAAAGAAGACGGGAAAGAAAAAAAAAATACAGCGAGAAAAAGCCCTAAAAAGCCCCTAAAACAACCCCGATCCGAGAGGGGGGGGAAAAAATAAATCCAAAAACCAACCGGTCCCAAGCCAGGTTCCGGCGAGGAGCAGGGAATCGGGGAATCCTCCTTACCTGCAGCAGCCAGTGGAAGGTCTCTCCGATTAAAGGGAATCCCATGGAGCCTTTGGGGATTGGTAGCTTGCAGGTTTTGTCGCGGGTGGCAGCCCAGCGGAGCTGCCACAGCTGTTGGGACACGGCCAGCAGCAAAGTCAGTGACACCAAGCACGCGGCGAGGGTAGCCAGTGCCGAGACGAGATCAAAACTTGCAAAAAGCATATTTGGAAAGAAGGGAGGAGGAGGAGGGTGGGGAGAGAAACAGCCCCTTGACAGGCACCACGCTCGCACCCACACACACGCGCGGAGGGACGGCGAGTGCGGAGCGCCCGCTCGGCGCTGCTTGGGGGGTCCTGGGGCGAGGGGGGCCCCGGCTCGCCCCCCTCGGCGCTGGCAGGTTGGGGAAGCGGCGAGGGGAAAGAGGGGGAAAGGAGGAAAAATTTAAAAAAAAAAAAAAAAAGCTGTGGTTGCTGCGCCCCTCGCTGCGAAGTTTGGGCTTGTTTGGGGTAAACTTGACAGAGTGACACGGAGAAAAAGCACCACGCGCGCACGGAGAGGGAAAGGGGGAAAAAAATAAAAGAGAGGAAAAGCAGCGCCCCTTCCTTCAAAAAATGGGGTGGGGGTGATGATGAGGAGGGGAAAAAGGCGAAGGGTAAAAAATTAGCAAAAAACCAAAAAAATTTAAAAAGAAGGAAAAATGGAAAAAAGAAAAATCTTGGAGTGGCGGAAAAAAAAAAGAAAAAAGACCCCAAAAAGTCCAACTGCAGATGCTCTGGCTCTCGCTCGCTTGCAAGGCAAAGCCACACACACCAGAAGGAGGGGGGAAAAAAAAGAGGAGAAGTAAAAAAACGAAAAGAAGAAAAAGGGGAGAAAAGGGGGAAAAAAGGGGGTGAAAAAAGGAGTGAGATTTAAAAAAAAAAGTTCAAAAAAATCTTAAAATAATTCAGCCACGAGCTGGAGAGATGGAAGAATGAAATAGCTGTATATATGTATCTACACACACGCAGCGAGCCGGTTCGGTTTATAGCTCTATCTCTACATATATATAAATATCTCCCTATAAATACAGATCTCTCGCGACGCCGCTTATTTGGGAGCCCCAGACTTTTCACCAGACTTCTGTAAAGGAGGAGGAAGGCAAAGGAGGAGAGGAGAGAGAAAAAAAAAAAAAAGTTGAAAAAAAAAAAAAAAAGAAGGGAGGCAGGGCTGCTGGGCAAAGCCCCTCTGCACTGTTCGCTTTGAGGCAAAAGAAAGTCAAATGTGTGTTTATATAGAGGCGGGGAAGCCGGGGCTGGGCCGGCCGCCAGCGCCGCTGCTCCCCCCGCGCCCCCACCCGCACTTCAGAGGCTCGGGGGGGCCGGGCCGGCCCGGGGGACGCGGCGCTGGAGCGTGCGAGCCCTGGCGCGGAGCCCGCGGCTCGGTCACGCCGCTCCGCTCGGCCTCATCCTCCTCCTCCTCCTCCTCCTCCCTCCGCTCTTTCTCCTCCTCTTCTCCTCCTCCTCCTGCCGCTGCTGCTCCTTCGCCGCCGCCGCCGGCCTGAGGAGAGACGAGCGCGGCTCAGCCCCGCCGGAGCGACCCCCGCCCGTCCGCGTTAACCCTTGCAGAGGAGCGGGGGGCACCGGGAGCCTTCCCCCGACACCCTCGGCACCCCCCTCCCCAGGCGAGGGTCCCCCCGAGATTTAATGCGGGATTGTCTCGTCGGTGTTCAGCCCGAGATCGTGCTCCCCTTGCCACAGCCCCCTGCAGGATTTGATCCGCTCGGGATCGGCCCCCCGATATTCAATAAATCCTTGGTCCTTTCCCCCTTGCCACAGCCCCCTGCAGGATTTGATCCACTCGGGATCGGCCCCCCCGATCTTCAATAAATCCTTGGTCCTTTTCCCTTTGCCCCCCCGCCCCGGGATTGTCCCCCCAATATTTAATCCTTCATCACTCTCCCCTTGCCATACCCCCCCTTATTTAATCCTTAATTTGCCCCCCCCCCCCAATATTTAATCCATGATCCTCCTCTTGCCACAGCCCCCTCCTGGATTTGATCCATTTGGGATTGTCCCCCCAATATTCAATCCTTGATCACTCCCCCCTTACCACACCCCCCCTTAATTTGCCCCCTCAATATTTAATCCCCCTCAATATTTAATCCTTGATTTTACCCCCTCAATATTTAATCCTTGATTTTACCCCCCCAATATTTAATCCTTGATTTTACCCTCCCCCAATATTTAATCCTTGATTTTACCCTCCCCCCAATATTTAATCCTTGATTTTACCCTCCCCCCAATATTTAATCCTTGATTTTACCCCCCCCCCCAATATTTCAATATTTAACCCTCGATCATTTTCTCCTGGCAAAAATCCCCCCCCACAAACGCCCCCCAGGATTTAATCCTCGGTTGTTTCCCCTATAACAGGCTTCTCCCGATATTTAATCATTGATTGCCCCCCCCAATATTTAACACTCGATCATTTTGCCCTGGCAAAAATTCCCCCCCCCCCCCCATTTAACCCCTTCATCGCTCCCCCCTCACCACAACGCCCCGATATTTGACCCCGACTCCCCCTCGTGATGATCCCCCCAAATTTAACCCTCAATCATTTTCCCCCCATGTTTAATCCCTGATAATTCCCCCATATTTAACCCTTCACGACTTTCCCTCCCCCCCACATTTAAGCCCCAATTCCCCCTTTCCTCCCCCAGTATTTAACCCTTAACGCTGCCCCCGGCAAAAATCTCTTCCCCCAATCAGTTCCCCCCTTTTCAATGACCCTCCCCCCTAATTAATCCCCTAATTATTTTCCCCTGTCCGTGATTTCCCCCTCTGCCCCCACCCAGGCACAGAGTTATCCCCAAACCTGACATTCATTCACCCCAATCACTGATTTTCCCCCCCAATAATTTCTCCCTGTCTGCTGATGCTCCCCTTCCATCATTTCCTCCTGGCAATAACTTCCCTCCCCCTCTGACGATCCTGACCCACCCTCATTTCTCCCATTATTTCCCAGATTTCCCCCATTACGGAATTGCCCCCTTGCAATTACACACCCCCCCCCTTGCATTAATCCTAAACACCCTCCCCTAATTACCGGTGATAATTAACCTCGCAATGATTTCCTCAGTGCCCCCACCACATTTTGGGGTCTTGCTCTATTTTATTCTATTAGAAGGGGGGGGGGGATTTTCCTGCTCGCCCTCCCCGCTGCTTCCCAGGCCAGGCTGGGTGACGCCGCTTTTCCCAGGGGTGTCCCCATTGTCCGGGAGGCTCCAACCCCCCCAAAATTCCCTTATTCCCCCCCGCTTCACCCCGGGATGGCAGCAGGTACCGGGGCCGCCCGCTCGCAGCCACGCATTTGCTTCAGATTACAGGAAAAACAAAAGTTCTTTGAGTTCCCCCTTCCCCTGCGCCCCCTCCCCGCCCCTCCCCGCCTGGCTCCGCTCTGTTCCCGCTGGGATCGCAGGGAACGGGGGCGGGGGTCCCCTCACCCCTTTTATTTTTGGGGTGACCCCGGGGGGGATCCAGGCTGGTCCCCCTCCCCCGCATCCCCCCCGAGGGACGGGATCCCCCCAGATCACCCCAATTCCCGCATGCTCGCACCCCCAGCCCCTCCACCCCCCTCCCCATCCATGGGGGGATGGAGACCCTCCCCCCGAAAATCACATCCCATGGGAATTCCCGTCACCATCCCGGCGCGGGGACCCCTCCTCTCCCCCCGCGGGTGCCCCCAGGGTGGGATCGGTCCCTGTGGGGCGGGGATCCCCTCCCGGGGCCGGCGCATCCCGGCCCGGAGCCCCCCGAGCCCCGCGGGCCCCGCGCCCCCCCCGCGCCCGCCGCTCACTCCCGGCCCGACGGCCCCACCCGGTGGCGGCCGCGGGCACTGCAGGGGCGGCAGGTGGAGGTGGCCCTGTCCCCTCCCTGTCCCTCCTGTCCCTCCCTGTCCCCCCTGTCCCGCCCCCTCCTCCCCGCCGGGTGTCCCCGGGCTCGGCCCCACTCGCTTCTCCAAAGCATCTTCCCGAAACACCTTCCCAAAGCGTCTTCCTCAATCTCTCACACAAATCTCACAATTTCAAAGCATCTTCCCGAGAAACAGTCCCAAAAAACCTTCCCCTTCCCGAAAAACATTCCCAAAAACTTTCCCCTTCCCGAAAAACATTCCCAGAACACCTCCCTGTCCCCTCCCTGTCGCGCCCCCTCCTCCCCGCCGGATGTCCCTCGGCTCGGCCCCAATCGATTCTCCAAAGCATCTCCCCGAAACACCTTCCCAAAAAACCTTCCCCAAGCGTCTTCCTGAATCTCTCACACAAACTTCCCCATCCCAAAGCACCTTCCTGAAAAACGTTCCCTAAAAAACCTTCCCCTACCTAAAATCATTTCCAAAAAACCTTCCCAAAGCGTCTTCCTGAAACTCTCACACAAATCTCCCAATTTCAAAGCACCTTCCCAAAAAACATTCCCCAAAAAACCTTCCCAAAGCAGCTTCCTGAAGCCCCTTCCCAAAATATCTTCCCCAAATTCTTGCCCAGAGTGACTCCCAAAAGGATTTTCCCAAAGCACCTCACACTCTCCCAATGCACCTTCCCAAAACACCATCCCAAAGCTTTTTCCCAGAAACTGTTCCCAAAGCATCTTCCCCAAAGTTTTTCCCAAAGAATGTTCCTAAAACATCTGCTCCAGGCACCTCATATCTTCCCCAAAAACTTCCCCAAAAACCTTCCCCAAAAACCTTCCCAACACTTCCTGGAGCCCCTTCCCAAATCATCTTCCCCCAAATCCTGCTCCAAGCACCTCACACCTTCCCAAAACTCCTTCCCAAAACTCCTTCCCAAAATGATCCGTGACCCCAGTGGAGAACACCCCCTGGAATTCCCAGCCTTCCCTCCTCCTTTCTTTTCCATGGAAAAATCCATCCCTGCTCCCCAAAGCGGCAGAATTCCTGTCCCAAAATCTTCCCAAGTGTGTGGAAAAGCCCCTCTGAGGAGCAGGGAAAGGGGCGGGGATGAGCCACCAGCACAGAATTCCGTAAGAATTTTATGGAAATGTCTAAAATTTATTTTCCTGCTACTGGAAATTCAAGGAGAAAGTGGGAAAGCCTAAAAATAAAATGTTTGTGGGGTTAAAAGGGTTTCTGTTGGAGCAGATTCCCACCCTCTGGAGGTAAATCC
Organism: Camarhynchus parvulus; assembly: GCF_901933205.1. Classification (NCBI taxonomy): domain Eukaryota; kingdom Metazoa; phylum Chordata; class Aves; order Passeriformes; family Thraupidae; genus Camarhynchus; species Camarhynchus parvulus. The sequence goes on along the minus strand of NC_044574.1, from coordinate 1,288,829 downwards.
AGGCTTTTCCAAGGTCGGACCTGGAGCCCAAGCTGGGTCCGTGGGATGCAGCCACAGCATTCCCAAATTTTCCTGGAGCCTGGGGAGTTTTGTGCTCCCCAAACAAAGCCAAGGGGCCGTGAAATCACAAATGGGGTGGAGAAAGCACCGGGGGAGCGACAATTCCAGAGGGGAGAGGGGAGATGGCACCCCTGGATCTCCCATCAGGAATGGGAATCCCGGGATCTCCTCCCCCAGGATGGGTTTGGGGCTGAACCACCCCCAAATCCCGGGGTTCAATCCCGCTTTTCCCACGGGGTTGGACCCCGGAGTCCAATTTTATGACACAAACAAGACCCTGAGTTCCTACCTTGGGAAAAACATGGAATTCCAGGAGGGAACCACCTTCCTGTAGGAGAAGCTCCCTCCAGGTTCTCCCTCTGCCTGAGCCATAAAGCACCAAAATTCCCTTTTTCCCCCCCCAAATTTCCTGGGATTTTTCCGTGCCAGGAATGGGCAATGCTCTCCCTGCAGCTCCTGAAATTCCCAGTGCTGTTCAATTCCAGCTGGAGAGAGCAGCAGAGAGTCCCGGAGGTTGCACCCCGAGCAGCATTCCCGGGATTTCCCCATTCCCAGGGAACCTGGGGAAGCTCTGCCCCTCCCCAGCTCATCCCAAAGGAGGTGCTGGGGTCTCTCCCTGCGCACAGAACTTCCCGCTGGGAATTTCCCTTCCCTGTTTTCCTCTCCCTGGCGCAGGCAGCTGCACCCCCATCGGCCGCACGGACGGATTGGATTCCCTGAGAAAATTCCAGAGGCGCTTCCAGGTAACATTCCTTTTTAATTCCTTTTTTTATTTTTTTCCTTTTCCAAAACCCCTTCTAAAATCATCATTTATTTTTCTCCTTCTCTGAGGCTTTCTCACATCCCTTCCCTTTTTTTTTTGCCCCACACCCCAATTTCCCCTTTCCTCATCCAGGCAAAACATTCCCAAAGGGCAAACTGGGAAAAACTTGGAAGGCAGAGGTGGAATTTTCAATTTTCATGTCTCACTCCATTACTCTTTTTTTTTTTTTTTTTTTACCTCATCCCATATGTAATTTCAAAAATTTAATTTAAAAAACCCTCAATTCATCCAAATCTCTTTAATTTTCCAGCCGAGATTTCCTAATAATGATCCATTAGGATTGTCGATCCCGTTTTTTCGCTTTGATTGCGGGGTTTATTTCCATTAATTAATATTAATTAACGGTTTCAGAGCTGATTTAATAATTGGGATGCGCCACAAGCTCCTGTCCTGCTCTCATCCACCTGCAGAGGTGGAGCTCAGGAGGGCAGAATCCAGGGAATTTTACATTCCAGGGGAATCCCAGCTCCAGCCCCTTTGGAATTGAACTGCTGCCGCTTCCAGGCTGATAATGAGGAGCAGGGAAAACCCTGATATGAAAATCAGGGAATTCCAGATCGGAATCAGGGAATTCCAACCCCATGCCCTGGGCAGGGGCAACTTCCACAATCCCAGGGACTTATATCCAAAAATATTTCATTTTTTAAACTCCTCTTCCAATTTTATTGAATTCTTGCTCCCAAATCTCCAACTAGATTTTTTTTTTTTTAACCAAACCTTCAACTTGGAATTTTTGCATCCAGACTTTCAACCTGATTTTATTCTTCTTGCAGCCAAACTTCCAGCTGGGATTTTTTGCACCCAAGCCCCACACTGGAATTTTTTGCAGCCGAATTCCAACTTCTTCCCCTTACCCCCTAAACTTCCCAATTGATTTTTGCCCCTTTCTCAGTTTTGCTCTTTTTCCCCCCAAAACTCTGCTGGGGTTTCGGGAGCCGCTGGAAGCAGAATTCCACCGCTTCCCACAGCCGGGAGCAGGCCCTCATTCCTGGTTTGAGGCTTTCCATCCCAAAATACTTTTCAAACCAGGCGCCTTTCCATCCCTGCGCTGAAATTTGGGAATTGTCATCACGGCTTTTCCCACCCTCTGGATGAACAAACAACCACCACCCTCTTGGGAAATCCCGTGGGGAGCGCCGCGGATATTCCAGGATTTCGGGCGCGGTCGGATGCGGCAGCGCCCCAAACCCCAAACCCCCGTCTGGAAAAATCCCTGGGAAGAAAATCCGGATTATTTTCGCCACTCACCCAACCTCCAGGCCCACGTTGGCCCCGGCGGCCGCTTCCCACTCCCGGGAAAACCCGGAGCGTTTTATAGCGTGGGAGCCGCGGTGGTCCCCGCCCACAGGGGGAAAGTGCCGCTGGAAAATGAGGATTCCCAAGGATTTAGGGATGATGACAATGTCAAGCTTCCCTCCCCGAGCCTCCGGCCTCGGCTCCATCACCCCGCTCCCAAAATCCCGCTTTGTAAATTCCAAGGGCTCCAAGAGATTCTTCAGTAGGAGCTCCCCCACTTTTACCCCTCCTGGGGGTTTTCCTTCCTTTTCCCTTTTTCCCCTCTTCTTTTCCTTATTTTTTTCCTCTTCTTTTCCTTATTTTTTTCCTTTTCTTTTTCTTCTTTTTTCCCTCCTATTTTTCTTTTTTAAATTATTTTCCCCCTTTTTTTCCCCCTTCATTTTTGTGCCCTCTTTTCCTTATTCTTCTTTATCCCTTTTTTCTTTCTTCTTTTTTCCCCTCGTTTAGTCCCTTCTTTTCCTTTTCTTTTTTTCTCCTTTATCTATTTTTCCTTTTTTTCCTTATTTCCCCTTCATTTCCTCCTTATTTTTATTTATTTTATTTATTCTTTTTATTCTTCTTTTTCTCCCTCATCACCTTTTTTCTTATTCCCCCCTCATTTCTCCCTTCTTTTTATTCTTCTTTTTATCCTTTATTTTCTTTTTCCCCTTCATTATTTGATCATTTCCCCCTTCTTTCTTCTCCTTTCCCCCTCATTTTTCTTCTTTTTCCCCCTCTTTTCTCTCATTTTTCCCCACTCTATTTTTCCCTTTTTTTCCCCTCTTATTTTTCCCCTTTCCCCCCTTTTATTTTCCCTTTTTGCCCTCTTATTTTCCCCCTTTTTCCACCCTTTTTTTTCCTTTTTTTCCCCCCTTTTTCTCCTTTTTTTTTTTTCTGAAAAGCCTTCAAAACCCAAATGTTTCTGCCCGGAGTTTATCAAATTACATTTGGGGACAAAGAGCTAAAGTGCATTTTCTTGAGGGCTTTGACAATTGGGGGAGCCAGCAAGGAAATGAAAAGAATGACAGAAAACCAAAGGCTTTTGTCGGATGCAGATCGGGAAAAGCCGCCCTTGGGGGCGCCCTTTCTTTCTCTTTTCCTTGGATTTCCTTCCCACTTTCTTTTCCCAGGTGTTAAACTCGGGGCTGTGGGGAAAAGCATGGAAAACCCCTTTGGACTGGGGGGGTGTTAGAACGCTTAAATTCAGATTTTTTCCTGTTTTTTTTTTTTTTTTTTAACAAAATGCCAGTGTTTCAAAGGAAAATGAAGCCCCTTTGGAAATGTGAAGCTCCGAGATAATGACCGGATCGCTCCAGGACTGGATGGGAACAGGTGATGCTTTTTTCCTTCCTTTCTTGTTCCCATCCGTCCTTTGTTCCATAGGAGACCGAGGAGAGACAGAAACGAGATCATTTTGATATTCCCCCTTTTTGTGCATCCGCCTTTTCCCGAGGAGCGCGGACGCGCCTTGGGCCCGCTCCAGGCGCCGCCAGAGCGGGGATGCAGCAGAGCCGCCAAAAAACCCCGTTAAAACCCCATTAAAACCCCATTAAAACCCCACCAAAACCCCGTTAAAACCCCACCAAAACCCCATTAAAACCCCGTTAAAACCCCACCAAAACCCCACTAAAACCCCACCAAAACCCCATTAAAACCCCATTAAAATCCCACCAAAACCCCACAAAAACCCCATTAAAGTCCCACCAAAACCCCCCCAAAACTCAACTTTTGATCTCTTAACTATCCAAAAGTGGCCGGTTGTTCTGGGGCTGTCCTGACCCCGAGCTCCGTTTGGGCCCTCAGGAAGATGCTCCAGGGACAGCCCAACCCAAATCCAAAGAAATCCCTCTAAAAACGGGATTTTCCTGCTGGGTTTCAGTGGGATTTTACTCCACTTTTTTTTGGGGCTTCATGATAAATGGAGCCCAACCTGATTTATCCCGGTTCCAGATCCCTTTTCCTGCAATTTGTGGCCGCTCTCAGCCCCTTTCCTCCCCAAAATCCTTCAGTTCCTCCTCCAAACCCAATCCCAAGGCAACAATCCCCTCGGAGCATCCCAAATCCCAAAGCCCTGGCAGAAATCCCCGTGGGGGCACAGGGAAACTTTTGAGCTTCTGTTCCATTTTTTTTTCCCCAAATAGGAGAATTTTGCAGGATTTTCCTCTCACTTCTGGGTCAGATTAGCGGTGATGGAAGTGGGAATATTTTCTGTGAATAATCCCAGGCATCCAGAGTTTCTCCTTAGGGTCTCTTAGTTTGGAATTCTGCTCAGGAAGAAGAGATCCTCTTCCTGAGTATCCCTCTTAAAAATTTTTAATTATTTATTTATTTCAGATAACTTATTTTATCTCCCTTTCTCTGCCAAACATTCCCCCCACAAAAAAATCTTCTTTACCTAACCTGCCAGCACTGCCTGGGATTTATCCTGGTTTCCCAAACAATCTTCCTTTTTTTTAATTTTTTTAATCTGCTACCAGCAAATCCATCCTCCAAAATTTCAGCCCTTTTTCCAACCCATTCAGCTTTGCCCTGGCCTGGATCTCCCAATAATTCCCCAAAAAAAGGTGGGATGTGAGGGGCTTGTGCATCCTTGCAAGGTTCCAGCCTCCACCCTTCTCCAGACCATGGAGAAAATTCCAAAGCCATAACGAGAACCATTTTCCCCCAATCCAGAAGGAGAAGAAACCCCAGGGAATTTTCTCCTTTCGTCCCAACACAAAAATCCAGGGAATGCAATCCAGGGAAAATCCATGGATAAAACATCCATGGATGTTTTTATAAATGGAATTTTGGAGTTGTGGTTGAAAACGTTATTTATATCCCAAATATTTGAGTATAAAACCTGGATAAGGAAGCAAATCCAAGGACCCACAGAATGGGAATATCCCAACGTTTGCTCTCTCCAAATCCAGGATTTCCTCCCTGCAAAAGGGGCTGGGATTGATCCCATTATCCCAAATTTCCATCCTTCTCCCTGTGCTGGAGATTCCCACCTGCTCCCTTCCACCTCTCTGCTCCCATCCCTGTTCCCAACTCATCCCAAAATCCTTGGGGAAAGAGGTTTTTGGATGCCAAGGGCGTTTGTGGAGTGGGGATTCACGGCTGTAGCCGAGCCTGTTTCACCTGCCCATGGCTCCGCTCTCATCCCTGAATCCCGACAGTTTTCCTTGCTGAACCCACTGGGAAAACAGGGAAAAGGGGGGGAGAAAAGAAAGGAAAGGAACCAAACCAAGCCCCAGATGCCAACCTCATCCAGAGGAAATTCCAGGCGGGGTTTGCTGCCGAAGCGAAGGGCTCGGTGCCCTCGGACACCACCCTGAGGTTCCTTTTTCCTCAAAGACTCTCAAAATTCCACTTTTCCCTTTGGGATCTTTCAAAAATTCCGGTTTTTTGGCTCAAACGGCCAAAATTTTGGGCCCATCCTCGGTGAGGGAGCCCCCCAACCACCCCACATGCCAAAGAGCCTTAAAAAGAGGGAAAAACCTCTGGAATGAGGCCCTGGAGCAAAGATGTCATCCTGAGGACAGAGGCGGCCCTGAAAAGCGGGATTGGGAAGGGGTGGGAGCCTGATCCATGTGGAATAAGTGGGATTTTTATCAAAGCAAGAAGGGATTTTCTCCTCCATTCCCAGAAAAAGTGAGGGAAGTTTGTGAGTGAGGAAGGGATTGGGGAAGAGGAAGAAAAGAGAGTTTTCCAGATCAAATTTTTCCTGGTTTGGGGAAGTTTTGGGAAGTCTGGGGGAGTTTTCCGCTTCCCTTAATGATGTGGAATGAAGCTGAAAGCACCACGTCTCTGTACCTTCCCAAAATCCTTCGTCACCTTTCCAACAGAGCCACGCTGCATCTTCCAAACCACTGATGGGGCCTTGTGGTTCCAAGGAAACACAACGGCCCCATGGAAATTCATGGAATAAATCGGGATATCGCTCTTGGGTTCCAAAACGCACACAGGAGAGGTTTCTCACATCCAGAAACACACAGGAAAAGGTTTTTCCAGGTGATCCTTAGGATCTCTGAGTTCCAGGACGGTTTTCCCATTCCTCTCACAGAGTTTTGTTTTCCTGAAAGGAAAACTTCCCTTCCTTTTAGGAAAACTCAGAAATTTCCATTATTTATAGGAAAACTCACAGAAAATTCCCTTCCTTTTAGGAAAACTCAGACATTTCCATTATTTTTAGAAAAACTCATAGAAATTCCCTTCCTTTTAAAGAAAAATCACAGAAACTTCCTTTCTTTTAAAGAAAAATCACAGAAACTTCCTTTTCTTTTTTGGAAAATTGCTTTAAAATCAAAATCAATCCATGCTCCCAGTAAAAACTCAGGGGTATAAATTTGTATTTAATTTGAGCCACTTTCAGGATTTCTACAAGGCAAAACCCATTATCCTGCATGGGATATCCCAGATTGAGGATGGGAAGAGAAACCAGGAGATTTTTAGGAGAAAAACCCCATTTTCCTGCATGGAATATCTCATATTGAAGATGGGAAGGGAAACTGGGAGTTTTTCTATGAGGCAAACCCCATTTTCCTGTGTGGAATATCCCACATTGAGGATGGAAAGGGAAATTAGGATTTTAAGGAACAAGCGGGGTGCTGGTGTGGGATAATGGGGGCGGTTGCCCCCTTTAAACATCCTCAACCCAAATAAATCCCCAAATGAGCCTCAGACATTCCAGATGAGGAGACCTCAGGGCGAATCCTTCGCCCAGCGTTTTCCAGGGATCCAGGATCTGGGCAGGAAGACGTTAACATTTGAAAATGAGGAGGTACCTGCTCCTCCTTGCACAAACCCCCTCGGTCAGAGCTCATTTGCATTCATTAAGAGCCCGGGGTGATTAGCAGAGCCCTCCCCCCTCACCTGCCCTGCAAGGTCCCTCTCTCCGCTGGAGCTCCAGGACTGAGGCCGATCGGGTGACAGAGCAAAGAATTCGCTCTGAAAGAAGATTCATCCCCAGGGTCCCGCGCGGAGGCCTCGGAAGAGGCGGCCCCGCGGATTTGGGAGGCTCCGCTGCACCGGGATGTGCCCAGGTTCTCCCAGCCCTGCTGCCGCCCATGGAGAGGGACATGGGGGTGATTACCAGGATGATTGGGAATTTTCTCCTGCCTGTTGTGTCCTTGCCTTGGCGTGGGAGATGGGGCCTCAATATTGGCATGAGTTGAGTGTCTGCTTCCTGAGGCCATCCCCATCTCCCTGGGGCTATTCCCAGCTCCTTGAGGCCATTTCCATCTCCTTGAGGCCATTCCCATCTCCCCTAAGCCATCCCCGTCTCCCCCAGGCCATCCCTGTTTCCTTGAGACCACTCCCATCTCCCTGAGGCCATCCCTCTCCCCGAGGCCATCCCCCTGAGGCCATCCCCGTCTCCCCGAGGCCATTTCCATCACCGTGACACCATTCCCGTTTCCATGAGGCTGTTCCCATCTCCCCGAGGCTGTCCCCATCTCCTTGAAGCCATTCCCGTCTCCCCCAGGCCATTCCCGTTCCCTTGAGACCATTCCCCTCTCCATGAGGCCACCCCCATCTCCATGAGGCCACCCCCATTTCCTTGAGGCCATCCCTGTGGCCCTGAGGCCATTCCTGTCTCTCCAAGGCCATCCCCATCACCCCAAGGCCCATCTCCATGAGGCCATCTCCTTGAGACCATTCCCATCTCCATGAGGCCGTTCCTATCTTCATGAGGCCATTCCTGTCTCCCTGAGGCCACTCCCATCTCCCCAAGGTCATGCCCATCTCCCCGAGGCCATCCCTGTGGCCCCGAGGCCATTCCCATTTCCTTGAGGCCATTCCTGTCTCCTTGAAGCCATTCCCATCTCCCCCAGGCCATTCCCCTCTCCCCAAGGCCACCCCTGTCTCCCCCAGGCCATCCCCATTTCCATGAGACCATCCCCATCACCCCGAGGCCATCCCCATTTCCATGAGGCCATCCCAGTCACCCCGAGGCCATCCCCATCACCCCGAGGCCATCCCCATCACCCCGAGGCCATCCCCTGAGGCCATCCCCATCACCCCAGGCCATCCCCATTTCCATGAGGCCATCCCTGTCTCCCTGAGGGTCTCCAGGAGGGCCAGGATGCTTTCCCAGATCCAGGATCAGGGATGGGAATTGCCGCCGGTGCTCCCTGCTCAGGCTCAGTGCCGGGACACTCACAGAGCACAACAGCCCAGGGATGGGGGATTTAAAACCAGACCCTGATCCTGAATTTCCAGATCCCAAACATGGGTGTGGGAGCAAGGATGGACCCATGGGCACTTCAATCCCTGGGATCAGGATGGGAATTGCTACCAGTGCTCCCCGCTTGGGCTCAGCGCCGGGATACTCACAAAGGCCGGAGACGAAGGGCTGGCACTTCCAGGGATGGGCTGGCGTTTCCAGGGATGGATCCCAATGCTCCGAGCTGCCGTAAAATCCCCGGGATGTCCCTGTCCCGCTCCATTGTCCACCTCTGGCACGAGACGGTTCTCATTAAGGCCTGCAATTGATCTCCTGGCTTTGAAGGAAACAAGAAAGGAGGAACAAATCCAACGGGATCCTCCTTCCTCCGGCCCAGGGGAACAAATCTGGCTTTCATTTCTTTTCCTTTTGTCGTTCCAGTCAGGATTTCACTTTAACGATGCTGCCATCCCCGTCCCTCTTTTTCTGCTCCTCGAGAAACAGGGAACTCTCCCCTCTGCTTTCCATGTTCCCTGCCTTTGTTCTCCATGCTTGATTTATGAAAGGACTTTTCCCTCCCCAAATCCTTCGTTTTGGGAGTCGAGGACTCCCAAAATCGGTGGTTCCCACCCCGGAGTTCAGAAGAGCCACGCTGGGACTCGCTCAGATGTTCCTGACTGGCTCTAAATATTCCAGCTCCTCTGGGAAGGTGCCGGAGGGCCACACCTTTGGAGCCATCCGGAATGGTTTTGGGAAGGAGCTCCGGGATGGTTTTGATTCCCAGTTCTTCCTGAAGAAAATCCACTCCAGCCCAGGAATAATTCACACCCAAACAGGTAGGGAGAGGGATCCAGCGGGATTGATTTCTCCAGGATTGATTAAATCCTGCATGGAAGCCCTGTGGAAAACCTGGGAGAGACGATGGAAGTCACCTCCTTTCCCTGACCTCACTGGTGGTGAAAAAAATAAATATAAAAAAATAAATCCTGGTGGTGCCCATGGAGAAGCTGCTCTGAGGGAATGTGATGAGGACATCTGGAAAAAAAAAAATGAGGATTTAGGGATTAAGGTGGGGAAAGGTATGGAGCATAATGGTCTTTTAATCAGCAAAGAGACCAAACTCAAGGTCTTTTAAGCAGAAGTTTTTTTTTTTATTTTTTTCACTTGGCACCGGCATCAAAAATTTATTAAAAGGGCCTGGTTAAATATCTCATTAATGAAGATGAACGAGGCCCCAGATTTGTTTTTAAGCACTTCAAAGCCGTTTTTCTTCTGACCTCCCAAAGTGTGAGTGTGTAGGGGGATCTCAGTGCCTTCAAATGTTCCTTTTTTCTGGAATTTTACAGCAGCTTTAACCGATTTCAGTGCTGGAGCTGCTGCTGCTGCTCGCCCTGGGAGGGAGAGCTCGGGCTGGGACATGAGGAAAATCCGTTTGGTGGTGCAGGAACATCCCAGGGATCTGAGGGGCTGCTCTGCACATCCCAAGGCTCCATCCCATGGGAGATGGATTGAGCTGGGATTGAGCCGGCTCCTTCCTGCTGGGAGCGCCTGGGAAGGAACAGCTCTGGGGATGAGGGATCTCAGCCCCCTAAAATCCCAGCTGGTCCTTCCCCGCATGGAAAACTGGGAAGGGAGCAGGTTATCCCACCATTCCACGATCCAGGCATTCCAGTCTGGGACAACCTTGCCATGGAATCATGGAATGGTTTGAGTGGGAAGGGAGCTAAAAGCCCTGCCATGGGCAGGGACACCTCCCACTGTCCCAGGTGGATCCAGCCTGGCCTTGGGCACTGCCAGGGATCCAGGGGCAGCCCCAGCAAATCTGGGAATTCCAGCCCAGCCAGGAATTCCTTGCCAAGATGCCAGCCCAATCTCCCCTTTCCCAGTGGGAGCCATTCCCTGGCTCCTGTCCCTGCAGGCCTTGTCCCCAGTCCCTCTCCAGCTCTCCTGCAGCCCCTGCAGGCACTCTGAGGATTCCCTGGAATTTTCCCTTCTCCAGGGGAACATTCCCAGCTCTCCCAGCCTGGCTCCAGAGCAGAGGGACTCCAGAATCCTGGAATGGTTTGGGTGGGAAGGGACTTTAAATCCCATCCCATTCCCATCCCATTCTATGAACAGGGACACCTCCCACCATCCCAGGGTGTTCCAAGCCCCAGCGTCCAACTTGGCCTTGGGATCCAGGGGTAGCCACAGCAAATCTGGGAATTCTCACCTTCACAGGGAAGAATTCCATCCCAAATCCAACCTAAATCTCCCCAATTCCAGTTTAAATCCGTCCCTCCTTGCCCTGGGACCAGGTCGAAGGGGGCAAGCTCCGAGCTCCCATTAACGGGGCCAAACCCTTGGGCTGCCCCACAGATTCCAACTCCAATCCAAAACAATCCCAAGCCCCAGGTTCAAAATACCCCAGAATCTTAAATAAAAATCACATCCCAGAATCCCAAGCCCCACATACAAAATACCCTAGAATCTTGAGCCCAAATAAAAAACATCCCAGAATCCCAAGCCCCAGTTACAAAATACCCCAGAATCTCAAATAAAAAACACATCCCAGAATCTCAAGCCCCACGTACAAAATACCCCAGAGTCTCAAGCCCAAATATAAAAACCACCACAGGATCTCAAGCCCCAGGTAAAAAATACTCCAGAATCTCAAATAAAAAACACATCCCAGAATCCCGAGCCCCAAAATAAAACCCATCCCAGCTCCTGCACAGACTGGGGATGGGAGGAGCTGGGCCACAGATGGGTTTTTGATACACAGCCCCAGAGAAGCTCCTGGCTGCCTTGTTTGAAGAAGGATGGCGTTAAAATCACCCTCCCCATTACCCGACACTAATGGGGCTCAGTGCATTATTCCTATCAAAGTGCAATTTGCATTTACAAAGGGATCCCGGGAAGTGATGGATGGGGAAGGAATGGAGAAAGCCTTGTAAAGCCTTGGAGCGTGCTCACGGTGGAGGAACTTCCCGGCACCAGGCGCTTTTCCCTGCACCTTCCCCTCCACCCCAGCCCGTGACGTCGGCTGGAATGAGCATTCCGGCCCTCGTCTTTCACCCCACAGCCCATCAATAAAAGCTGGAAGAGCTGGAGGAGTGGGAATACTCATTTATCTTCATTAGGACTCTGGCCAGCTCCTCTGATCACCACGTCGGCGTCGCCGGGGAGAGAAAAAGCTACTGTTCCTTTTTGCCTGGATTCCCGGCCCACACACCCGAGCAGGGAGCTGGGATCCCACTCAGCACCTGCCCTGGGCAAAGGGAAAACGGGATTTTGGGGGGATTTCCCTCCTCTCTGCTCCTTCACGGAAGCAGAGCTCCGGGAGAGCAGTGGGGAGAGACGAGGAAAAAACAAATTAATGCCAGGAGATTCCATCAGGCAGGGAGATGAAAGAGGAGGAGCCCTGTCAGACAGGCAGAAGGTGGAGTGGGAGGCTTGGGAATGATCCTGGGCAGGGCCAGGAGCTGGACTCGATGATCCCTGGGGTCCCTTCCCACTCAGCACATTCCATGACTCCGTGATCTGTGGCTCAAGGATCTTAAAGGGATGAAAGAAGCTCTGGCCCCAAAGCTCAGCCCCGAAATCCCCAAATCCCCACATTCCCAAAGCTCAGCCCCCAAATCCCCAAATCCCCACATTCCCAAAGCTCAGCCCCCAAATCCCCAAATGCCCACATTCCCAAAGCTCAGCCCCCAAATCCCCACATTCCCAACTTGCACTGCCGGTTTAGAGGTCCCATTTTGGATAAGGGGGATAATTTTGTGAAAGGCATTTCATCCTCCCTGCCCTTCCCGAGGTTTCCTCACAGGGACAAGCGGAAAGTCCCCTCCAATCCCCTCCGAACCTCGCTGGGATGCTGAGGGACAGATCCGGCTGCTGCTGTCCTCAGGGATGTCCCACATCCTCCCTGGACACCATCCTGCCTCTTCCCATGAAGGACATTCCTGGGAGATGGTCCTGGGGTCATGGAATGACCAGAGGTTCCAAATTCCTTCCAAAGCCATCGGCAGCTCGTGGAAAATTCTCCCAGTGCCTGTCCAGAGGACTTCTCTTGGCATCTAAGAGACGTCACCTGGAAGGGGACAGCATCCTTGAGGGATCCCAATGGAAAAGTGACACTGGGGCAGGGTAGGGGGTCCATCCCACCCGTGTGGATCCATAAATGAGGCATCTGGTCCAGGATGGCTCTTTGGGATTCCCTGGGACTCTGGGAGATGGAGGCACCTCCAAGATCCAGGGCTCAGCAGGGCAGGAGCTGTCCTCCCATGGAAGTGACCGTGCCTCGGGATGGGATGGATCTCCTGAAAAAGTGCCTCGGGATGGGATGGATCTCCTGGAAAAGTGCCTTGGGATGGGATGGATCTCCTGGAAAAGTGGCTTGGGATGGGATGGATCTCCTGGAAGTGCCTTGGGATGGGTTTCCTGGAAGTGCCTCAGGGATGGGATGGGTCTCCTGGAAGTGCCCTGGGACGGGATGGGATGGGATGGGATGGATCTCCTGGAAGTGCCTCGGGATGGGATGGGATGGGATGGGATGGGATGGGATGGGATGGCATGGCATGGCATGGCATGGCATGGCATGGCATGGATCTCCTAGAAGTTCCTCATGGCCTGGAACAGCCCAACTCCATGGCAGTAGGAAAGATAAGGAGGGATGAACTTGGCTGATCCACTCTGGGCTGGGTAAAGGAAGGCTGGGAAAACCCCTGGTGGAGCCAGGACATTCGCTGGGAAGACACCGAGATCCCCAGACATTCCTCCTGGCTGGACACAGACATTCCACCTGTCCAGGCTCCCTCAGTGCCCTCACCCCGCCCTGGCCCCCTGAAATCCCACAGGTGAATCCCAGGTGGGACAGACACCTCCCGTCTTCCCGCTCTGGAAGACTCCAGGGATCTACAGCTGGTGGAGGTGAATCCCTCACCCACAATCAGAGGAGGAAGCAGGATTTGGGCTCCTCGGAGCACCGACTTCCCAAGAATGAGGGAATTGGTTGTTATTCCTTCTCATCGTAACCTTGGGATCGTTTTTCTCCGATGTTTTTCCCCCTCGATTTCCCTTTGGCACCCTCCAGGCTCCAGCCCCAACTGAGGGCTCCTCGGAGCACCAGCTTCCCAAGAATGAGGGAACTGGGTGTTATTCCTTCTCATCGTAACTTTGGGATCGTTTTTCTCTGATGTTTTTCCCCCTCGATTTCCCTTCGGCACCCTCCAGGCTGCAGCCCCAGCTGGGTTGACAGAAGTGTGGAGCCAGGGGTGACCCTTCAGCCCCGTCCCCAGCAGCAAATCCCCCCTGGAGAGGAGCGAACGCATCCAGCAGGGAATTCTGGCACTAAAAATGATGGATTGGGAGCAGCGTTGCTCTCCCAGCGTTTTACAGGCTGCTCCCACAGGAGTTATTGCCTGGATTTTCCCTGGTTTATGGGATTAACAACCACATCAGCTCTGCCCTCCCCACCCCTCCTGGTGCCTGGCAAGGACCTTTTTCTGTCTAATTACCCAAATTACATCGTTAAGCCTCACTCAGCAATCCTTGGCCAGATCTGGGCTCTGCTCTGGACTCACAAAGGTCCCCAGGCCTGAAAATGTCCAAATCGCAGCAGATACCTGCAAAAAGTCCTTGCTGTAGCTAAAGCCTCACCTCAGGGCCTGAGAAATGGGAGAGAACAAGCAAAAAACCAAAAAAACTCCTTCTTCTCTCACCTGCCCTCATGACTGGAGCTGCAGAAGGTTCTGTAGAATAATAAAGGAAAAAAATAAACAAAAATAATCAAACCTTCTTTTTCTCTCACCTGCCCTTGTGACTGGAGCTGCAGAAGGTCCCACAGAATAAAAAAAAGAAAAAAATCAATAAAAATAATAAAAACTTTTTTTTTTCTCACCTGCCTTTGCATTTGGAGCTGCAGAAGGTCCCGCAGAATAATTAAGGAAAAAAATAAAGAAAAATAATTAAAAATCCTTTTTACTCCTTTTTCTCTCACCTGCCCTTGTGATTGGAGCTGCAGAGGATCCCACAGAATAATGAAAGAAAAAATAATAAAAATAATCATAATAGAAAATAATAAATTATATTCTATATTATAGAATAATAAAAGAATAATAAAAATAATAATAGAAAATAATAAAGAATAAGAAAATAATCCAAAAAACCCCTTCCTTTTTCTCTCAACTGCCCTCATGATTGGAGCTGCAGGAGGTCCCACAGAATAATAAAAGAAAAAAAATAAAAATAATAAAACTCCTTTTTTTTCTCACCTACCCTCACAATCGGAGCTGCAGAAGATCCTGCAGAATAATGAAAGAAAAAATAAATTATAAAAATAATAAGAATTCCTTTTTCTCTCACCTGTCCTCACAATTGGAGCTGCAGAAGATACTATAGAATAATAAAAGAAAAAAATAAATAAAATAATAAAAATCCTTTTTCTCTCACTTGCCTTTGTGATCAGAGCTGCAGAAGGTCCTGCAGAATAATAAAGGAAAAAATAAATTTAAAAAAAATTAATTTTTCTCTGACCTGCCCCCACAATTGGAGCTGCAGAAGGTCCTGCAGAAAAATGAAATAAAAATATAAAAATAAAAATAAAAACTCCTTTTTACTCCTTGTTATCTCATCTGCCCTTGCGATCAGAACTGCAGAAGGTCCCACAGAATAATGAAAGAAAAAATAAAAATAAAAATAAAAACCTCCATTTTCTCTCACCTGCCCTTGTGACTGGAGCTGCAGAATGTCCCGCAGAATAATAAATAAATAAAAAATTAAAATAACTCCTTTTTTCTCTCACCCTCCCTTGCGATCAGAGCTACAGAAGGTCCCACAGGACACACGAGGACTCCACACGATTTTCACGGGCTGGAGCTGGGTCTGGGCGGTTTAGTTTGGATTTCAGGGAAAGGTTCCTCATCCAGAGGGTGCTGGGCACTGCCCAGTTTCCCAGGGGATGGGAATTCCAGAGCTCCAGGAGCGTTTGGACACTGCTCCGGGAATGCCCAGGGTGGGATTGTGGGGTGTCTGAGCAGGGCCTGGGGTTGGATGGATGATCCCTGTGGGTCCCTCCCAGGTCAGGACGTTCTGCACTTCTGGGATTGATGGAAACGAGGAGTTTTGTACCTGGGCAGGACACGAGGAAGGAGGGATGGACAGGGGCACAAGGGTGGAGAGAGGCTCCACCCCAGCACTGAGTGGTGGAATCACAGAACCCTTTGGGTGGAAACACCTCCAGATCATGGAGCCCAACCACTGCCAAGGCCACCACATCCCCTGAGGCCTCACCGCTGCTCCCTCCCCAGGGTTTGCTCCTTCCCCTTCCCTGTTTGCCCATCTTGGATCCTGTTTGAGCAGGGACTCGGCTCTGCTGGCCACGCAGAGAGCTGGGAGCAGCCCCCTGACCACGAGTGATTTGGGATAATCCTGTAGGTTTAGGGGGATGACACCCCTGGATATGGGGGATGACATCATGGAAATGGGGAGATGATCCCAATGGTTATGGGGGATGATCCCAGTGGATATGGGGGCTTGATCCCAATGGTATTGAGGGATGATCCCATTGGATATGGGGAAGGAGATCCCACTGGACTGGGGGGTTGATCCCACTGGTATTGAGGGATGATCCTCTTGGATGGGGGGGATGAGATTCCTAAATAAGGGCAATGATCCCCCTGGATTGGGGGAATCGATCCCACTGGATATGGAGGATCGATCCCACTGATTTTGGGGGACGATCCTCTTGGATAAGGGGGGATGATCCCATTGGTTTTGGGGGATGAAATCCCAAAAGCCCCAGGCCACGGGGGCCACCCCAGCAGCGTCCCACACCTGGGGTCAGCACTGCTCCCGGGGATGGGACAAGGGGACATTGGCTCAGAGTGGACACCAGCAGGAATTCCCTCACGGAAAAGGTGGCCAGGCCTTGAAAATGCCCAGGGAGGTTTGGAATCCCCATCCCTGGTGGTGTCCAAGGAATTCCTGGATATGGCACAGGTGACAAGGTGGGGATGGGGCACAGGATGGACTCGATGACCCTGGGGGGCTTCTCCAACCTCAGTGATCCTGGGATTGTCCATGAGTGTAAGAACTCGGCACCTCTGGGAGACTTCCATCCTCCTGGAACCACAGCTGGAATGGCTGGGAGGTTCCCAGGTCACCTCTGGGAGAATTCCATCCTCCTGGAACCACAGCTGGAACCAGGGGGGCTCCCAGATCACCTCTGGGAGCTTTCCATCCTCCTGGAACCACGGGGGTTCCCAGGTCACCTCTGGGAGAATTCCATCCTCCTGGAACCACAGCTGGGGGCCAGGGGGGCTCCCAGGTCACCTCAGGGAGAATTCCATCCTCCTGGACCCACAGCTGGAACAAGGGGGGCTCCCAGATCACCTCAGGGAGAATTCCATCCTCCTGGAACCACAGCTGGAACCAGGGGGGCTCCGAGGTCACCTCTGGGAGCTTTCCATCCTCCTGGAACCACAGGGGTTCCCAGGTCACCTGAAGGAGAATTCCATTCTCCTGGAACCACAGCTGGAGCAAGGAGGGCTCCCAGGTCACCTGAAGGAGAATTCCATCCTCCTGGAACCACAGGGGCTCCCAGGTCACCTGAAGGAGAATTCCATCCTCCTGGAACCACAGCTGGAACAAGGGGGGCTCCCAGATCACCTCAAGGAGAATTCCATCCTCCTGGAACCACAGCTGGAACCACAGGGGCTCCCAGATCACCTCAAGGAGAATTCCATCCTCCTGGAACCACAGCTGGAACCAGGGGGGCTCCCAGGTCACTGAGGTGCCCAAATTGCCCCTCCACGTTTAGGTGGGAAAATCTGGGAGCTGAATCTTGGCCGGAGCCCAGCTGGAACCCCCCAGAGGGGACAGAAGGAGCCTCATTTTTGTCACTGAGCTGAGCCTGGAGGGACCTCGTGGCCAATCTCAGCCTCAGGGTTCATGGGAGGTGCAGGTAACTGCTCCTGGTTTTGGGAATGAAAAATTTCTGCTGGGGGACACCCAAGAGTAGAGGTGGGAATGAGAGCTGCTCCAAGAACGGTTCCCACTTTTGGGAAGAGCTGGGTTTGATCCAAAAATACAGAAAACCCCAAAGGAGACATTTAAACTCACTCGTTCGTGGATTGGAATTCCCAATTCAGGCCAGGCAGCAGCTGCCACCACCTCCTGGCCCCACAGCTGGGGGACCTGAGCTGGCTCCTGCCCGTGCTCAGCAGGATCAGGATGGCTTGGGATGGATTTTGGAGGAGCTTCCAGTCCATTCCCGACCTGTGTGAGGACCCCTGGGCAGCCCCTTCCTGTTGGTTCTCCACCCTTGCAGATGCTGCAGCCCCAACACCTCCACCCCATCCCCAGCACCCTCCTCAATCCCAATCTCTCTGGACCCCATTCCAGCCAATTCCTGGTGAGCACAGAGAACATTCCAGAAACCTGTGATGGATTTGGAAGCTGCTGGGAAATGTTTTCCTCAACCGAACAACTGCAGATTTTCGGATCTTCCCCCCTCGGCCGCCATTCCCAGATCCCTCTGGTCTCCCAGAACCCAATTCCAGACTGGCTCCAGCACCACAGCCCAAAATTTGGGATCATTGGCACCAAGTAACCGGGATGGTCGGAGCATTCCCAGCTCACTCCTCCCCTATTCCATCGTTTTTGGTGTTTCCTTCAGCATCGCCCCCAAAACAAACACCCTCAGCTTTCCTTGGGGGGAATTTCCCCCGGAGGGTGGGGAGAGAGAGAGAGGCTGGAAAATATCCTTTAGGAGGGATCCAAGCAGCTGGGTGTGTCTCAGGAAAGCCAGGATGTGCCTCAGTCACCGGCTTATCCATCTGGGAACGCCATCAGGGTCACCCCGGGGTCACGGGTGTCCCACGTCACCTCCACCTGCTTTCAAGTAGCGCCCTTGGAAGGGGGAACCTCCCAAGGCTGTCCCCAGGACGACCGGAAAAAACAAATAAAACCAAAAAAACGCCAGAGCAGGGGAGGAATCCGTCCCCTCCTGCACCAAGGAACTTCCTGGTTGGAATTCCAGCATGCAAATCTCCCCCGCCCATCTCATGGCACTCCCGGGCAGACGGGGCGGATCAAAAGTGCCAAGGGAGCAGGAGGGCGCTGGGAGGGGAGGAGAGGCTGGAGGCTGGGATAACAATGGAGGGTTGGGATAACAATGGAGGTCAGGATAACAAAGGAGGGTTGGGATAACGACGGAGGCTGGGATAACGATGGAGGTCGGGATAACGACAGAGGCTGGGATAGTGATGGAGGGCTGGGATAACGACAGAGGCTGGGATAACGACGGAGGCTGGAATAATGATGGAGGCTAGGATAACGATGGAGGGTTGGGATAACGACGGAGGGTTGGGATAACGACAGAGGCTGGGATGACGACAGAGGCTGGGATGATGACAGAGGCTGGGATGATGACAGAAGGTTGGGATAACGACGGAGGTCAGGATAACGACGGAGGGTTGGGATAACGACAGAGGCTGGGATGACGACAGAGGCTGGGATGACGACAGAGGCTGGGATGATGACAGAAGGTTGGGATAACGACGGAGGTCAGGATAACGACAGAGGCTGGGATAGTGATGGAGGGCTGGGATAACGACGGAGGCTGGGATAACGACAGAGGCTGGGATAATGATGGCTTTTCCAGTGCCAGCTGACACAGGCACTGTGGAATCACAGTTTTGGGAAGGAATCAGTTTTCATGGAATGGTTTGCGCTGGAAGGACCTCACAGACCATCCATGGGCACGGACACCTTCCCCTAGACCAGGCTGCCCCAAACTCTCCTTTCCCAGCTGGAAAAACTGAGGGATTCTCAGAAAAAGACAAATTCTCCCTGTCTTTGCTCCAGGAATGGAGCCCTCCCTGGTGACAATCCCAGCTGCTCCAGGCACAGCTTAACCAGCAAAAAGGAGCATTCTGGAAGTTAAAATAAATAAATAAATAAATAAATAAATAATAAAATAATGCAAATTAATATTTGCACTTAGAATCAATGACTCTCCCTTAGGAATTCGGGGCTGCACATTTGGAAATTATCCAAGCTGGAAGGACCCGAGTTTGGGAAAGCTGGGCCTGGCTGGCCATGGCACATCTTCTCTGGGATCATGGAAGAGTCTGGGATCATCCTCCAGCCCCGAGGACACCTGGCGAGGCCAAGCCTTCACCCACTGGATGACCTCCACAAAAACAGGGAGCCAAATCCCTCCTGCCCCTCAGGAATGCTCCGGGCACAGTCCAGAGCCGTGCCCGAGAATCACCTGGGCAATAATTTAATAATTAAACCGTGAGGATAATTGGTGTCTGAAGCCTGGAACTGCTTAATTTGCTGGGATAGACACAGCCCCGGGGCTTTTGCTCTGGCCCATCCCCAGGAAAGCATCCCAAGGCTGGGAATTATCCGAGCAGGTGTGAAACGGGGTCAGGGCTGGGGAAATCTCGCCCTGCTAACCCCACAAGGCCAGCCCTGACACATCCCCCGCTCCCCGTCCAAGCCTGGCATGGGTTTCCAACAAAACCAGAGGAGGGTGACTCACGGAATTCAGGTTTGGGGTGGAAAGGACCTGAAAGATCTTCTCATCCCAAGCCTCCTTCCAGCGCCTGGGAGCCAGAGCCCAGCCAGATCCTATCGCCCCACGCGTGTCCCCGCAGGCCCCGGGCAGAGATCCCAAACCTGCCCCGAGCCCAGGGAGCACCGGAGCTGGCAGAACCCAGGACACCCCTCTGGCTGTCCTGAGCAGCCCAGACTCCTGCCAGGGGGCTCAGAGACCCTGGCACAGAGCCCAGAACGCCCCTGTGGGTTTGATTATGACCCATGGAGCAAATCACCAACCTCAGACAAAGATCTCCAAGCCACGACAGTTTAAGCAGAATGATAGTGAACTTATCACGGGGTGAACAAACAGATTTTGGGGTTTTTAGAATGGGGGTTCAGGGGGGCAAGATGGAGGGATCTGGATGTGTCCAGCCTTTCTCCTTCTTCTTCTTCTTGGCCTCCATCTTCTGCTGTGCTGGTGGCACTTTTGGATTGGTTTAGAGCAGAAGCTCACTGTCTAACACAGGTGATAGGTATTGGGAAGGAATTGTAAATATTGTACATGCAGTTTTTAGTATAAAACAGATAACACCACCCCAGGGCAGGCAGAGTGCCTGGACTGTCCTGCTGAGAGGACCTGGGCAGAACAGGAGAAAGAATTTTATAGATAAGGAACAATAAACGATCTTGAGACCGAGAACTGAAGAGCTCTGACTCCTTCTTTGAGCGCTGGGCTGGGGAAAGAGACTTTCCAACATTTCTCGGGGTCACACTGAGCAGCAGAGACCCCGAGACGGAGCCGGGCAGGAAAGCAGATCACAGATTTTGGGATGGGTGGGATCACACCCAGGGTTTTCGTTCCTGAGGATTTTCAGCCTGTCTTGGTGGCCACGGGGGAGTTTTGGTGCCGAAATGTGCAGGAGGTGTCCTTGAAAGCCTCGTGTACCCAGCATTCCCTTTGGGATGAGCTGGATCTGCATCCCCTCTGTCTGCAGCTGCCTTTTCCCAGCCGTGGGATGCCGTGGAATTGTTTGGGATGGAAGGGACTGTGGAATCCTCAGGATCCTTCCCCCCTCAGGGAATTCCCCAGAGTTCCCCACTGGAGAGACTTTCCTGCTGCAAGGGACCTTAAATCCCATCCCATTCCCAGCCCCGCCATGGCAGGGACACCTCCCTCCATCCCAGGTGCCCCAAGCCCTCTCCAGCCTGGCCTTGGACACTGCCCGGGATGCTGGGGATGGATGAGGTGAGTCCAGGCCCTTGGAAACAAAAGGTTGGATGGGGCTTGGAGCACCCCTAGACAGCAGAAGTTGTCCCTGCCACGGGCTTGGGATGAGCTGGGCTTTAAGGGCTTTTCCAACCCAAACCATTCCAGGATTCCATGAAGAAAACGAAGGTGGATTTTTCACCACCGGCTGGCTGCAGCCGCCCTTCCCCCTGGGAATTGCTGTGCTTCCTTCCCAAGCTCAGGCTCCTGAGGGATTGCAGCCTGGGAATGCTGCTGAGATCCCTCCCGAGATGGACCTTCCCCATCAGCTGAGCCACGGATGATCCAAAGGGATCCAAACTCCAGGGGCCAGGACACTCGGATCACCTCTGCAACCCCCAGCTGGACCCCACCAAACGGCAAAATTCCCAACCAGTCCCACCAAGGATTGAATTCCCCATTGTTTGGTTTTTTTTCCTGGACCTTGTTTTTGGAAGGTCCTGGATCCCTCAGGCTACTGCCTTTCCACAGAAATGAAGATTCCTTGGAGCAGGGAAGGGGATGGGGTTGGGCATCATGGACACTCAGGGAATGCTCAGCTGGGGTTCTCAGGCTCTTGGATCATGCTCTGCCCCAAAATTCCGGTTTTTTTGGACTTTTCTCTATATCCTGCCCTCGGAACAGATGGATTTAAGGGGATTTATCCCAGATTTATCCCAGTCTGTTCCCAAAAAGAGGCACTGGAGGGGTTTCACAGCCCAGGCAGTGAAGGTTAGAAGAAAGGAAATTTCCACCTAGGAAATTCCAGCGGGGAATTTCTGCCTCCAACAGCCACGGTTCCAATCACCGAGTCAGCAGCTGCCCAGGCTCTTCCCACGAATCTCTGCTGTCTCCCATTCCAGTGGAGCCAAGGGCAGGAGAAGACCAGGATAAATTCCCTCATATCCCAATCCCTGGGAACCTCAGCCAGGACTTTCCTCTTCCCAGCCCAGGCAGAGGTGTCTGATTCCCACCAAAAAAGCTAATTTGGGTAATAAACCTGAGGTTCCCATTATGGCTCCCTATAAAGCAAACCCCATTACCTCTAAAACCCCAAAGGTGTGTCCCAGCAAGGAAAACACCGGATTCGGGCAGGCTGGGAATGCTGAGGGAGGAGCAGCCATTCCTTGGCAGAGGGTTCATCCCTCAGAGTGGGCAATATTAAGGATATTCACCCAAAAGCCGCTTTCCCCCTTTATTTGTGGGTTCCTTGTGCTCCCAATCACAATCCTGTGGAGAAGGGGCAGAGCCAGAGGCGGGGTGTGGGAACTCAGCACATCACTTCGGATGTGCGGAGCCTCCCGAGACCGCGTCGAGAGCCGAGACCCCATCGGGGGGCTCGGAGATCTTGGCATGATGCCCGGACCACTTGGCAGCTGGACTTTGATCCTGCAAATGGATTGCCAGCTTGGTATGAGGGCTGGAAGGTCACACGGGTTTAAAGGGTGTGTTTACAGGGTGCACACGGGGTGAAAATACAAGTTTTGAGATTTTTGGTATAAGGGTAATGGGAACAAGATGGAGGGAACAGGGCGTGTCTCGTCCTTCTTCTTTCTTCTTGTTCTCCATCTTCTGCTGTGATGTTGGCACTTGGGGATTGGTTTGGAGTAGAAGTGCACTGTCTAACATAGGTGATAGGTACTGGAAAATAAAAGTAAATATGACGTACGTAGTTTGTAGTATAAAAGGGCAGCACCGCCTCGGGGAAGACGGAGAGCATCGTGGCTGCCTTGCTGGTCAGACCTCTGTCCGTCAGGGAGAAAATTCTATAGATAAGATACAATAAACAATCCGAAGATCGAACTCCAGAGAGTCCAGTCTCATTCTTCAGAGCCTGTGTCTGTTCCAGGACCACCCAACTCATCTCGGGACAGAGACCAGACAGCCGAACCCGAGAGTGGGGGAAGAGGGAAGACCTGTCCTGACAGGAGAGCCTGGAGCTGCTCCCGTCCTGCACTGCACAGCCAGGAGCAGGAGAATGCCTGGAGACCCCACCACACATCAGGCCCTGCCTGGAAAACCCAGGGCTGGGGCTGGGCAGAGCCCGGTGGGGCCGAGGGAAAGGCCAGAGCCGAGGGTTTGAGGAGGAGAGGAGCCAAAGGCTGCCCTCAGCCAGGGATTTTGGCAGTAACATTCCCAGGGGAGCAGAAGAAGGGAAATTTCCACCTAGGAAATTCCAGCTGGGAATTTCCGCCTCCAACAGCCGCAGCTCCAACCCAGGGGCACCGAGTCAGCAGCTGCTGCCCCAAATTTCTGCTGTTGTGGGGACGGAGCATCCCCTGCCCTGCACAGCCCCGGACTTTTCCCTACATCCTGCCGCCGGAACAGAAGGATTTAAGGGGATTTTTCCTAGACTTACCCCAGTCTGTTCCCAAAAAGAGGCACTGGAGGGGTTTCACAGCCCAGGCTGTGAAGGTTAGAAGACCCTCGGAAATTCCAGCTGGGAATTTCTGCCTCCAACAGCCACGGTTCCAGCCCAGGGGCACCGAATCAGCGGCTGCTGCCCCAAATTTCTGCTGTTGCGGGGACGGAGCATCCCGTGCCCCGCACAGCCCCGGGGCCACCACATCGCGCCTCAGGAGAGGGAAATGACAAATCCGGGCTCACTCCAGGTGTGCCAGGACCTGCCCGGCCCCTCGGGATGGCTTTTCCAGGGCTGGAGGACAACCAGGACCGCGCTCCTCCGGCGGCAGCAACAAGTCCCCGGTGTCACCGGGCGAGGGGAACCGAGGTGCCAGCGCTGCCCCGGGAGCCGAGGAGCGGCTCGGAGCCTCCCCCGACATCTGCGGCCGGAGCTAATGAATACAAACGAGCGCCCCGTGCCCCGCCGGGGGGTCTTTAACACTCGGCGCGTCGCGGTGACAGTGAGCGATGGTCCCCGCCGGCAGCGCCCGCATCTCCGTGCCGGGAGATGAATGGATGAGCGCCCGGCAGACGCGGCACCGCCGTCATTTGTCATCCGCCGCCTGCCTTGGACCTTTCGGGAGCAAAATGCCATTTGGGACGGGGGCTCGGTACCTGCGCGGGCCCCGCTGGGTCAGGGAGGGGCGGCGGTGATGGATGCCCGCTGCCGGGTAATCGCATCCAGCGCCCGGCAGATATGGATGGGCTCCCGCCTTTGATCCAATCATCCAATTAGTGCCCCACGGAATGCAATTAGCGCGGCTTTGGAGCCACGTGGGGCGCGCGATGGGGCAGGGATGGATGTGGGGGGATTCCTGTCTCCTCTCTTCCCACCTGGGAAACGCCGCGGAGGGAAGGAGGAAAGTCCTGTTTATCCCAATCCTGATTTCCCCTTCCCCATCCTGATTTTGGTGCCACCTGGCCGGACCATCCCCATCCTCTCGCAGCATTCCCGTGACCCCGTTTCCCACGCGGACGCGGCTGCCCCGCCTGCCGTGCCCGCATTTCTCACCCTGCACGTCACGCTCCGCGCTGGTTCCTCCCGGAGCCCGTCCAGCCCTCCCTGCCTTATCTCGGCCTTATCGCGCTCCTTATCGCGAGCCAGCCTATCTGGGATCTGCTCCCACAGCCTCCTTCTCCCGGGTTCCGCGGGCAAGCGGTGACAGCTGGGGCTTATCAGCTTCCTGCTGCCACCTTTGCCTCGCACTCCTCGCTCGGGCAGCGCCGGGGGTCCTGCTCCAGCGGCCACCTGCCCACCCCTTCCACTGCAGGTGTGTTTGGAGCCATGGAGGAAGAAATTGTGGAATTACAGAATGGTTTGGAAGGGAAGTTAAATTCCATCCCATCCATGGGCAGGGATACCTTCAACGAGAGGTGTTTGTGGAGCCATGGCAGAAGAAATCGTAGAATTATGGAATGGTTTGGAAGGGAACCTAAATTCCATCCCATTCCATCCCACACCTTCAGTGAGATCAGGTGGATCCCAGCCCCAGTGTCCAGCCTGGCCTTGGGCACTGCCAGGGATCCAGGGGCAGCCCCAGCAAATCTGGGAATTCCATCCCAGCCCCTCTCCATGCTCCCAGCCAGGAATTCCTCGCCAAGATCCATCCCTGCCCCGTTTCAGTCCCTGCCCGAGGGACACCATGGGAAAGCCGCCCCACAGGTGGGTGAGGGCATCTCCCGACATCCCAAACCTCCTCCTGCCGCATTCCCGGGGCTCCCCGGAGGAGGCAAATCCCACCTGGAGGAGTCAGACTCACCTGGCAGCTCCGCCTCCCGTAGCCTCAGCTGATCCCACCGGGAAGGGGGCGAGGAGGGGAACCGAGGTCGGGACAGAGGCAGCCGGAAAGGAACGCTCGGGAGCAGCTGCTGGAAAACGATTGTGTCGCCTGGATCAAGGAAAACCAGGGGGAAAGGAAAACCTCCCTGCTTGGGGTGGCTCGGGGGGTGGTTGGGGTGTCCTGGGCAGGGCTGGGAGTGGGGCTGGGCGATCCCTGTGGGTCCCTTCCCACCAGGATCTTCCATGGTTTGGTGAAAACTGGGCTGGGAACGCATCCCTGGGGCTGGAACGGTGGCTCGGGGCTGGGGGGACATGAGGGAGGACAGGGAGGACACGAGGGGTGTCCCAAGGACACGAGAGGGGACCGTGAGGACACGAGGGGTGTCCCGAGGACACGAGGGGTGACAGAGCTGGTGGCAGAGCCAGCCCAGGGGAGCCACAGGGCCCCACTGAGGTCTGGCCCCGCTCCGGGCACTGATTCAGGGCCCGGCCACAGCCAGGGTGACATCGGTGCCACTGCAGCACCCCAAACCCGTGCCCCAAAACCCACCCGTGCTGCACTCCCTGATCCAGGATCCACTGATCCAGGGTGATCCAGGATCCATTCATTCAGGAGAGCCTGAGATCCAATGATCCACCGTGATCTGAGATCCAGGATCCACAAATCCAGGAAGGTCTGAGATCCACTGATTCAGGAAGGTCCAGGATCCACTGATCCATGCTGATCCGAGATCCTCTGATCCAGGAAGGTCCAAGATCCACTGACCTAGGACAGTCCAGGATCCACAAATCCAGGAAGGTCTGAGATCCATTGATCCAGGATGGTCTGAGATCTTCTGATCCAGGAAGGTCCAGGATCCACTGATCCAGGATGATCCAAGATCCCTTCCCACCATCTCCCACAGTGCTGGACCACGTCCTGTCCCCACATCTCCATCTCCCACCTGGAGCATCCCAAAATCCACCAGGAAAAGGGCACGGGGGTGACACAAAGGTCCTTATCCCAGGCACTGGGGGGGTTTCCTGGATTGCTGAGTCCTCCCTGGACCTGATGTGGGAGGAGATGGAGTTTTTCCCTTTTTTCCATTATCAGGAAATGCCCAGGAATATTCCAGTTAAATCCAGGATTTTCCCAGATTCCCCCTCCTTTTCCCCTCTCCTGTGGGGAAATATCCTAGATAAATCCAGGATTTTCCCAAATTCCCATCCTCGTTTTCCCCTCTCCCTGGCAGAGGTGGAGTCACCAACAAATCCAGGGAATATTTTCCTTCCCACTGCTCCAAATTAACACCTGGGAATCCCCGCCCCAGCAGGGATAAAGGGCTGAAAAAAGGGATTTAGAGGAATTCATGGAATCCAAGCCATCCAGGAATCTTTGCCATCCCATGGGTATTCCCTAAATCCTTCATCCTACACAAACCCCACATCATCTGCTTGAGCCATTCCGTGAAATTTCCCAATCTCCAGAATCCTGGAGTGGTTTGGGTGGAAAAGGGACCTTAAATCCCAACCAGTTCCATGGGCAGGGACACCTCCCACTGCCCCAGGTGGATCCAAGCCCCAGTGTCCAACCTGGCCTGGGCACTGCCAGGGATCCAGGGGCAGCCACAGCAAATCTGGGAATTCCAACCCAGCTCCTCCCCACCTTCCCAGGGAGGAATTTTTGGATAGAAACCAATTAAAATCCCCCCAAAATTTCAGCAAAACTTGGTTTCTGCTCAGGGCAATGAGGGAGGGTGGAATCCAACTCTCATCCAGGGATTTTCTTGCCCCTGGATCCCCCATAAGCCTGGGTGCTCCGGCAGCAGCCAGGTGTCCAAAGGGGATGTGGGATTTTATCCTTTATGGGATTCAGGGGTCAGGTTTTTCCCCGGGGATGCACAGAGCCAGACGAGGCGTTAATGAAACAGTTAAATGCTGTATTTGTTTAATTGGAATTACACCAGGATAAATGTCCAACATGCTAATTTCTAACAGAATTGAACCTGTAAACCATGCAGTCCTTTCTCCAACCATTCCAGCTCCTTTTCCTCTTGGAATCAGTAGCTCTGCTAGCGAGTTTTAAGGAAAAAAAAAAACAAACAAAACCAAACCAACAACAAAATTTCCCTTTAAAGTTAAACCTAAATTTGCTAAATTTTCCCCTTATTGTGCAACGACTTGTGCAAAAAAAGCTGTTTTCACCACCTCGGTTCCCAAAATCAGGTCCTTCCACCCCAAAATCAACGGGAAAAGGCAACCCCGGCAGCTGGCGGGGACAGGGATGGGGTGGGATGGGGCGGGATGGGTTTGGATGGGATGGGATGGGATGGGATGTGGGGTGGGATGTGGGATGGGGTGGGATGTGGGGTGGGAGTGTGGGGGGTTTTCCTGGCAAAACAGAATCTGAGGGATGAGCCAAGGCAGGGAGCAGCTTGGACAGGACAGGATTCCAGAGCTGCCCACGGAATTTTTGGGAAGCTGCAGGTGGGGATGGATCCCAGCTCCGGGAAAAGCTTCCCAAATCCAGCCCTGGGGACAAGAGAGGGGCTGGAGCAGCAGCTTTGGGGTGAAGCAAGCCCCCCCTTCCATCCCGGAATTTTTGGGGTGAATCCCAGCCAATCCTGGCGTGTTCTGGTCACTTCCCACCGATCCACGGCGTTCCCAGTGGACAGCAGAGCTGGGATCATCCTGGGATGGGATTTATGGGATTTGCGTTCCCTTGGAGCTGCCAGCAGTGGGATAAATATGGAATCATGCCGGGGGGATACGAGGGGTCTCCAGCCCCGTGGAGCTGTAGGAAAAATGGGACAGAGATCCCAAAAATCCTCCGGGATCCAGGGATGGGACACGAATCCAGCTGGAGCGTGGGACGGTGTTTGGATGCTCCAAACCCCTCCAAGGCCCCAAAAAGCACCAAACCCAACCCAGAACTAATGGGAAAAGCCCAGCGGAGGCAGGAGACACCCAAGGGTGAGGAATCTCTGCCTGGGATTTGGGTTCTGGCTGGAATTCGATCCCAAAACTTCGTCACGAGGGACGTGGCAGCAGAGATGTCCCCAGAACGGCCCCAGCTCCGTCCCAGCCTCACTTCCAAGGAATTTGGGGCCACCAGGACCCTTCCCACAGCTCCTGTCCGAAATTCCACCTTCCCCAAAGCAGCCAATTCTGGAGGAAACAACCCCAAAACAGCATCATCCCAACTCCTCCCGCCCCCATCTGAGCGGGAGCTGGGATTGGATCTGGAACAAAGTGCAAAAATCACTGGGAGCATCTGGCTTCAACTCCAGCCCCAGGAATAGCCAAAAAATCCCAGGAAAACCCCTCCTTTCCCACCTCCCAGGTGCTGGTGGCTCAGGGAGAACATCCCATGGATGGGTTGGGCCGCAAATTCCCACTTTGGACACCTTTTATGGGATTATCCCCAACTCCTGGAATGCCTGACAACTCCTGAAGAAGGAAAGAAGCTTCTTGGGAAGCTAAATTTGAATTTTAATATAATTTTTTCCCACTGCTGCTGGAGTATATTTGCTGGAGCCGGGAAAATTATGGGATAATCCAATTTTCTTAAAAAATAAAATCCACTAAGGAACGCTCAGTGGATGTGGAGCGAGGTGTGAGAGCAGCAATTATTCATTCTGGGAAGCTGGAAATCTTGGATTTGGGCCCTGCCCTCGTTTCCCACCCCCCTTTCAAATTCCCCGCAGCGACTTTTCCCTCCTAAGCAATTCCATCCGTGTCGGAGGACACCCATCATTAGGAAGAGACTGAGAGGGGATTTGGGATGTCTTCCAGGGCTTTTTTTTTTTTTTTTGGGGCAATCTGTTTAAAAGATTAATTTTGTTCGGGAGTGATGGAACATCTCTTGGAACAAAAAGTTAATTGGGACCAGAGTCCCAAAATCCCATTTTTCATCCCGGGCTCTGACTTGCGGTTCCGGCTCTTGACCTCCCGAGATCAGGAACTCCCAGAATCTCTGCCTTGGCCGGATTTGACTTCCCCAGCAGCAAATCCCGAGTGCCAGGAGCTGGTTTGGAGGATCCCAATCCTGGTTTTTCCAAAAAAAAAGCTCCTGAAGGAGCGAGGAAACCCATCCCAGGTTGCTGCTCCTGGAATCAGGGAGATGGGAAGGGGATCCTGCATGGGTTTGGGAAGAGTGGGAGCTGCCTGGAGCACCTGAAATGAGGCTTTGCTGGGGATTTTTTTGTGGGAATACCTCGTGGAGGGCAATATAGGAGGGGAAAGTGGAATTTCAGGATGGCAGCACAAAATCCCTTCCCTGCATCCCGGGGTTTCTGCTCCCTCTCCATCCCACTCCCAGAACTCCCGTCCCTTGTCCCTCTGGGTCGTTTCCAGAGCTGTCTCCAAAGCTGATCCCTTTCTGGCCACGCTGACTCCAACTTTCCTTCACCTGCTGCTTTTCCCGTCATTCCTCTTCCATGTCCCCCCAGGAGGAGCTCACAAGGAACCCCTGATCCCTCTCCAAATCCAAGGAATTACAAATGTTCCCTCTTATCAATGAAAACAATCCCTTGGTCCCTGTAGCTGGAGATGGCCGGGACAGCCTAAGAGCTCCAAGGGGGTCATTCCTGACCGTGTTCCCGTTTAATTTTGGGATTGAGCCAAAGGAACCTTCTCCAAATGAAAACCGACCCCAAAACATTGCTGAGGAGCAAGGTGGGAAGGTAAAACCTCTGGACTGGTGCGTCCAGAGGGTTGGGAATGGGCACAGGAGCAGCAGCTCAGGGCTGCAACAACCACCAGGGAGATCGGAATTCCCTTTGAGGGCTTGGGAATGTGGCTGGATAATGTGAGGGATTAGGGGCAAGGTGAGAAGGAAGGGCAAAAATCCCCCTCTGGAAGTGGAACCCTGGGATTAAATCCTGTTGGTGGCTGCCTGGTTTGAGCAGAGAATTCCTGGGGACCTTCAGGACAGGGGGAATTTTATCCACAGGCACTTTGGAGCAGCGCTGCTCCATGGGGAATCTCCCACTGCCTCCAGGAGATTCCCACTGGTCCAGCCCCAAAACTTCCCAGGGAAGTTTTCCCCATGGAGCCATCAGGAGCAGAGGGAGGATGGGACACCAGCATGGAAAAGAGAGGGAAAATCCTTCCCTCTCTGGGAATCTGTCCCTTCTGGGACTCTGGGACATGCCAGTGTGCTTTCCTTCTATCCCTGTGGAGCATCCATCCCTTCCTGCTCCCCATCCATGGATGTGTCCAGGAGATTCCCAGCTCCAGCCAGGGTGGCCTAGGGGAGTTTTCCCCATTGAGCCATCAGGAGCAGAGGTAGGATGCGATACCAGCATGGAAAAGAAAGGGAAAAATCCCTCCTGGACACTGGCAGATCCCAGTGTGCCTTCCCCTCATCCCTGCGAGCATCCATGCCTTCCCTTTCCCTATCCATGGATGTGTCCAGCAGCATCCCAGCCCCGCAGCGCTGCCGCAGGACACGTCCCCAGATTATCCTTCAGCTGTTTTTTTTTTCCCAAATCTGATCAAGGAGGCTGCTCCAAACCCTTCTCCGTGATCCCACAGCCCCTGGCAGGTCCCGGAGTGGAGCTCAGGGATGGCTACGGACATGTGGGAAAGGGTCGCGATTCCAGGGATTTGCAGGCTAACATGGAAATCAGCTTGTGGAGGGGGAAAAGAGGAGAAAAATCCCCTGGGAAATCCCTTTTTCCTACCTAAATCCAAACCACAGGGCACCCTCAGGGTGACCCTCTTCCCTCTGCCCAGAGAACCCACGGCTCTTCCCAGATTTCTCAGTTTTCCAAGGGAATAAATTAACAGAAGGAAGGCAGGATGATCCCTTCAATTTGGCTTTGACAAAAACAAAAACAAAAAACCCAGTCCGGGTGTGAACTTCTCCCAGGCTCCAAGAATTCCCATCACTTCCTAAACCCCTGAAAATAGGAGTTTATCCAGGACACTCCTGCCACCACCTCTTTTTCCCAGGATTGTTGCACCAGGAGCGTTTTGCCATCGGGGGGGGGAAGCTCCGCGGAGACTTTCCAGGCGAATAAAAAAATACAAATCTTCTCTCCCAACGAGATTCCTGAAGTCCAGGCCGCAGGGAAGGAGATCCCGAGCCCCTCAGGAGTGGTGGCTGTTGATGAGGCCACGCAGCTGCTTGGCCACGGTGTCGATCAACTTCTGCTTGTCCCGCTCGTTTTTCCGGAATTGGGCGAAAACGTTGTTTTTCCTGCTGGTGTCCCGCATCCTGCACGGAGCACAGACAGGTTATGGAACAGGGATTGGGAATGTCCAGCGCTCAGAGAGCAGCACATGAAATTTCCAGGCTCTACACCAATTTTTGGGGCATTTTTCAGGCTTTAAATCCCTCTGATCCAAACCAACACCACTTTGGGGTCTCCCCAATTCCCGCTCGTTTTTTCTGGAATTGGGTGAGAACACTTTTCCTGCTGGTGTCCTGCATCCTGAGCACAAACAGGTTACAGAACAGGGATTGGGAATGTCCAGTGCTCAGGGATGAGCACGTGGAATTTCAATCCTCTAAACCAGTTTTTGGGGCATTTTTCATCCCAATCAATGCCACTTTGGGGTCTCCCTGGTTCACGCTCTTTTTTTCTGGAAATGAGTGAAAACATTTTTCTTGCTGGTGTCCCGCATGCTGCACGGAGCACAAACAGGTTATGGAACAGGGATTGGGAATGTCCAGTGGTCTGAGAGGAGAACATGAAATTCCAAGCCTCTACACCAATTTTTGGGGCATTTTTCAGGCTTTAAATCCCTCCAATCCCAATCAACACCATTTTGGAGTCTCCCCAATTCCTGCTCATTTTCCAGAATTGGGCGAAAACCTTGTTTTTCCTGCTGGTGTCCCGCATCCTGCACAGAGCACAAACAGGTTATGGAACAGGGATTGGGAATGTCCAGTGCTCAGGGATGAGCACGTGGAATTTCAATCCTTTAAACCAGTTTTTGGGGCATTTTTATCCAAATCATGGAGCCACTTAGGGGTCTCCCCAGTTCCCACTCTTTTTTCCTGGAATTGGGTGAAAACGTTGTTTTTCCTGCTGGTGTCCCGCATCCTGAACGGAGCACAGACAGGTTATGGAACAGGGATTGGGAATGTCCAGTGGTCTGAGAGGGGAACATGGAATTTCCAGGCTCTACACCAAATTTTGGGGCATTTTTTATCCCAACCAATGCCACTTTGGGGTCTCCCCAGTTCCCGCTAATTTTTCCAGAACTGGGCGAAAACCTTGTTTTTCCTGCTGGCATCCTGCATCCTGCATGGAGCACAAACAGGTTATGGAACAGGGATTGGGAATATCCAGTTGTCTGAAAGGAGCACATGGAATTTCCAGGCTCTACACCAATTTTTTTTGGAAATTTTCAGGTGTTTTTGCTTTAAACCCCTCTAATCCCAATCAATACCACTTTGGGGTCTCTCCCCAATTCCCGAATGCAGGAAATCCTGAATCCTGCACTTGGATCCCTCTTCCAAGCAGGGATTTCTCCATCCCCACATCACTTCTTGTGGCGGCAATGGAATTTGAGGAGGAAATTTGAAAATCAGCACAGAATCCACAGAATTAAGGCTTTTTACTTAAAACTTGCATGCACGAGATGCAGCTTTGGGGGAGGCTGGGAAGGTCTGAAGCTGTGAATTTAAATTTTATAAAATATTCCAGGGAATCACGGAATGCTTGGGTTGGAAGGGACCTTGAATCCCATCCATTTCCAACCCCACTGCCATGGGCAGGGGCACTGTCCACGATCCCATTTTCCCCTCAGTGAATAAAAGATATAAATTATATAAATGTATATAATTTATATTAAATGTAACACGGAATAATTCCCATTCTGGCAAGGAATCCAGCTGTTTGGAAGGAGCACGGGGTCTCCAGGAGGTCTCCATAAATCCAGAGCCCAGCAGAGCAAGAGGTGGGATGGGGGCAAAGCTGGGGAGGGGTTCATGCACTCCTGAATTCCCAGATCCATATTTTGGAGGGGACAGGGCTTGGGACACTTCCCAAGGGTGCTGAGAAGGGAAAAAAAAAAAATCCCACCAGGATCAACCTTCCAGCAGCTCCTGAAGGCACAACCTCCCCAAATCCAACCTGCTGGGGCTCGGCTCCTCCAAATTATCCCAATTTGTAAAAGATTTTCTGGGTAAATCAGATCTGGCAGAGGCTGAGGGCTTTGGATGCATCCCATAATCCCAGTTTTTTGGCTGTGGGGACCTAAAGGAAGCGCTGAAGTGACAAGGACACGGCGCTGATGGTCCCTGGGAAGCTGGCACTGGATCATCCCGAGGGTCTGGAGCCAACTGAGCACAACCCCAACCTCTCCAACCTTCCGGAACACAAACAAACAAACACCCAAGGTTTTCCAGGCTTCAATCTCCTCGAAAGAGCCACAGGGAATCTGAAATGTGCCCAAAAACCACCAGGCTTGGATCTGGAATCCAGGATAACAGCTTTATCCCAAAGGGGAATTTACTGGGGTTACCAGAGACGGAGCTGCCCTCCCAACAGGAACAGGAGAGTTTGGAGCACTTCCAGCCAGCAAAAAATCGGGATTTGTTTGTTTTTCCCTATTTTTTCAGCCACAGAAGGTTGGCAGCTGCTCCTCCAGGAGAACCAGGGAGCGATTGTGCCAGCAGCAAGTGGGGTTTGGAGTGGCCCAGGTCCTGCTATCGTGGATTTGGGGATAATTATCCTCCCCTGGAGCTCCAAACGAGGTCTCCAGGAGCTCTCACGGGTTCCAGAGGGACATCAGAGGTGCTGGAAGTTGATCTGTACCTTTGGAAAGCTCTTCCCAGCTGTTCCACGCACCGGGAATTTGAAGCTTTTCCAACCCAGCACCTTTGGGGCCATTTCCCACCCCGTGGGACCTGCCGGGGTCCACGGAATGTTCTGGAAGCAGCGCACATTCCGTGTGAGAAAACCTTGGGGTGCGTTGGGATGAGCTGGATGGATAAACCTCTGGATCAGCATGGAAAGGGATTGCAGCTGGAGCCCTGATCCCCAAACAAACCCACAGAGGTGGATCTGGAAAAGTCTGGGAGCTGCTGGGAGCTGCTGGAATTTCCAGACACCATGTGAAGGTGCAAACACTGAGCTACTAACTATTATTAATTAATCAAGATACAGGAGAGAAAATCCTGCAGGATTTGGGACGGGCTGTGCAGCTCCATGGGGTTTTTTTTCCCTGAGAAGAGCCTTGGGATAACTGGGAGTGCCCATAACAAACCCACAGAGGTGGATCTGGTGAAGTCAGGGAGCTGCTGGAATCTCCAGACACCATGTGAAGGTGCAAGCACTGACACATTAAATATTATTAATAATTAAGCTGCCTACAGGACACAAAATCCTGCAGGATTTGGGACGAGCTGTGCAGCTCCCCAGTTTTATTTCTCCGAGCAGAGCCTCGGGATGACCGGGAGCACCCTTAACAACCCACAGAGGTGGATCTGGTGAAGTCAGGGAGCTGCTGGAACCTCCAGACACCATGTGAAGATGCAAGCACTGAGCTACTAACTATTATTAATTAATTAAGAGACAGGACAGAAAATCCTGCAGGATTTGGGACAAGCTGTGCAGCTCCATGGGGTTTTTTCCCTGAGAAGAGCCTTGGGATAACTGGGAGTGCCCATAACAAACCCACAGAGGTGGATCTGGTGAAGTCAGGGAGCTGCTGGAATCTCCAGACACCATGTGAAGGTGCAAGCACTGACACATTAAATATTATTAATAATTAAGCTGCCTACAGGACACAAAATCCTGCAGGATTTGGGACGAGCTGTGCAGCTCCCCAGTTTTATTTCTCCGAGCAGAGCCTCGGGATGACCGGGAGCACCCTTAACAACCCACAGAGGTGGATCTGGTGAAGTCTGGGAGCTGCTGGAATCTCCAGACACAACGTGAAGGTGCAAACTCTGAGACATTAAATATTATGAATTAATTAAGCTGCCTACAGGACACAAAATCCTGCAGGATTCCTGTCAGGCTATGCGGATCCACAGTTCTTTTTCCTGAGCAGAGCTTTGGAATAACTGAGAGTGGCCACAACAAACCCACAGAGGTGGATCTGGAAAAGTCTGGGAGCATCTGGGAGCTGCTGGAATCTCCAGCCACCATGTGAAGGTGCAAGCACTGAGGCATTAATTAATTAAGATACAGGAGAGAAAATCCTGCAGGATTTGGGACAGGCTGTGCAGCTCCATGGGGTTTTTTCCCGGAGAAGAGCCTTGGGATAACTGGGAGCACCCACAACAAACTCACAGAGGTGGATCTGGTGAAGTCAGGGAGCTGCTGGAATCTCCAGACACCATGTGAAGGTGCAAGCACTGGCACATTAACTATTATTAATTAATTAAGGTGCCTACAGGACACAAAATCCTGCAGGACTCGGGTTGGGCTGTGCAGCTCCCCAGTTTTATTTCTTCGAGCAGAGCCTCGGGATAACCGCGGGTTTGGAAGCCGGTCCCAGGATTAGGAGTGAAAGGAAGGGAAAGGCGAGCTCGGCGCTGTCCCCACCCCTGTCAACAAACACCACCTCGGAGAGAGCCGAGCTTTGTCTCAATTAATCCGGGAGGGGAAGAAAGCAGCGGGGTAAAAGCTCCTCTTTTAGCTCTAATTAGTGCATTTGGGAGGATCGGGTTGCGCAGGGCCCCGCTCCAGAGGCACTTTGCATTTCCAGCGTTTCGGGCTCCATTGAGAGCGGACAATCGGGGCCCTGCCAGGTGAGGGTGAAAGCCCGAGCGAGCGCATACTTACACCCGGGATATCCTGGGAGAGACACAGACACCGCGGTGATAAGGGACACAGATAACCAGGAGAACAGGTTACAGGCTGAGCCGGCCCCTGCTCAGAATTC
Source organism: Camarhynchus parvulus (assembly GCF_901933205.1). Lineage (NCBI taxonomy): Eukaryota > Metazoa > Chordata > Aves > Passeriformes > Thraupidae > Camarhynchus > Camarhynchus parvulus. The sequence continues at coordinate 1,252,732 of NC_044574.1, read as the reverse complement.
CCCCCGGGATTCCCGGCGGGATGGGAGGCAGAGGATGTGCCTGGCGCGAGGAGCCTCGGGAGAGCTCCTGGGGGATGGAGAGAGACCCCTCCGAGGGGATCCCTGGCAGTGACCAAGGCCAGGATGGACACTGGGGCTTGGAGCAGCCTGGGATGGTGGCAGGTGCCCCTGCCCATGGATGGGAGAGGGAATGAGATGATCCTTAAGGTTCCTTCCCACCCAACCCATTCCAGGATTCTGGAGCCCCTCTGCTCCAGCAGAGCTGGGAATGTTCCCCTGGAGAAGGGAAAATTCCAGGGAATCCTCAGAGTGCCTGCAGGGGCTCCAGGAGAGCTGGAGAGGGACTGGGGACAAGGCCTGCAGGGACAGGAGCCAGGGAATGGCTCCCACTGGGAAAGGGGAGATTGGGCTGGCATCTTGGCAAGGAATTCCTGGCTGGGCTGGAATTCCCAGATTTGCTGGGGCTGCCCCTGGATCCCTGGCAGTGCCCAAGGCCAGGTTGGACCCACCTGGGAGGTGTCCCTGCCCATGGATGGGGTGGGAACAGGATGATCCTTAAGGTTCCTTCCAACCCAACCCAACCCATGATTTTATGACTTTATGAAATGAGCCAGGCTGGGGTTTGGTGACATTTTAACGCCGCTGAGTGTGGAGCTGCTCTCCTGCTCTCCTGCCTTCCCAGTCTCTGCCACGATCCCAGCTCACTGCCTGCCTCAATTCCCCGGCTCTCCCAGATGCTGCATGGCCAAACTCCCAGATTTTGGGTGTCCCTTTATTTTAGCTCTGAATAAACCTCTCACTTTCCCATCACAGATATTGGGTCACGAATTCCCTGTGTGTCACAGAATTATCCTGGCTGGAAGAGCCCTCCAAGGTCACCAAATCCAACCATCCCCAGCATTTCCACACCCATCCCTGACCCACGGCGCCAAATAACCCCGGGACAAGATAAACCATAAAATACCAGTATAAACACAACGCCATGAGGTGTAAAAGTCCTTTTAAACCCAGTTTAGTCCCTGTTTCCCTCACTGGTGCCCTGGGAGTGTCCTGAGGTGCTGTGACATCCGTCCTTCTCCTCCGGTGGAGAGGAGCTGGACCGTGGTGACACTGAGGGAACCCCAAAGTTCACAAACACCCCAAGGTCGCTCACAGAATCAGAGATCCAGGGAATAATTTGGGTTGGAAGGGATCTTTAAAGCCCACCCAGTGCCACCCCCATGCCACCACTGTGCCACGGTGCTCCAGCCCCGTCCAGCCCGGCCTTGGGCACTCTCAGGGATGCAGCTGGGGTTGGATTAACCACGGAATCAGAGCATGAGGGGCAGTTTGAGGTGATTTGGGGTCTCTCCTCCTCCTTGAGGAGGAGGTGATGAGTTTAGGGTTGGGGCCACACTTCCAGAAGAACATTCAAGGCCCCTGGATGCCGGGAAGTGTCCAAGGCCGGGTTGGACAGGGCTTGGAGCAGCCTGGGACAGTGGAAGGTGTCCTGCCCATGGAGCTGGATGGGCTTTAAGGTCCCTTTGCCACCCAGACCATTCCATGACTCCACGAGGATCCCCTCCTGCCCTCTCCTCCGTGCAGGACCCAGCACTGCAGCGCCCGTGCCAGGAGCCGCTCAGAAAACGCTAAATTCCCGCTTTTTGGCTCGTTCTCTGTCCCACCAGCTGGAAAACGACCTGGGAGGTCTGCCGGGAGCAGGAGCAGAGTGGATCCTACCCAAGCCAGCTTGGAGCTGGACCAGCGGAGATCATCTGGGAGACCCACCACGGGCAGGGGTGACAGGCAAAGCAAATCCCGCTTTTCCTGAGGCAAATCCCGCAGCGTTCCCGGGACTGGCAGAGCCCCCCAGGAGCCAGCCCGGAGCCCCGGGCGCTGTTCCCGGCAGCGCTCCAGGGTTTGGGATGGAGCCGTGCGGAGCATGAGAACGACGGCCCTCAAAGGATGGATTGAGGGAGCCCCGGAGGCTCCTCCGGCCCCACGGAACCGGGATCGGGGCTCTCCGGGAACCCCGCCGGAGGGAGGTGGGAGAAACGGGAAAAAATGAGAATAGAAAGGAATGGAAATAAAAATGATAGGGCTGTGTAGAAATAGAAAAAAAAATAAATAGAAATAGAAAGAGAGAAATAGAAAGAAATTGAAATATAAAAATATAAAAATATGGAAGTATGGAAATATAGAAATTTAGATAAAAATACAGAAACAGAAATGAATAGGAAATAAAATATGGAAATAAAAATAGGCATAAATAGAACTGTAGAAATAAAAAAATAAAAGTATAGAAATATAGAAATACAGAAATAGAAATAAAAAATATAGAAATATAGAAATAGAGAAATATAGGAATATAGAAATATAGAAATATAGAAATAAAGAAATAAAGAAATATAGAAATAAAGAAATATAGAAATATGGAAATATTGAAATAAAGAAATATAGAAATATGGAAATGTAGCAATATAGAAATAGAGATAAAAATACAGAAGCAGAAATAGAAAATAAAACATAGAAATAGAAATAAAATAGAAATAAAATACAGAAGTAGAAATAAAACAGAAATAAAATACAGAAATAGAAATGAAAACAGAATAAATAGAACTGTAGGATTAAAAAGAAATAAAAGTATAGAAATAGAAATATAAAAATATAGAAATATAAAAATAAAGAAATACAGTCATGTAGAAATAAAAATACAGAAATAGAAATGAAAACAGAAATAAATAGAACAATAGAAATAAATAGAAATAAAAATATAGAAACAGAAAAAAAATACAAAAATCAAAATAAATATAGAAATAAACAGAACTACAGAAATGTAGAAAAAATATAGAAATAGAAATAAATTTTAAAAGAAATACATAGAAATAGAAATATAGAACTATAGAAATAAATAGAAATAAAAATACAGAAATAGAAATAAATATATAATTAAATAGAAATAAATATAGAATTAAATATAAATAAATATAAACAGAAATAAATAAAATTAAAAATATAGAAATAGAAATGAAAATAGAAATAAAAAGAAATACAAATACAGAAATACAGAGATAGAATGGAATAAAATAGAATATCCTCAGGTGGAAGGGAACCTACAACAACGTGGTCCAACTGCCCGACCACTTCACGATCAAAAGTTGTTCATGGCATTGCCCAAACACTGAAAAATTCGGGATAGCCACTCCTGCCTGCAGGCCAGCACATTTTAAAGGATTTTGGAGCTGGAGGTTCATCTTTACAGCCAAATTTTCTGGTAGGACAAGGAAAACTCTGCTTAAGAGCCAATGAAAAGAAGGACCCACAGCCAAGCCATTGGATTTGGATAACGTGGGATTCGGGTCAATGGGATAAAATGGGATTTTTCCATCTGAGCTCCCTCTGTCCACCCGGGGCCGAGATCTTTGCTCACAGGGATGGAAAGAGCTGCTGAAGCACGATGGGGGTGGAAATTCTCCTGGGATTCGGGGGCCACACTCACTTTTCCAGCAGGGTGAGGGCTGTGTTGGGGTTCACACGAAGGTACTTGCACGTGGGCTGTCCGTAGTCGGCCAAATATGTCGACCAATCCCACTGGATGAACAGATCCAGGAGCTGGAAAGGGAAAAAACAAACGGGGTTTGAAAAAGCTGGAAAAGGGAGCAGGTAGATGGCAGAGGTCCTGGGCAGGTGGAGTTATCCATAAAAAAATTAATGCAGGTTTTACTAATTGGTTTAATATTACTCTGTTAAGGTTTCATCATTAATTGATTGTACTTCATTGTTAATTTAGGAATACTTAACATTGATTAATGCAGGGCTGTATTAATTTAGCCATTGAGCATTCCTGCTCTGTGATCCCTAATTTTGGGGATGTGAGGAGGATTTGAGGTCTGAGGCACTACGAGGACATGGGTGACAACCCCAGTGCCCTGATGCTCTCAGCCACAGCAGGAGGAAACTTTTGGGGTCAAAGTCACCACAAACTTCTTCTGTCCCCCAAACAACCCCCAGTGTCATTCTAACCATTCCCCACGGATTTCTCACCACCCTCGGTCCATCCCAACACCCTCCAAGTGCTCTGGAGGTGTCTCCAAAGCCCCGAGGAGCTCGGGGGGTTATTCTGGGTGAGTGCAGCTGCCAGAGCTGGGAGTCCCAGGTGCTTTCCAGACGTTGGTAAGAGAAACCACCAGGCCTTGGCAGCGGGGCAAGGAAAAGGGATTAACTCGGCCATCCGTGACGGTCCCTGCTCCAAAATTCCCACCTGCAGCCCTTCGTGTCCACAAATGACCCCGCTCCTCCCAGCCAGGTGAGGGACGGGCAAATGACAGCCCAGGTTGCCCAAATGCCCTCTTCCCACCCTGTTCCCATCCTTGTTTTCCTTAAAAAACCAGGAGCTGCCATGGCCTCCTCACATGAGGATCTCCTCACCTCGATGAGGACTTGGCTTCTCCACCCACCCATGAGGGCAAAAATTCACTGTGCATCACACAATTATTCGGGCTGGAAGAGCCCTCCAAAGTCACCAAATCCAACCATCCCTCAGCATTTCCACATCCATCCCTGACCCACAGGTCAGAGATGTTCCCTAAATGCCCAAATTCCCTAAATGCCCTCTTCCCACACCAATCCTATCCTTATTTTCCTTAAAAAAACAGGAGCTGCCATGGCCTCCTCACATGAGGATCTCTTCACCTCGATGAGGACTTGGCTTCTCCACCCACCCATGAAGGCACAGTCCAAGTTCCCTAAATGCCCTTTTCTCACACTGTTCCTATCCTTATTTTCCTTAAGAAACCGGGCCCTCCCCTGCCCTCCTCACATGAGGATCTCCTCACTTCAATGAAGACTTGGCTTCCCCACCCACCCATGAAGGCACAGTCCAACGCCCTCTTCCCACACCATTCCCACCCTTGTTTTCCTTAAAAACCGGGCCCTCCCCTGCCCTCCCCACACGTGGATCTCCTCACCTCCACGAGGACTCTCCTCCTCCACCCACCCGCAGCGGCACGGCCCAGCATTCCCGGGATGCCGCCTCCACCTCTGCCCCATCCACAGCAGGTTAATTAAGAGCTCCTGCCGCTCCCCTCCCCAAGATCCCGTCTTGGAGCGCCGCTGTGACCACTCTATTTGGGGACAGCCTGCCAAGCGCGTGGACGTCTTCATCGCCCGCTCGGCGCGTCCCGGTGCCCACCACCGGGGCCGGGAGAGGCCGGGCCCGTCCCGCGGCCAAGCGCGGCCCATAGAGGCCTCATTGTCCCCGCGTCGCCATGGTTTTCCTGGAGGCCCCGGCGCTGTTTAACAACGCATCCTGCCCCGCCAAGAAGGGGATTTAGCTCCTCCGAGACCTCCAGATACAAAACAAAAATGTGCAACAAGATTCTTTTTGACTATGTAGGTCAGGGCAAGGAAAACAAGCTGTCGGGAACAATCCCCCGGGCTGGCGGGGGGGATGGATTAGCCGGGACCTAAGAGGGCTTTTCCAGCCCGGGTCCCGCTCGGCTTTGTCCGGCGGGGCCTTTGTGCTGAACTACAAACCCGAGCTGAACATCATTGGCAGGAGGTTTTTCCAAGGGGGCACCTTCAAGAGAGACAACCTTAAATATGATTTCACAGGCGCTTTTCAGGCCGAGCGCCGGGGCCAAAACGCTTCCGCGGGGCTTGGCGGCTGCTGGGAGGAGTCGCATGGTTGTAGAGGCTCAAAGGGAACCCCCACAACGCGCCAAAGACCTCTTGCTGGTGGCCCCCGGGAGGCTGAACGTGCCTCGGGCAAATCCCCAACAAAGCCTGAACGAGTTTCTTGCCATGGAAAGTGCGCGGCCCAGCCGGAGCATCCAGGGGCCAGGTAGCCGTTGGTGGGGAGGGGGAATAAAGAGACAGGAGGAAAGGGATGAAGGAAGAAAGGAAATTTAAAAAAAAAAAAAAAGTGAGGGTTAGGAAGGGGTTTGGAGAAGATGGAATTAAAACGTTGGGAGCTGTTCTGGCAGAGGCTCGGGAGCAGTGCAGGAGCTCAGAGGGACACGGAGCTGCTGCAGGGCTGGAGCCCCTCTGCTCTGGAGCCAGGCTGGCAGAGCTGGGAATGCTCCCTGGAGAAGGGAAGGCTCCAGGCAGAGCTCAGAGCCCCTGGCAGGGCCTGCAGGGGCTCCAGGAGAGCTGGAGAGGGACTGGGGACAAGGCCTGCAGGGACAGGAGCCAGGGAATGGCTCCCACTGCCAGAGAAACTCCAGTGACCCACAGCCATCAACAGCAGCTCCACACGAGCGCAGGTGTGCCCAGGTGGCCAAGAAGGCCAAGGGCACCTGGGCTGTGCCAGCAGGACCAGGGCAGTGCCTGTCCCCTGCGCTGGCACTGCTGAGGCCACAACCTCAAATCCTGGGGCAGCTTTGGGCCTCTCCCAACAGGAGAGACCCTGAGGGGCTGGAGCATGGCCAGGGCAGGGAACAGAGCTGGGAAGGGGCTGCAGAATCCCTGAGGAGCTGGGAAGGGGCTGGAGAATCCCTGAGGAGCTGGGAAGGGGCTCAGCCTGGAGCAAAGGAGGCTCAGGGGCCCTTGTGGCTCTGCACAGCTCCTGCCAGGAGGGCACAGCCGGGGGGATTTGGGATTTTATCCCGGGGAACAGGGACAGGAGCAGAGGGAATGGCCTCAGGGGAGCTCAGGGTGGATTATTGGGGAATTTCCTCATGGAATGCGCTGTCCAACCTGATGGAGACCTGTCCCTGGAAGGATTTGAAGGATCCACTTGGGGACGTGGGTCAGCAGCGGCCTTGGCAGTGCTGAGGAAAGGCTGGACTCGGTCTCTGAGCGCTTTTCCAACCATTACTGATTCCGTGACTCCCAGCGCTCCCACCTCGGCCCGGACCTTCCCGGAGCTCTCGCAGAGCCAGACCACCCCCAGGTGGCTCCCGACAGTGACGGATGGGCTGTGTATTTTCCAACCCTTTGCCCACATCCATCTCTTTTGGCTCGGCAGGTCCGCGGCCGGCCGGGGCCAGGCACCTTTGGCCCCGGCTGCCGGCACTCCCGGCCCGGCCGCGGGTCGCGCTCCGGAGGGGAGAGGTCCTGCAGGAGGAAGCCCGAAGGCTTGGGGAGAGCTGCCTCCAGACGATTTATCTGTCACATAAATGTGGTTTTATTGGTTTTACTGCTTCAACTTTTCACCTCTGCTGCTAAATCTGAACGGGCCGAGGGGAAAGGGAGAAAAAGGGAAAAAAGAGCCGGCGGCGCGGGGCTGCCGCGGGTCTGCCGGGGGAGTTTCCAAATCAAATATGCAAATACCATTAATTCTTTAAACTGGAGTCTCCCTTTCAAGGCCATAAATCAAACTCGACAGCACATCCACTGGGGGTTGGGGGGGAAGGAAAAGGAGAGGAGGGAAAGGGAAAAAAACGGGGAGGGAAAAATTAAGAGGAGCTTTCACCACGGTGATGTGGGAGTGGGATAAGATCAGGAAGCTGCAGATGTGCTCAGGGCTGGGGATCTGCAGCTTCCCGGGGTTCCAGGAACACCTTGAGCAGGAGCAGGGAGAGGTGCAGGTACAGCTTTATAAAAGTGGAGGATGGTTTGAAAAAATGCCAGAAAAAAGATATTTAAAAGTACTAAAATTGGTTTTATACGCATACATGAGCTTGTATCCAAATTGAAGTGTAGAATTCAAGAGAAGGAAATGCTGGAATGAAAGAATTAAACTGGGAGCCAGTTCCCAGCCTGTCCCAGGTTCCCCTAGAAGAACTTTCTCCCCCATTTCATGGAATCATGGAATCATTTAAACTGGAAAAGACCTTTCACATCATCAAATCCAACCACCAGTTCTACCTCAAAACCACTTCCTTTCCACCCCCCTTGCAACATCACCACCTCAAACTCTTCAAAAATGTCCTTTTTATCCAAGCAGACAAATTTTCACGCCCCTCACCTCGAGCAGGGGGCGAGGATGGCTGGAAGGTCCCTGCAGGAGGAGACCAGGCCATGGCTGAGCTCCACATCCCCCTCCAGATGGGAAGGAGAGCAGGGACAGTTTGTTCTGTCTGACGACAGCGTGGAATCTGGATGGAATCCTCCCGGCCAAGCCAGGAGCACTGGAATGTGAATCCAAACTGACTCCAAACACGGTTTGCAAGCCCTGCCAGTGCTCCTGGAACCAGACCTAAGCCACCACCGGCGTTCGCACGCTCGCATCCGTGTCACAGTCGTGGGATCATGGAATGGGCTGGGTGGGAAGGGACCTCAAAGCCCACCCAGATCCAACCCCATGGGCAGGGACACCTCCCACTGTCCCAGGTGGCTCCAAGCCCCAGTGTCCAACCTGGCCTTGGACAATTCCAGGGATGGGGCTGTGACCTGGCCCAGCATCCCCCAACAGGGATTTGCCCCAAAAGCTCCTGACCTGCACGGAATTCCCATGGGAATGCACCAATTTTCCCAGGAAAAGGGACAGGATTTGGTTACGTAAGAGACATCCCCTCATTGTGGTTTTCCAGTCCTTTAGGGGTGGCTACGGGACGAGGAGGAGGAAGATCTCTCTACACAAGGAACCTCATGGAGAAGGTGAGGAGCAAAGGCTCCAAGGTGCCACAGGAAAGGTTTGACCTCCACACAAGTAAGAATTTCCTTGGAGTGAGACCCATCTTCCACTGGGACAACTTCCCCTGGATGTGGTGGAGACCCCACTGCTGGAGGTTTTTGGGATGGATGGGGAAGGGCTCCTTCCATCCACTCCTTCCCCAGACCAGGCTGGACCAGATGAGCCCTCAAGGTCCCTCCTAACCAGGGTGGTTCTTTGATTCCACCCCAGAAAAAAACTCCCCTCTGTTTCACCACCAGATTTCCTCCTCCCAGGGACAAGGAGGAGCACCGAGATGGATTTGGTGGGATTGGAAGGATCTGGATTCCACCATGATGGATTGGAGAGGACTTTCCTCTGCCTGCACCATCCCAGCAGATGAGATGGTGCCAGGCTTGATGGGAGACATTCCATAGAGAACTAAACCTTTCCTTCAACAAAAGCCTAAATTAGGGAACTCAGCCCTTGTTTCTGCAAGCACGCACAGCTGGGTCGAGGTGGGGCAAAGTCTTCCTCACGGTGGGATTTTGGGGACACTCAGATCCCCACGGGAGTGACAGCAATGCCTTGTGAGTATGGCCAAGTTTTGTGAGGAGTTTTAAGTCCCCAGGGCATGGAAAAGCATGAATTCAGGCAGGTTTGGTGTTTTCCCAGCTGGAAGCAGCACTCCTGCCCTGAACCTTGCTGAGGGCCACGTCCATGAGCTGGGTCACATCCCTGAGTGCCTGCTCTGGTTTTCCATGGAAGAAGGAGGAAATATTTTCAGATCCAAGGTGAAAACAGCGCTCAAAAGCTCCATTATCCCTCCTTATGCTCACAACCGCAATCTGATGTTCCTTTTCCCAGGGTTTTTGTACCTGGCATGAACAACCTCTGACCCCGACACCTTCCACAAACCAGCTTTGATTTGTACGAGGTCACACCTTGAACTTCTAAACCTCGGGAGGAATCTCCTCTAAAAAGCTCCTTTCCCTGACTGAACACCACAGCTCCTCAGGAAAGGTGACAATGAGAGGCCACCCTCGTGTCCCACCTGGAGGACAGGACGAGATGCCCCAGTGGGATCAAAAACAGCGGTGACACCCAGTCCTGCTGGAAACTTCCATGAAAAACACAAAACTACGAAAACCAGCGTCAATTCCCAGTTTGTCCACGTCCATAACACATCCCACCACTGGTGGAGCAGCCCCTTCCACCATCCAGCAAGGAATTGTCACGGATTACAGAAAAACCCAAGGAGCTTCCAGCAGCAGCAGCCACGGAGAAGCACAGTCCAAATAATTTACTTTGGGGAGGTTTCAATTACGCCTCGTGGGAAAGGAATACTGAAAGGGAAAGAAATATTCCGACCCCTGGGAAGACGTGGGGTTTGGACAATAGTGTTCCCAAAAAGAAAAGGCACCGGGAATTGGAACATGATGTTTGTTGTCGAATTTGTGAAAGGCACGGAGGGGGAAATCGTGGTTTAAGTGAAAACAGGAGCGGATTTGTCACTGGTTTCACTGGAAAGAAGGATTTGCTTTGGGAGTTGGGTGACCTTGGGGTGAGGGGTTGGAGAGCACCCGCAGGGAATTGGGGATGGACAAGGAAAGGGATACACACATGGAGCACAGGGAAGGAAAATTAGGTGCTCCCCTAATCACCTGGATTTCTGGGAATTACTACAGATCCAAGAGTCCTGCTTGGACCTCTCTGTGAGACACAACCACCCCAAATGGCTCCTCCAGGTCTCCTGGGATGTCCCACCCACGGATGCCGTCCTGGAGAGAAGAGAACCACTTCCAAGCTCCTCACCTCACATTTAACTGGGTTGATCTTGCAAGTTAAAAGCAGAAATTTCTTTTTTTTTTTTTTTTTCTCTTTCTAGCTGCAAAAGTCAAACAGTTCCTGGCAAAAAACCCCAACGAAGCAGGAGAGGAATGTGGAAGGATTTATGGCAGCCAGGACAGTTTGTAACCAAGAGAGGTTTGAGACCAGCAAAACCCAAATCTGTCCAGTCTGGATTATTTTCAGCTTCACATTATTGCCTGTTTATAGGTTCTTGTATTCCTGATAGCCCAGATTTCCAGGGAAAGGGCTCCACAAAGCTTTTTTTTTGCACAGAGAGATCCTCTGGTTTTCCAGCTGCAAATATTCATCGTTTATTAGGAGGAAAACCTCTGGCTTTCCACCTCTGGCTTTCCACCTGCTTTGAAGCCATGCTGGAATTACACGCGGTTGACTTTTCTCCTCTTCCCAAAGGAATTTCTTCCAAGGGTCTCGTTAAAAACTTTGCAGGATTTTACCTCAGAAAATTTGTGGTTCTGAGCCCCAGGAGTGGCTGAGGGAGCTGGAAAAGGGGCTCAGCTTGGAGCAAAGAGGGATTTGGGATCTTATCCCAGGGAACAGGGACAGGAGGAGATGGAACAGCCCCAAGTTGTGCCAGGTTGGACATGGGGAAGATTCCTTCCTGGAAAGGGCTGTCCAGCGGGGATGCTGAGGATCAGCACCACGTGTGACAGGGGTGACAGCCCTGGAAAGTCCCCCAAGGCTGCGCTCGAGGCCTGGCTTTAGTCACCCACTGGATCCCTGCCTGCCGGGAAAGCTCCGCTAAATTCTAGGGGAACCCCGAGCTCCTCTCACCCACGGCACAGCCCTTGGAAAATAAAAACACACAAGGCCTGAAAGTGATTTGGTGCAAAACCCCTGAGATTCCAACGTTTCGGGACTGAGTTGTTCCCAGCGATAACACCCGGACAGGGGGATTTTATGAACGGCCCTGGGAACAAAAGCAAGAGGATTTAGTGGCCAATTTGCACTCCTAAAAATAACCCCTTGGCTCATGCCGTTCTCCAGGCAGGTTCAGGAGTTTGCAGGGAAGGCTGGGCCCGGAGCCGGGCGGATTCCCACCCTCCAGACCCTCCGATGGCACACGGGGACAATACTGGGCGGGAGCCAGGAGGAATGAAAGAGGCTCGGAAGAGCGTTCCGCAGGGAATTCCACTATTGAATAACACTTGGCTTTTCCATTGAGCCGCCACAAAGGGGGATTCATTCCCCAGGCAAAGATGGCTCCTGTAGCAGCATCGGGTTCTGGTGGAGCTGCACCCAGCAAGGACGGGGCCGGATAAACCCTCCGGGATCAGCATCCGACACCACAGGGGAGAAATTCGGGATGTGATGTTTGGAAAGCACTCAGGGCGTCGATAATATTGATACATTAATACACTTCATCTTTTAATTCTTTTATCCCAAATTAATGTAGTTATTTCTGATTTATTTCATGTTTTTTCTTCGCCCCATCTTGCCCAGTCTCATGAGCATGAGCGCTTGCAGTACAATGTTCCTCCTGATTTTAGGATTAGAAATCAGCACAGTGTACCAACAGTTTTATAAGGGGGAAGGAATACACCATAATTTACGTGCATGTTTTCTTTGGAACACACTTTTGGAACAACCTGAAAAAAATCTCTGCAAGTGTGAGATATATATCGATATACATCTATACATAAATATATATACTTGTGTACACACACACACGTGCATATATACTCCTTAGAGGCTGCTTTGAAGGTGTTTTGGGGAGGAAAAGGTGGATTTTGGAAAAGCTTCGTGGTTGGGAGTTGATGGCTCCGCGCTCAGGTATCCCATTAATACAGACTTCCTTTTCCACTGCTGCATTCCAGGTGTTCATGGCCCTCTGGGTTTCCCTGCCTGACCCACATGTCCAAATCAGTGGCTCCAAAGAAAACATTAAGGAATAATGTGAAAAATTCCAATATTTCAGCAGCAGAGGATCCTTTAGTCAGGGAAGAGCGACCACGAGCACAGGAAAAGCACAAAACCCCTAAAAACGGAAAAGGGGGTTTTCAGAGGGGAGAAATCAGGAGCTGTCTGAATTAACCTATAGGAAACATCTCCAGAATTGTACAGTTGGAAAAATCAACGCAAAAAGGAGGAAAAAAAAATCACTTTAATGCCACTTTTCCAGGAGAGAGCGTTCCCAACTGATTGACGGAGCAGCCGGAGAGCTTTGGGGCTGGGAGGGGTCAGTGCTGCCCACCAGGAGCAAACCCAGGCACCTGCAGGGAGCAGGTGACACCAAGCCACCTGTTGGGACAGACAGAGCCTAGTGAGTGCCACCAGCACCGGGCTGGGACACCCAGACCCCCAGCCAGGGCATTTTCCCTTTGAGGGATCCCAGCAGCAGCCAGGAGCAGGGATGGGACCAAAATCCTGAGGATTCCTCCTTTCCCTAGTGTCAAAACCCCGTGAGATTTGTGCTGTTTGAACCAAACCTCTCCTGATATCCCCCAAAAACCACCAGGCATCACCTTCCTGAGCCCCACGGGGCCAAGCACTCCGCGCTTCTCTTTCCTGTTGCCGCTCAGCTGATGCCAAATCCTCTGAGAAGTTGCGATTTTTTTCTTGTGTTTACATGTTAAAAAAGGGGCTAAAAAAAAAAAAAAAAAAAAAGGAGGTGACCTCTTGCTCACCCCAGGCAGGCTGTGAGGAGCCGCCGCTGCCTTCACCTCCGGCTGAACTTCCAGATTATCTCAGCCAAGATTCACCTTGCACTGAACTTGTACCCGGAGCACGGCACAGTCACGGAGCCCTGATTAAACATTGCAGCACCACAGGGCTATAAATTTATACATTTAATGCGGATTAGCGGCGCTTCCTCCCGCCCTCCCCGGGCTGGGGACCGATGGAAGCGCTCACCAGCACGGGCTGGACGTGGAAAAGCTGGGAATAAGCAGCAGATGAACAGCAGCTCCCGTGCTGTTCCCTGTGTGTGGAATACATGGCAAATCCAGCGGGAGCAACCATGGAACGAACCATGGAGGGCTTCCCACCCACAAAAACCCCTGTAGAAAGCAGAAATGCAGCGGGACACGGCGCTGCAGGAGCCCGTGGGTCCCTTGGCCCAGCAGGAAACCGTCCGCAGGCCGTGGCCTCCTAAACTCTGGCTGCCCTCTTCCCACAGAGCGCCGCATCCCAGCGCCGTCCTCCCGTCTCTTTTCCAGGACGGACGCGTGACGGGAGGCAGCGGCGGCTGCTGCCTCCTCCTCCTCCTCCTCCTCCTCCTCCTGCTGCTGCTGCTGCTGCTGCTGCTCCTGTCCCAGCTGCCACGGAGGGAACAGGGAACGGGAGAGCTCCGCACTCGCCGACGCCGGCCGGGGTCACTCGGCCGCGCCAGGGGAGAACGTCTGGGCGGCGAAATGGATCCGCTCAAGTTCAAGTGCTTGGAATGCCTCCCTCTTTTTTTTTTTTTTTTTTTTTTTTTGGTCGAAGAAACTAAACTAATACATCCCTGCTTTTCCTGATAACTTCCTCCTTTCCCGTCGGAGGTTTTGTTTAGCAGATCCATTGTTCTCGGCCAGCCTTGCCCTGGGGTCCAATTTGAGAGCGTTCTCATTTTTCCCCCCTATGTAACCGATGCTTATTTCTTTAAGCTCCACTGTAAACACAAAGCACACGGCAGAGCCCTGGCCCGGCTTTGCAGGAGGCAGCCTCAGCCCTGGAACTGCTTCTCCGTGGGGTTTTTTTTTATTGGAAACAAAAGGATTGGGTCTCCTTGCTCCGAGGAGTCAAACACCTGCGGGACGCGGGAACCCGCGGGTGGTCCGGCGGCTCCGTGACCCTTTTCTGCTTCCAGAAATGCGGCTTTGCTAATTAAAGACTTTCTTGATTGTTCGTTAGGGGCAGGGGTTGAGGCAGCAGGACCCATTGGAGGTGGCCTGGAGGTCCCTGGGGGGCTCGGGGTGAAGGAAGAGCCACCAGAGCCTCACCTGGGAGGGGTGGCACAGGGGGACAAATATAAACTGAAATAGAAAATAAATCCTTGGAAGAGGTGAGAGCATCTTGGATGGTCCCACGGACATGCCAAGGGATGGGGATTTGGGAAGGGTGGGTGACAAGGCCACCACTGACCTCTGTCCCCAAGTGCCACATCCACAGGGCTTTGAAATCCCACAGGGATGGGCACTCCGAACCTCCCTGGGCATTCCCAATCCCTGAGCCCCCTTTCCATGGGGAAGTTCCTGCTGGTGCCCACCCTGAGGCCGTTCCCCCTCTTCTTGTCACTGTTCCCCTCCTGGCAGGAGCTGTGCAGAGCCACAAGGGCCCCTGAGCCTCCTTTGCTCCAGGCTGAGCCCCTTCCCAGCTCCTCAGGGATTCTGCAGCCCCTTCCCAGCTCCTGGAAAAGGTTTCCCAAAGTGGAAGTGTCCCAGGCCAGGCTTGGAGCAGGCTGGGATGGGGAAGGTGAGGGATGGGGTGGAACCAGGTTCTTTAAGGTCCTTTCCCACCCAGCCCATTCCATGATTCCAGGGTGGAAGAGGAGGATTTAACATTCCCACTCACTCCAGGTCTGCCTGGGAGCATGGCCAGCCTCTTTCCCCCTCCACAAACCTCCTCCTGCAGAGAAAGCCCCGAGTTTATCTGAACCTGTTCCCTTTTTGGTGGATCCAAACCACCTTGGGGACTTGGAATTTGCAGGGAACAAAAGCGCGGAGCCAGAAACTCCAGCGGAGAACGTGCCATGCTTTTGGCAACCTGGAAAAACTCCTGGATGACCCAAGTCTGGCTCCTAATTAATTACAAGCCCCAAATCCTGCAGGACGCACATTCCTGGGATTAAAATGATGCTGAGCAGGAGCTGAGGCAGGATTTGATCCCGCGGCTGCATCCGCCAGACAGCCCCGGGCACGGGGAGCCCCGGCAGGATTTATGGATATTTGTTGGAGATAAAAGCAACCCAAGAACCTCTGGGAAACAAAAGCCGAGGCTTTTTCCTTGGAGTGTCACAGTAACCCCTGGATGGCCCCGTGCTCATTGTCACAGCCCTGGAAAGGTACAAACAAAGGGAACTTTGGGTGCCAAGAGCTGGAGCAGCAAGGGAGAGGAGCAAGCTCGGCAGAATTCCCTGTGCGGCCACTGCCAGGGCAGAAATCCCGGGAGGAGAAGGTTTAGGATGTGCACCAGGAGCTGTCACCCCACCCCGAAGCAATTCCCAGGGGGAAAAGGAGAGTGGAGTCTTGGGATTGGGGGATTCAGCACCAGGGCGGTGATGCGGGAAGAATAAAAAGTCCCTTTTGGGGTTAAAAATGCGCTTAAAGGGTTTAATGTGGCTGGAAAGGGAGGGTTTGGTTGCCAAAAAATGGGATTGGATCCCAAAATTGCTGTCGTGGTTATGGAAAGTTTCCACAGGTATTCCCTAAATCTGATGCTCCTCCTGCCCCAAAGATCAGCAGCGTCTCCAAGGAAGGTGTTTTTCAGAATTTTGGGGAATTTGAAACGGGAGGAAATTGCTCTGGGGAGGTTGGAGTAAATGTGGAATGGGGTGGGGAAAGGGAGAAAAATGAAAGTAAAGGAAAAGGGGGAAAAGAAAGGAAAAAAGAAAGAAGGGGAAAGAAAGAAAAAGTAAAAAGAAAGAAGGGAAAAGAAAGAAAAGATAAAAAGAAAGAAGGGGAAAGAAGGAAAGAAAAAAGAAAGTAAAGAGAAAGAAGAGAAAAGAAAGAAAAAGGAAGGTAAAAGGTAGAAGAAAAGCAAGAAGGAAAAGGAAGGAGGAAAAACAAAAATGAAAAACCAAAAAAAAAGAAGAAGGCGACAAGAAAATAAAAGACAGAGAAATGAAAGGGGGAAAAAGAAGGAAAGAGGGGAAGAGGAAAGGGGGGAAAGGGAAAATAAATAAAAATTTAAGAAAGGAAAAGAAAAAAAATGCAGGAAATAAAAATAATAGTAATGAAAAAATCCAAAGAAATCTGATGTAGACAGAATTTCAGAGGAGGAGGATTTGCCAAAGCAGATCCAAACTCATCCATGGAACCCTCATCTGACACCTGGATTTGGGTACCAGGGTCTGGGATCTGCCACTGGGATTTGGGCACTGGAATCAGGGATCTGCCACTGGGATTTGGGCACCAAATCAGGGATCTGCCACCAGGATTTGGGCACCAAGTCAGGGATCTGTCACTGGGATTTGGGCACCAAATCAGGGATCTGCCACCGGGATTTGGGCACCAAATCCGGGATCTGCCACCGGGATTTGGGCACCAAATCAGGGATCTGCCACTGGGATTTGGGCACTGGAATCAGGGATCTGCCCCCTGGATTTGGGCACCAAATCAGGGATCTGCCACGTGGATTTGGGCACTGGAATCAGGGATCTGCCACGTGGATTTGGGCACCAAATCAGGGATCTGTCACTGGGATTTGGGCACTGGAATCAGCAATCTGCCACCGTGATTTGGGCACCAAGTCAGGGATCTGCCATGTGGATTTGGGCACCAAACTCCCAGTTCCAGGTCTGACAGAGCCCCCAACTCCCACCTCCTTCACCCACCATGGACAAAGCACCCAAACCCACCAAAGCCCCTCCATGATTTCTCCAACTCGCGTGACCTCAGTGAATTCAGCCTAAACTAAGCCCAGCTCAACTTTAAGCCCAGCCTGAGCAGCCTGGCTAAGCCAAACCCCCTTTTCAGGGCATTTTCCACCCAAACTGAGTCCTGTGTGTTTCCCCCATGGTCGCGTTGCCTCGTTCCCCCTTCCCAGCGCGTTTTCCTGGCAGGAAGGAGCAGCGGCCGGGCCAAGCCGTCTGCTGGCCCTTCCCTGAGCTCCAACAGCGGTGTTGGAGACAAATAAATTTGTCTTTATTTACCCCAAAATGTGTTTATTTTCTCCTTCCCTTTTAATTTCGTTATTGTTTGATAGGAACATAAAGCAGAAGCCCCGATCGATGCCAGAGGCTCCCGACCCAAGGGTTCCTTGGAAACTTCCTTGGGGTTGTCGGAACATTTCTGAGGGGTTATGAACTCCTTAAACAAACAGCTGAGGTCATTGTTAGTCACAAAAAAAAAAAAAAAAGGAATTATTTCAGGAAATAAAAAAAAAAAAAAGCAGGATTAAAGTTACAGCCAGAAGCTGCTCCCAGAGAAAGGAGCTGGGATGGGGGACGGCAAAATCCGCGGCAAAACCACCGAGGAATCACGAGCCTGGCACTGGTTTTCCACCGGTTTTCCAGCTGCCATTCCAAGACACCCTCTCCGTGTTTTTAAGACGTCAAATCCTCAAAAAAATCCTTCTCCCAGCGCTCAAAAATCACAACCCCAATTCCAAGGGTCACTGTCCAAGGAAGAGGAACTTTTGGGGGTGATTCGGGTGGTTTTTCAACCTCTGGATGGGACACCACAGGACAGGAGCAATTCCAGAGTTCCAGGAATGGAATGGAATGGAATGGAATGGAATGGAATGGAATGGAATGGAACAGAATGGCAGGAAAAGGGAAAAAAAAGGGAAAAGAAGGGAAAAGAAGAAGGGAAAAGGGAAAATGGAAAAAGGAAAAGGGAAAAGGGAAAAGGGAAAAGGGAAAAGGGAAAAGGGAAAAGGGAAAAAGGGAAGGATCCATCAAAGCCACTGGATGCAGGGATGACCCTATCAACGGATTCATGGATGGAACACCTGGATATCCATAAATTCAGGCACAGGGAAGGAGTGGGATCGGAGCACATTGGAAAAGCGAAGGAGAGAGGCCTCTTATCCCACAAATTCCCAGTCCCAAGGAAGAGTCTGCCTGGCTGCCTCTACGCCAGCCCCTTCCCATCTCCTGATCCATGTGGGATGGAATTCCATCCACCCTGGAGGCTCCGTTGGTTCCATTCCCAGTACGAGGGATACCACAATTCCTGCTCCCACCCCCGGGTGAGCCTGGGAGGTTTGGAGATCCTGGAGCTCTGCTGGGATCCACTTCCCACCTCCAGCAGATCCAGCTGGGACATCCCAAATACCCAATCCCAGGATAAGTTGGATGCACGGAGCTTCCTGCACCCCTGAAAACTCCACAGAGTGGAGGAATTCCTGTTTTATCCTGCTGCTCATCCCTCCTTGCTGCTAACGAGGCTCTGCCCCAGCCTCATTTCTCATTCCTGCTTTTCTTCCAGCTTTGTGCCTCCCCTCTCTGTGTCTGATCCTCTTTTTTCCTTAAAAAAATCCCTGTTTTCTGCACAGCCCCAAAACCCCCTGAGCCTGCCCAGACAGAAACATGAATAAAATACAGAGGGAATTCAAAAAGAGAGGGAAAATTAAAAATAAATAAAAGCCAAGCAATCTCCTGGCAGGTGCTGAACTCTCCATGTGCTCCAAGAGGAATTTTTCATGACGTCCCATCACTTATTTAGGCCGTGGCTCCGTGACCTCCTGCATTTCCCTGCATTCCAACGAGGCATCAGCAGCTCCTCTGCCCACCTAAATCCCAGCCCAGCCCTTGGTTGGGCAAAAAAAGCCTCCAGGAAAGGCAGGAAATAAAGAATATTTAAAGAATTGATTGTACGACTGATCAACGGGAACGCCGAGTTTGGGAAAAACGCAAAGGAAAAGGGAAAATCCTTGAGGATGAGATGTCAGTGGAAGTGGGAATCCAGAGGGTTTTTAACCCTCTGGTTGGTCTGGTGCTGAAAGCAGCAGGGAAAAGATGGGATGGGCAGGAGGGAAAAGCAAAGCTGCAATAAAATCATGGGAAAGGGTTGGAAAAGATCCTTCAGACCACGGAGTCCAACCATTCCCTGCACTGCCATGACACCAATGCTCCATGTCCCCAAGGATTTAGATCCCCCCAGGAATGGACATCCCATCATTTCCATGGGCACTTCAGTGCCTGGCCACTCTTTCCACGTAGAAATTTCCCTAATTCCAGCCGAAACCTCCCCAGTACAACTCGAGGCCGTTTGTCCTTGTTGTGTCCCTTGCTCCCCAGAGCAGAGCCTGATTCCCACCTGGATTCCCCTCCCTGGCATCCCAGAGAACCTCTCAGACCCAGGGACGGAGCTGCCCCGGGGCAGCCGAGCCCTGAAATGCTCCAGGAAATAAAGAGGAGCAAAACCAGCCCAGGAAATGCAACAGAAGAGGAAATAAAAAAGAGCAAATAAAACCCAGATCTGATCTCAGAGATGCTGAAAACCAGCAGCTTCATTAAGAAATAAATTAATTAGAGCCCGTGGGAATTAAGGGTTAAGTGATTTCATCCTGGGGCTCCTAAAAGCCACCAAGTGCTGAGATAAAGAAGTGCTCAGTGAACACCAAATTGTGGTTTTATCCAAATTTATATCTCGTGATCGATCCCTGATCCAGGGATGGGCCAACCCTATCCCATCTGAGCCTGGTCCCATCTGGGAACTCCCTTCCTGCTGGATTCTCAGAGAGCAACGAGGCGTGAGCCCCTCTCCAGGGCCAAGGCTGGACTTCCCCTCCTCTCCAATTTCCCTGGAACTGGGAGTAATTTAAGAACCCTCCACCCTTGGTGGGATTGCAGCAAACTCCAGAAGTGCTGGGAGGAGCTGAGAGGGAAAAGCAGGGGCAAAGCTCCCGGGCCGTGTGAGCCTGGGTGTCCATTTCCTTTGGATGTAGGACTAAATTACATTGGTTGCGCTGCGTTATATGTAACAATTATATGGGACTTTACATGGTTACACACAATATTAGATAATGTTGTTTATGGGGTTTATTATCTTATAAACTTATTAGACATTATGGATTTTATTACATGCAATCATGGAATGAGTCAGGTGGGAAGGGAGCTTAAATCCCATTCCATCCCACCCCATCCATGGCAGGGACACCTCCCACTGTCCCAGGTGGATCCAACCTGGCCTTGGGCACTGCCAGGGATCCAGGGGCAGCCCCAGCAAATCTGGGAATTCCAGCCCAGCCAGGAATTCCTTGCCAAGATCCCAGCCCAATCTCCCCTTTCCCAGTGGGAGCCATTCCCTGGCTCCTGTCCCTGCAGGCCTTGTCCCCAGTCCCTCTCCAGCTCTCCTGCAGCCCCTGCAGGCCCTGCCAGGGGCTCTGAGCTCTGCCTGGAGCCTTCCCTTCTCCAGGGGAGCATTCCCAGCTCTGCCAGCCTGGCTCCAGAGCAGAGGGGCTCCAGCCCTGCAGCAGCTCCGGGGCCTCCTCTGGGCTCTCTGCAGCAGCTCCACGTGCTCCTGCTGTTGGCCCCAGGGCTGGGGCAGCTCTGCAGGTGGGCTCTCACCTGAGCCAGGGGCACAGCGACACAATTCCCA
The DNA here is from genome assembly GCF_901933205.1 of Camarhynchus parvulus. NCBI lineage: Eukaryota > Metazoa > Chordata > Aves > Passeriformes > Thraupidae > Camarhynchus > Camarhynchus parvulus. The sequence continues at coordinate 1,232,161 of NC_044574.1, read as the reverse complement.
CCTTGCCTTTGCCATCAGCCCAGGGCTGAGCAGGGGGGTCTGGGCTGGGCCGTTCCAGCCTCACCCACAACATCCCAAACCCTCTCCCAGGGCTGCTCCCAGTCCCTTCCCACCCTTCCCAGGTTTAAGGAATTAGAATCCAGCTCAAGCAGAAAACTGGGAAGGTGCTGCTCCACGTGGACCTGTTGCCACAGCTGCAGCCTCAGCCACTGAGACAGATTTGTTGCTAATTGCAACAATTAGCAGCAATTAAAATCTAGGATCAGAACCTGGACGAATCTCATTTTTAATACTTTTTTTTTTTTTTAGGCACAACTCCCTTGAAATCCACAGGAAAAAAAAGGCAAAATCCCTGATTCGTCTGCAAGAAGCCACTGGGAATGTGAGCAAGGCTGGAGCCGGGGGTAAGGACAAGGATCTGAGCCACGCTTTGAGGTTTATGGAAGCTGAAGGGAAGGAATCTTCCCTGCTCCCTGCCAGGCTCCCGGTGGAGCCGGGAAGAGGGCCCGGCTCCCGTCTCCCGTTTCTCTGCCCCCCAAGGCCCCGGCTGGGAGTTTACAATTGAATTTTCTGCAGTCGCAGCGCGGAGCCCTTTGTGTACAGAACGTCTGATGGAAACGGCCTTTTTCAAATTAACCTGGAATTCGGGCAAAAGAGCCTCCATGTGTTTCTGTTTCATTAGGGGAGGACATTCGGGAAGGGAGGAACGCTCGGGGAGGGCGACGGGGCCGAGCCGGCGGGAAACCGGGATCTCCTGCCACAAACAGCGTCGGAATTCCTCTGGGAATGACTTTGGTCTTCGTGGGATTCATAAACTCCTTCCATGCGTCCATCCCTCCCTCATCCCTCCTTCCCCCATCCCGAGCCCTCGTGGTCCCAAAGTTGGATTTGGTGGCCTTGGAGGGCTTTCCCAACCTAATGATTCCATGATTTTGTGGTGGAATGTGGATCTGGTGGATGGGTCAGTCTCCAGACTTCCTAGTTCCATCCTTTTTGGGTTAATTCCTCAGGAAAACGAGGCTTTCCTGGATGTTTTTGATTTGGTTTAATACCTAAAAGGGTCAATTCTTTCCCATTCAAATGGGATGGGAAGGGAAGGGAAGGGAAGGGAAGGGAAGGGAAAAGGGAAGGGAAGGGAAAAGGGAAAAGGGAAAAGGGAAACAGGAGAAGGGAAAAGGGAAAAGGGAAAAGGGAAAAGAGAAAAGAGAAAAGGGGAAGGAATAAGACCAGACTCCCTACGGATGTCATTCCCATGACAGTGACGTTTCTCACCTCAGATATTATAAAATATTGGGAAAAATATTGAAAAAAAAATTGAAAAAGACTGAAAAAATATAGAAAAATATTGGAAAACAAAAAAGGAAAAAATATCGGAAAAAATTGTAAAATATTGTAAAATATTGTAAAATATTGAGGGCCACTGAAATAATGCTGAAAAATATTGGAAAATATTGAAACAGTATTAGAATAAAGTAAAAATATTATAAAATATTGAAAAGCGTTGGAAAAATACTGAAAAATATTGCAAAAGGTTTGGAAAACAGACTGAAAAAGATGCCCAGCAAATCCACTGTGCATCTTCAACAATCCAACCCTTCTCCAACCCAGCTCCCTCTGCCTCTTGGAAACCACTTCCCTCCCCACTGTTTTTTGGGATTCACACTTATTATTCTTCCTCTCCTCTCCTTTGTTATCACTCTGCTCTCTCCCTCCAGGCTTTTCCTCAGCCCTGTTGCTTAATTTTTCTAATCCCTGCCCCTCGGAGGGAGGAAGCCGTCCTGTTTTCCTTATTAATCAGGAATCTCTGGCTCCAGGAGCGCGGAACGTTCCGGTTCAGCGCATTCCTCCTCACTGGAGCTACCAGCACGCAGAGCCCGGCCCTTTTCCCCGGAATTACCTTCCAAAACCACAGCCCAAAAAAGGTTTCCAAACCCTCACTTCCCCCCCACCCCAAAAAAAAGAGGGTTGGGATTTTAGGAGCCACTGAAATTCTTCTTTTGAAGATGTGGGGATGAGGCTGAAGTTTGGAAGATGAGTGGCTCCTAAGGGAGGGAAAAGTGGAATGGTGTTCCCAGCTGGATTTTGGATATCCGTTGGAAAGGGGTTGGGAAGGAAGTCCATGAGCGGTGGCACCGGCCCCCTGTGTCTGCTGGAGAACTCCTGCCAGGATGGGATCATCCTGCTCTCCTGAGATCCCACCTGGAATTCCGTGTCCAGGTCTGGTGGCCCCAACACGGGAAGGACACGGAACTGCTGGAGAGAGCGCAGAGAAGGGTTGGGAAGAGCGGAGCCAGGCTGGCAGAGCTGGGAATGTTCCCCTGGAGAAGGGAAAATTCCAGGGAATCCTCAGAGTGCCTGCAGGGGCTGCAGGAGAGCTGGAGAGGGACTGGGGACAAGGCCTGCAGGGACAGGAGCCAGGGAATGGCTCCCATTGGGAAAGGGGAGATTGGGCTGGCATCTTGGCAAGGAATTCCTGGCTGGGCTGGAATTCCCAGATTTGCTGGGGCTGCCCCTGGATCCCTGGCAGTGCCCAAGGCCAGGCTGGATCCACCTGGGACAGTGGGAAGTGTTAATTACGAGGCTTTCACATTCCCAGAGATGTTTTCCCATCCTAAGGCTCCCAAGTTCAACCATCATCATCCATGCCTTCTTCCAGGAGCACAATTACACTCCATCTTATTTTTTCCCCAGTTAATTCATACGTTCCCCACACTGGAGAAGAGCAAGCTTGTGTACTGGGCTCTCTACTGTTAAGGAATAAACTAATGGAAAAAAAATGGAAAATTCATTAGAAATAATGAAAAAAAATAAAAATATGAAAAAATAATGGAAAATTCTGCAATTTCTGATGGAAGACGAGAGAAACAAGGGGATGGGGATGGGGAAGGAGAAGGGGAGAAGGGAAGAAGAGAAATATTTCCCTACCAACCCTGCACAAACTGAGACACCACAGCCTGTAAACACCCAAAATCAAGGTTTACATTTACCTGTATCTATTTACGTCTATTTTTATCTAAATATCCATAAAACCCCTCATCTGTCTCTGCATCCATCCCAAATCCCTCCAAAATTTAAGGGCTTAAAAAAGGAGGAAAGACAAAGAATCAGCATCCACATGAAGACAGACAACTGAGGCACAAAGACGTTCCTGGCTAACAATTCCACCGATTCCCAAGGTGTGGGGCCTGGAATCATCCAGAACCTTCCTAAAATATTTTTTAAAATCCCATTTAACCTTAATAACTCCTCGTGAGCACCATTCCCGTGGCCTGCAGAGAGACCCCAATAACTAAAGCTGTTTTCTCCATGGAATGCTGAGAGACAGTCGCGATTTTTCAAAGTTCTGATCCAAATCTTGCAAAATTTGGGTTCTTCACAAGGACGGCAACAGCAGACCCCATCCCAGGGGCGCTTCCCTGCAGCTCCATTCAACAATTCCCTCCTCACCTCCTCCCCCAGACACTTTCCTCCTCTGCAGCCTTCCCAAGCGTTCCCAACTCGCCATTCCAAAGCCTTCCCAGCCATTCCCAATTCCCCATTCCTCACCCTTCCCAGCCATTCCCAACTCGTTATTCCAAAGCCTTGCCAACTATTCCAAACTCACCATTTCTCACCCTTCCCAGCCATTCCAAACTCGCCTTTCCAAAGCCTTCCCAACCATTCCAAACTCACCATTCCTCACCCTTCCCAGCCATTCCCAACTCACCATTCCTCACCCTTCCCAGCCATTCCCAATTCCCCATTCCTCACCCTTCCCAGCCATTCCCAAACTCATCATTCCAAAGCCTTCCCAGCCATTCCAAACTCCATTCCTCATTCTTCCCAGCCATTCCCAATTCACCATTCCTCACCCTTCCCAGCCATTCCAAACTCCATTCCTCACCCTTCCCAGCCATTCCCAACTCCCAATTCCTCACCCTTCCCAGCCATTCCAAACTCACCATTCCTCACCCTTCCCAACTATTCCCAACTCACCTTTCCAAAGCCTTCCCAGCCATTCCAAACTTGCCATTCCTCACCCTTCCCAGCCATTCCCAACTCCCAATTCCAAAGCCTTGCCAACTATTCCAAACTCACCATTCCTCACTCTTCCCAGCCATTCCCAAACTCATCATTCCAAAGCCTTCCCAGCCATTCCCAACTCCCCATTCCTCACCCTTCCCAGCCATTCCCAACTCCCCATTCCTCACCCTTCCCAGCCATTCCAAACTCCATTCCTCACCCTTCCCAGCCATTCCCAACTCACCTTTCCAAAGCCTTCCCAGCCATTCCAAACTCCATTCCTCACCCTTCCCAGCCATTCCCAACTCCCCATTCCTCACCCTTCCCAACTATTCCCAACTCACCATTCCTCACCCTTCCCAGCCATTCCCAAACTCACCATTCCTCACCCTTCCCAGACATTCCCAAACTCACCATTCCAAAGCCTTGCCAACTATTCCCAATTCCCCATTCCTCACCCTTCCCAGCCATTCCCAATTCCCCATTCCTCACTCTTCCCAGCCATTCCAAACTCCATTCCTCACCCTTCCCAGCCATTCCCAAACTCATCATTCCTCACCCTTCCCAGCCATTCCCAACTCACCATTCCTCACCCTTCCCAGCCATTCCAAACTCCATTCCAAAGCCTTCCCAGCCATTCCCAACTCCCAATTCCAAAGCCTTCCCAGCCATTCCCAATTCCCCATTCCTCACCCTTCCCAGCCATTCCCAAACTCCCCATTCCTGAAAACCCATCTTGATTTAACGACCCCTTTGGCCCAGCGGATTTTGCTGTGATTCAAACCCAATATTTTTACCAAACCCAATATTTTTATCAAACCCAATATTTTTATCAAACCCAATATTTTTACCAAACCAAATATTTTTATCAAACCCACTATTTTTATCAAACCCAATGTTTTTACCAAACCCAATATTTTTATCAAACCCACTATTTTTCTCAAACCCAGTATTTTTATCAAACTCCATGTTTTTATCCCTGTCTCAGATTTTCCTCCGAGTTCATTCCCCAATCCCCCAACATCAAAGGGACATTCCTGAGATAACTCCAGACCCGGATCCATTAACCCAGCGCTGAACCTGCGTCCCAAAATCTGCATTATCTCGCGCCTGATGGGATGCAGGATTTCTGCACCCATTCATGGTGTTCTTTTACACATTAATAATTAATTATTAATAGTTAATGGAGATTGCTCCTCCTCAGGATGAGTCCCCGAGGCTGATAAGGTTCCAAGAGCTTCCCTGATGGAAGTGCCACCACCTGACACCAGCTCAACCAACGGGCTGAGCCCAGCTTGATGTCACCATGCAACAGCTCCATGAAGTGGTTCCATTCCAACCAGGAGGCCAAGGAGAAATTTAAAAATTAAAATAAAATCAGGGCAAGGAGAAACTAAAAAAATTACAATAGAACCAGGTCAAGGAGAAATTAAAAAATTAAAATAAAATCAGGCCAAGGAGAAATTTAAAAAAAAATAAAATAAAATTAGGGCAAGGAGAAATTTAAAAATTAAAACAGAACAAGGTCAAGGAGAAACTAAAAAAATAAAGTAGAACCAGGTCAAGAAGAAACTAAAAAAATTAAAATAGAACCAGATGAAAGAGAAATTTAAAAAACTAAAATAAAATCAGAGCAAGGAGAAATTAAAAAATTAAAATAGAACAAGGTCAAGAAGAAACTAAAAAAATTAAAGTAGAACCAATCAAGGAGAAATATAAAAATTAAAATAAAATCAGGCCAAGGAGAAATTTAAAAATTGAAATAAAATCAGGCCAAGGAGAAATTAAAAAATTAAAACAGAACAAGGTCAAGAAGAAACTAAAAAATTTAAAATAGAACAAGGTCAAGGAGAAACTAAAAAAAAATAAAGTAGACCAGGTAAAGGAGATATTTAATAATAAAATAAAATAAAATTATGGAAGGAGAAATTAAAAAATTAAAATAAAATCAGGCAAAGGAGAAAAACAAGGTCAAGGAGAAACTAAGAAAATTAAAATAGAACCAGGTCAAGTAGAAATTAAAAAATTAAAATAGAACCAGGCCAAGGAGAAATAAAAAAATTAAAATAGAACCAGGACAAGGAGAAATTAAAAAATAAAAACAACACGGTGAAGGAGAAATTAAATAAACATAACAGGTCCATGCGGGTGGAGCTTCCACTGACACCAGGGAGCTGCAAACCTCGGGATTCAGCTCAGTGTGGAGGTGAACACCAGATCACCTGGGGGTTAAACACCGGGGATCCCCTCCAAAACTCAGGGTTTGGGTTCATTTCCTGCCCATCACGGATCAGAGAGCCATCGGGAGGGCTCTCAGCCTTCCCTGTGCATCGCTGGGCGCTCCCGTAGCCCCCTCGCTCTCCCCGCTCCACAGCCTCTGGAATACAAATGACTTTCGCGGCAGAGATGGAAACCCGATCATTAAACTGAGATAACCGAGCCGAGCCCGCGCCGGGGCCCAGCCCCGAGCCAAGCTCAGCGCTGTCATTTAATCGATACCCGTGCGCAGCCCGTCGTCCCCACGCTCCCGGCTGCTCCCGGGAATCCTCCGGCCGGGTGACGTTCGAGGCAAGCGCTGAAGGGTGGAAGTGTTTAATTTAGGGCACTTCCCGGGACAATCGCAGCCATGGGAGATCTCCCAGATAAGTTTCACTCCCCACCGTCCTTCTGGGAGAGTTTTTCAGCCCCCCCCTTTTTTGCCGTCCACCAGGACAAAGGGGCCTTTATGGCGTTTTTTTAGCCAGCGTGTTTATTTAGTGCATATTGTGGCCGAGCCGCTGTTGGAATATCATCCATTTCCCTCCCCGGGGAGATATTCCAAGGAGCAGCGAGGAATCAACTTTAAACAAAAAGGCCATCTAAATATACAAACCGAGGAGAACAATGGCAGCATTAATTATATCCCAGGCAGGAGGGGATCCAGGGGGAATTCAGGGGCAGGGAAGTTCTTTCTGCACCATTTATTTCCCTCTCCGGGCGCTCGGAGAGCAGAGCCGTGGCCGGGGATGGAGAGGGAAAGTGAGGATGGAGGGATGGGGAAGTGCCCAACAAACTGGGACCCAGACAGGACAAAAGCAGCAGGAGAAGAGAAGCCACGGGGTTTGGAAGTCGGAAAAGAGGATCAGGAGCCGGGTCCGGCTTGGATGGGGCAAGGAATCAACAGCAAAGGCAGGGATGTGTCCCACAGCTCCGGAGAAAAGGATTTAGAACTTCCAGGAGACCTTAAAGTCCTCCCTGTGGGGGATAATACGGAATCATGGAATGGTTTGGGTAGGAAGAGACCTTAAAGCCCATCCAATCCCACCCCATCCATGGGCAGGGACACCTCCCACTGTCCCAGGTGGATCCCAGCCCCACTGTCCAGCCTGGCCTTGGACACTGCCAGAGGATCCAGGGAAAACCACAGCTGCTCTGGATAACCAGTGGTGTTCCTTGTGTGCTTTCCAGCCTCAAGGATTCTGGGATTATCTCCCCAGGGAACACGTCCTGGTTGGTCAAAAACCATGGGAATGTTTATGTGGGAATGAAGGATTTGGGGAACACAATGGAAAACCTAAAAGTCTGAGCTCGGGATGTTAAATCTGACATTCGAATGAAAAAGAAAAATGGACTTAGAGGGAAAAATTAGGTAAGTCTGCTGAGAAAGGGTAGAATAAGGGAAAAAGGGAATAACTGAGTCATGGAGAGTTTGGGTTGGAAGGGAACCTTAAAAATGATCCAGTGCCACCCCATCCAAGGGTAGGGACACCTCCCACTGTCCCACGGTGCTCCAAGCCCCATTGTCCAACCCGGCCTTGGGCACTGCCAGGGATCCAGGGGCAGCCCCAGCAAATCTGGGAATTCCAGCCCAGCGTCTCACCACCGCCACCCCCGCTCCAGGGCGGAGCAGGGAATTCCTGCTGGAATTAAAACCAATCAATGCTGTGACAGCTCTGGTGGCAGCTGGGACGGACGATGCCAGCACTCCGGGCATTTCTGAAGGCCAGGGTGGCCAAGGATTGTCACCTTGCGACGGCACAAGTGGCATGGGGAGGAGCATCTTCCATCAGAGGGACCTCCCTGCACCCCTCATATCCCCGCTGTGGTTGGTTACTCAGCCACTCCCCGGGCTTTGAATTCCAGGGGAAATCCAAGAGGTGCCTCTTTCCCAGCACTTGGAAGAGGAGCTCATCCAGCACCAACCGAGCTCAAGGCACCAGATCCACAAAGCCTTCAAAGGAGCCTCCAAAAGATACCAGGCTCTCTTTTCGACTCTTTAAAAGAAATGTTGCTAAATCAACTGAAAAATCCTCTCTCCATACAAAACATCCTCCTTGATGAAGGGCAAAACGGGATTATTGAAGGAAATCCCATGGATCTGGCCCTAACAGACACAGAATCAGAGAATTATGGAATCATTGAGGGCGGAAAAGGTTTTTAAGACCATTGAGTTCCCCAGAACTGCCAATCCCACCACTAAACCACATTCCCAAGTGCCACATCCACAGGGGAGTTTGAACCCACCACGGTCCCAGGCTGGAGAACCTTTTCCATGGAGAAATTTCCCCTAGAATCAAAACCTAGCACAGAATCAATACATTTGCACCCTTGTACAAGGATGTGGAGACTTTGGGTCCCACCTCCTGCTGAGGAAGCCCCACCAGGCGGGTCTGAGTCTCAATCCACTCACCTGCTCCACCACAATCCCACCCACAGCTCCCAAAATAACAGAGAAAATCCATATTTAAAAATCAATTTCCAGGAAAACTTCACCCTAAACCTCTCCAGTGTACGGGTAAGCACTGGAAATACATGTATTCCATGGATTTTTAAGGATAAACCACAAACCCCCGGATTTCTCGACAGTTTATGATCAGAGCCCTCAATTGGAGTTGATGGGACTTGGAGAAAATCACTTCAACCCTGATTTAGTTTTTGGGAATATTTAGGAATATATAAAAACTGGGAATTCTGCAGCAGAAAACTGGAATAACTTCATATAAATAAATCTCTTCCTTCTCCTCAGCTTTGTAAATGGAATTTTTTAAGGATTATCAAAGGATTATTATTTAAGGATTATTATATTTAAGGATTATTATTATTTGTGCCTGCTTTAGGGCACAAATCACCCTTCCAGAGATGGCTTTTTTCCTGGAAATTTTCTTGGTTTTTCCCTGGAATTTTCTTTGGTTTTTCCCTGGACATTTTCTGGCACCTCAGAGCAGTATCAGGATGCCAGGCCTGCCCTGAGACACCCAGTGCTGGGACAACCCAAAATGTCCCTGGAGCGAGTTCCAGCTCAGTTTTCCAGCTCCTTCCCCCTCACGGATACAAATCGCCGGTGGTTGATGTTTCCCTTGGATTCGTGGAATCCTGGAATGGGAATTTCAACTTGGCTCCACGGCAAACATGAAACTCTTTCCTTGGAGGGTCTCATCTCCGCATTCCTAATTTTATTCTCACCCTCACTTCCCTAAATCCTTCGTTTATTCCCTTTATCCTTTGTTTTTTTGACTAAGAACGTCTGGGCCGTGCTGCTCTGCTGTTCCTGAGCCCTCACTGGGTTTATCCCAGCCCCATTCCCACTTTCAGCCTCTTTTCACCTCCACCTGACCTCACCTGTTTCACTTTTTTGAATTTTTTCCCCTCTCCTTTTTGTCTGGGAGGCCGAAATTTCTGT